>NC_050528.1:12824283-12982463 GCF_002922805.2 Oryzias melastigma
AGCAGAGCTCCTCCAGGGAGTGGGGGCGGATCCTCTGGGATCAGAGCGGCAGCAGAACATGCAGGCCCATGCAGAACCAGCAGAGATGGTTTTGACCAGAACCACGGACAGATCTGTTCACACCACTTTCTCCAGGGCAACCTGGGCTGCTGCTAACAGCGCCCCCCAGTGCCAAGAGAGCTTATATATACAGAGAATGTAGATTTGAAATAATGAATTACTCGGATTAAACTTTGATTTCCTGCAGTGATGGTTCAGCAAAGTTGGACGTGGAGTCTAACGGACGCTTTCTCTGCGGTTTCATGTTCTATCATGTAAGCAGAATTATTTTGGAGGATTAGCTCAATGCTGCGGCTGAAGCTGTTATAGAAGATCAGTCTCCAAATGGCTGCAGACATTCCTGACAAAGATCACAGATGCTCCTCAGTAACATGCTGAGAGTAAAGGGTGTGATCAGCCGTAAGCCATCCCCCCTTGAAGACCTGTGAGATCAGGTGAGGAAAACAAAATATTTCTGTCCTCTTCCTCCGATTCCTCCTTATAAACATAAAGACATAATATCCTGTCCACCTTTGTCATGGGAGGGATCACACATCAATATAAGGGTGGGGTCATCTGGACCCCATAAGAGAGCACGAGGGTTAAGCTTAATATTCTATATATATACATATATATATATATATATATATATATATATCCTCCATCATCAGTAAAATGATACAAGGACATGTTAAAAACACCAAGAACACACCGGCTGCTGGTTTTTACCAGCAGCCGGTGGAAGATCACAAAGTTGCTCTAGCTCACTGACCACACTCAGAACTGATGAAGACTGAACTTTGCTGCAGGTTTTTTTGCTACATCACAGTTTTTGCAGCTGAAATTTGTTTCACAGCTCTGAAGTCAAAATGTGACTTACATGCTGTTTTTGCTCGTTACCTTCAATTGTGAATTTCCGGATAAAAACTTATGATAAATCACTCAATATAAGTGCAGGGCAGAAAGCTGCAGAGCATGAAGGCTCAGTTCACCTTGATTTTTCTACATTGTTCCATGGGATTAAATAATTGGCGTTTTAATTAAATTATATCTTTAAAAAAGGGGATTCTTATTTCTACAACTATGCTTAATACAGACAATCAGCTGCAAGAGCAAGAAAACATGCTATAACAATTCTTACATTTTCTAAAGGTTATATCATGATTTAGTTCTTAAGTTTTACAATCGCTACATAATAAGACCTAGTAAACATAAGCCACCAGTTTCATTTATACAGTGAGAATGGCTACCCTGACATCTAAAAACAGAATTTATTTGATTCAAATCTTTCTTATTTATTAATAATGAATTCATCTCCAAAACCAGTGTTTATGTCTAATAACTTAAAAAGTATTAGCAGTTATCTCTCAACTTTCAGTTTTACAAGCTAAGATTTTCTCAGACTTTTCTTTCCAGTAAATACGAGTCTGTGCTGCCTTACTTTGATGCGATCAGTTTGAAGAGACTGGACCGGTTCTGTGGGAGCGGTAAACTGAAGTTTGTCTTAAAAATCTTTGTTTTAGCCATTTGGAAAAAGGTCATATGTCTTAAATCACAGTTCTTTTTTAAGTGTGTCCATCAGGAATGGTGTGAACAGTGAATAGTTGTGATTAAGTTTGTGTAAACCTGCGTTAACTTTATTCCTCACTGGGGGGCGCCATTGCTAACGCCACACATAGAGAAAGCTGCTGTGTATTATTCCTGAACGCTCACAAGCTGAACTCAGGTCTTATCAGCTACAAATACACGGAGAGAGGAGGAAGAGGAGGAGCAGACATTAGTGTTTCAGTATGTGGTGGGGGGGGGCATGCATGTGTGGGCTGGTGGGGCAGTGCCTCGTGTTAAAGCAGCATAAGTGGGGAGTCCTCACGCTGAAACAACATGCGTTTAAGGAGCTTGTCCGTTATTCCAGTCGCTCATTAGTAGCAGAGATCAGCTGGCAGCGGCGCATTTGTGGTGAAACGCGTTAAAGTCACGGTCATGCTGGCAAACATTAAAAGTCTCAGGAGCCCCCGGCCCTGTGGAACCTGTGTCAACGGATGAACAGGTGAAGGCCAGAGCAGAGCTCTTATATTTGGCAGGCAGGGCCGGAGCTCCACAGAGTTTAGGGCCTCACTCACCCCTCGGTCTCGGGACTTGGCGTTGAACTTGACCGTCTTTAACCTGGCGCGCTCCTTCTTCTCAACCCTGTGGAGGACAGGAGGTCAGAATGAGTCGGGCAGCACAAGTGAGCCAGTTAAGTGTGTAGTGAGGAGTTTACACCCTTAAACATCTATGATAACTGTAAAAAATAAAGCTGTCACTGCAAATTTTACCCTATTTATCACTTTGATAAACCTGTATGTTTAGATCCACATATCCTGAGGTTCAGTGAAGGCAGCCTAAGAAAATGAACCAGCAGGATCGAGGGGTCAGATAATGCAGCTTTTAAACCTCAGGCCTCAGACAAACAAAAACAAGTTGTCCCGAAGAGACTGAGCCTAAAGACCTAAAACTAGACCAGAATACAGACATGAAGCCAAACCTGAAGGTGGATCTGAAACTTGAAAGGAGAAGGAGCGTACAACCCTTTCACAGACCTGGTCACTTACCGTCTTTTGCTGGGGATGACTCCCACCTCCTCCAGCTCCCCCTTTGGCGCCACATGCCGGGCCTGCCACCACTCATCGTCGGAGGCATTTACAACATGGAGAATGTCCCCAAACTTAAAGTTCAGACCCTGACTGGGCAGCCCCGAGTCCTTGGTCTTATCATAGTCAAACAGAGCTCTGCAGAACAAGACATGAAGGAGATTAGTGTTTGCCTTTTGGTGACCAAGAAGAGAGCGCTCCTCTCACCTGACATAGAGAGATCTCTTCTGGCTGGTCCGCAGAGATCCAGAGCCTGAGCTGATGCTGCTGTTCATCATCTGCTCGCGCAGGTCGTGGATCTTTGCCTCGAAGCGGCTGTACTCTAACATCCACAGAGATTCAACACAAACACCGTCAATTCAAGTCATCTATAAAGCACCAGTTTAAGAAGGGGTAAAAAATTGACTCAAAATGAAGAAAAAGACTTTATCATGAACCATTTATTAAACATTGTCTTGCTGCAGACATGGTTTTTGCAGTCAAAAACACATCTGGCCACCAACTGAACTCTGCTAGCATTACTCAGTGTAACATCATCACTGAGCTCTCCCACAAATATCGCCACAGTGTGGTCGTGTGATGCTGCAGGCCTCACCTTCTGGTCTGTACTGGGTGATAATGGTCACAGTCTGCCCAGCGTTCTTCAAGGTAGCTGCGGCCTGCTCGTGCGTGGCGGCTCTGAGATCCACCCCGTTCACCTAAAGATCGAGAACAAACGGTGGTCCATCATCAAATATGACGGTTCAGAGTGCAAACACACTGATAACTTCACTTTTATACCTGTTCGCTTTTATCCAAAATGTCTAATACATAACTGATGGTTTAATTCCTGATTTTACCAAAGAGAACCTCAACATCTTCATCTCTGCTACCTTCAGTTCTACCTGCTGTCTCTTTCTAAGAGTTTCTAAAAACATGGCTACTCTCTCCACTGTCTTTCACACTTTTACTTTTATTTTTGCCGACACTTTTTTTTAGTCACAAATCACATCTGAAACTTTCTTCCAACCATTTCGACCTGATTGCACAGACTCCTTCACTCTCTCTTGTTCTGGACTGTTGCATTTAAAAAGTCCTGAACCTTCTTCACCTTTACTCCCTGTGACCTTGCTGTTCCACATGAGTTCCTCTCATTTACAGATCCTCGTCTCGACCTTCATTCCTGTCCTTTCCAGAGCAGACCTTCACCTCCCTAGATATTCCTCCACCTGCTCCCTGCTCTCACTACAGCGGGTGAGCCTATATAATAGATCAAAGCACTACTTGGCCCCCTGAGCAAGCCAAACTGAATCTTAAGAAACTAAAAAAAATAGCCTTATTTTAGAACAAATGTCTCGTCTTGCAAGAAAAATAACCCTTTCAATAGCAAAGTGATCGTAGTTTGTTAGGTAGGTGGGTGACAGTATTGTTTATGGATTCAACAAACGTTCATATGTATATATATATATATATATATATATATATATATATATATATATATATATATGCATATTATATACCTGTAAAACATTTTTAGGAGCATTTTAACAGAACTTCAGTTAAAATTAAGGACAGAAGTAGCTCTTTGATGCTTTGACAGTTTTGTAGTACAATAGAAAACCTGTAATCAACATTTCGCTGACTATATTTAAGACATCAAAAAAGTTTTCTTCATTTTTCAGACTTTGAATTTCTAATTGTACTTGGCTATAAAAATAAGTTTTAGTGTAACTTGATATTTTTATTTCTGTGTAAAAAAATTATTTTGGAACCTGATCAGTTACTAAAGTTTGGATTTGCATGTTCACACTGGACAGAATATGAAACAACAATGCAATTTGTTAATGATTTAGATTTGTTGTGTTTAACAAGCAGGATAAGGATCATTGGTGAATAAGTAGTTTGGGTGATTTTGGAAGGAGCAGCAGATGCAAAAAAAATACAATTTGAAAATTCAAACATAAAGCAGAGTCGTGGGAACTGTTTTGTATCTATATTTTGCATGTTTGAAAGGTAAACAAGTACAACTTCACAAACTTTTGTCTGCAGGTATTGTTTTAAAGAGAAGTTGATATAACAAAATAAATAAAATAAAAAAAACAAAATTTCTGCTAGTGTAAATATGTTTTAATGGGAGACAGAGAACGATTATCAAGACAGAGGCTACCCCAAATTCAGTGCTACAATGTTTGTGGTTTAAATGACAGGAGCCGGTTACTTTTAGTGAGGACAAATTATTGCGTTAATCGAAATTAATTAATTACAGACATCTTAGAGTTTTTTTTTTTAACAACATTAATCTTTTGCTTTGTGAAGTCCATTAACACTGTATCTGATAATGCACATCTGGAACGGCATTATCTCACTTATAACATGATAATTTACAAAAAAAAAAATCATATTAAATCACATATTAGAACTTTAGTCCTTTTTTATATTATTTTGATTTAATTATTTTAAATAAATTAATATAAATGATATAATAAAAAAATTCAGAAAGCAACTTTTTAAATTGTATTTTAAAAGTCACAAATTTAAATGAAAATACCTAAAAAATTTTGCTTTTTTTACAGTAATTATTAGGTTAAAAATATTTGAGATTAAAATCAAGATTAACTAATTACAGGTCACGATTAATTAATCGCACAAAAAATTAATTGCATGACAGCACTAGTGATTTTATCTAATCCTGACTTTATGTTTTTCCTGCTTTCCTCTTTCATAATAAAGTCAGAATTTGACCATCAGTGGAAACAGAGAACATCCCACCTTAAAGTTTATGTATAAAAAAAAGGTGCATAAATCCTGATTACCTGGAATACGTTTGAGCACCCAGACAATTGTTGTTTGTATCATAGCATCTAACTTTTAACAGATAATAGTTTGATTGCATTACAAACTGCTAGCAGCTGGAAACAATGGATTATAGAGCTTTGATAAGATAACACACAGACTGGCCAAATTCCCACAGTATCCCCTGCACACCTGTAGATTCCCACCTGGATCTAGTGAACATTTAAGATCTCATGCAAAGTGCATAGCAGTGTGTGCACACGTACAGATACCAGCCGGTCTCCTTTGCGCAGCTCTCCAGAAAGGTCAGCTGGCCCCCCGGCTAGGATGAAGGAAATAAAGATGCCCTCTCCGTCCTCGCCACCCACTATGTTGAAACCCAGCCCCGTTGCCCCTCGGTGCAGAACCACCTTCCTTGGCTCCCTGTGGGGCAAAAAAAGCTTTAAATATTTGGAAATCAAGTAAATAAACAGAGGTCAAGAAAGCAGCCTCATCTTCCTCCCCAGAGGGTTATAAAGCGGACACCTGCAGCTACTTTATAGTCCTGCTTGAACCCTGTTCAGCTGAAGCCAACTCCATTACTCTAAGGTCACATCATGTTTCTATCAGAGAAACCCTGACCGCTTAAAAATATATAACTGATTATATTTTTGTCTCGCATACATTTTGATGAGGTGGTTGATTGAGGCTTTCATCATAAGATGGTAACATTAATACATGCAGGTGAAGATTGGAAATGATCTCTAAAAGATCACTCAACCTTTATGAGTTTAATATTTATGTGCATGTTTGCTGTCCTCACCGAGTGACGCCGTCGTCTTCTCCCAGCGGGCTCTTTGACGTTGGCGAGTAGCATCCCGAGGATCCTCGCGGCTGAAGGTGGTGACTTACAAAATTGGGGGGGCTGATATGATTCTCCATGTGCTGCGAGTAAGCTGGAAGAGACGGGAGATTCATGAACCAAAACCTTGTGCGCCTGTGACAACACGCGTTTGGATGAGATGGGAGAAGCAGAGTGTAAGAGGTAAAGTGAACCAAGGAAACTGGAGAAGGTCTGATCTGTTTACAGCAGACAGGTGAGCTCCAGCTGTAGTCCTACAGCTTAAACTCTAACAAACTTTCTCATCTTATATATTAACGACTCACAGGTTCAAAGATTTGTTGTCACTTAATTACCAAGGCAAGGCAAGTAGTCAAATAAAAAACAAACTTTTTCTATGCTTTTTTGGATATATATTTGATCAAAAAACATAAGAACTGAGGAAAAACAAAAAACTACGGAGCTCCTAAAGGGACATCGCAGTGAAAAAAATAAATAAAAATTGACGAAAAAAAACACATTTTTTTTCTCAAAAAAAAAAATCTTGCTAGTGCACACAAGATAGTATATTTTGATCTTTTACTGTGCCACAATGTCATGAAGTTAAATGAAAATACCTCAAAATAAGGCTTTTCACAGGAATTATTGGGTTACATTAAAATAGATTCATTAATTAAAGGTCATTGTTAATGAAAAGCATGACAGCACTACTTTTTATACTATATAAAATGGGTAAGATTCCATAAAAAGCTTTATTAACACATTAACAAACATTACTAACATGTTTATAAGGTGTTAGTAAGGCATTTATTAGTATATCAAGCCAAAAAAGGTGTATTAACAAACTTAGTGAGAATTATTAGCATCTACAGTGAAACAATTGCCTACAAAGGCCATAATAATAAACTTCTTACAAGCTTAACAAATGTAGTAACCATCTTTGGAAAAATTATATTAAGTGTTTCGCAGCACTGCATCTAAAGTGTTGCCGACAATTGTCCTTTGTAAAAAATAATGAATACATGGTTCAGATAGTTGCCTGCACTGACGTCACCAAAGCCTTACTTCTGGACCAAGCCTGAGGTTGAGGCTTGCAGGTGGTGATCTCAAGGAACTCAGTTGGGTTTATTAAAAAAGGAAGGACAGGAAGGACAACAAGGAGCTGGTGCCTCAACAACCCAATCCACAAAAACCTACTAACACAAGTGGGAAGGACCCTGTGTTTGCAGAAGGATGAGTGATCCTAGCCAAACATAGTTGGGCACAAGTCCATGCAAAGCTTGGACTCTAAAATCCAAACCCATGAGACTGTTTGGACTCTCAGGAAAGGCCAATTCTGTCTACAGTGAGGGTGATGAGTTGTTGACCTTGACTGGGGAATTGTTGCAAAGTGAAAGAATTATTTGAGTCCTTAATTTCTTAGGCAGGATTTCTGACAAGAGAGCAGTATCTGGAGAACCAAAAGTGCGCCAATCCATCACCCAAGCTGAAGTCAAACAGAGAGTGTGTCAAAAAGCCCCTCGGTGGCGAGGTATCTCAAGTTATTGGATGTTGTGGATGTGGTACTATCTTGGATGGCACTCCTCCAGGACATTGCCTTGCAGGGGGGAACAGTACCTCTGGTCTAACAGAATAGGGTGGTGGTCCCTCTTATCAATAAGAGGAATCAGAGGTTGTCCTTCAACGAAAAGGAATCCTACTACTTAATTTGTCTTGGAAAGTCTATCCCCAACATACCAGAAAAGAGGATTCAGACGATTGTTGAATGTTGTTCAATTAGAATCTGATTTGCATTGCTGGCAGAACGAATGCTACCAGTGTTTGTTCGATTCTGGATGGGTTGTTCGTCCCCGCCAGGAGCCAGACAGAATCTGTTGTAGCAGAACATTGTTCTGTAGGAAGAACTGAGGAACATTCAGATGTGCTAACTGCTGGTTGCTTTTATGAAGAGGTCTGGACAGAATATCAGTTCAGTTTGCTGAAGTCTACTGAATTCATAGCAGCCACTCTAAGAAGCAGGGTACCATTTGCTCCTGAGGGCTGCAACAGATAGAGCAGGATTGCAACAACTTCCTGTGGGGAGACCATCAGCTATGATGAAACAAAAAGTGATGTCACTCACAGTTGGTGAGGTCAGGCGGGGCAAAGCCATCATTCATAAAGACGCTGCTGGGCTTTGCCACTTTCAAGTAGACCACATCAGGTGTGTTCTTCAAGGCGGTGACCGCATGTTCGTGGCTCACCTCCTCCAGACAGGAGCTGTTCACCTGCACACAAACATGCCCTCAGACTGCAGCAGAGTTGGCTGGAGCGTGAACATCTTAGTCAGACTTACAGCCAGCAGCTTGTCTCCTATTTGCAGGCTGCCATCTTTGTGCGCGGCACCACCTTCAATTATCTTGGTGACGTAGATGCTGTTGTCTCCTGGGATGTGCTGGTTCCCCACTCCGCCTGCGATACTGAACCCCAGACCTGCACAGACCAGAGTGAACGTGAACTGTTTGGGGATCCTGAAGGAGCTGTAACAGGACTTAACCCAAATTTTCCTGGTTTTCTTGGAGTTCTGAAGCGGCATCAATGGGCTGATTTAGTTAGATCGTGACAGCTCCAACACAGAACATTCTAGATCCACAAAAACCTGAGATACATTTCTAGAGAAGAACCGAGCCAGTTTTCAGTCACAGACCATCTCACCCGGCTCGGAACTTCATTCTCACCTTTAGGTCCTTTCACCAGCTTGATCTCCATAACTTTTTCAGAGACGGGCTTCCTCCTGCGCACGTAGAGCCGAACCAGAGAGCCAGCCTCCTTCAGCGCCTCCACGGCCCGACTGTGGGTCACATCCCTCACATCCATCTCGTTGACCCTTAAGATGACATCGTTGACCCTAAAACAAGAGCAGGACCACAGAGTCAACTGGGTGTGGACTTATCAGACCATCAAAACACAAAACCTCATCAAGTATTTGTATCTAGTTTCTACTTTAGATGTTATTACTAGGGCTGTCAGATTTGTCGCGTTAAAAACGCGTTAATCTGACATGTGCTTGACGCCGACAATTTTTTTGACGCATTAATCGCAGATTTTCTCATACGTGCCTTTCCATACCGCGCGCGCGGGCGTCCCGCCCCGTAACTCACCGGCTGCTCTCACTGGATCACAGGCGGGTCTCCAACCACCGAGCTGCGAGCTAAATCCGGCCGGCTCTAGGACCTGGAGAGCTCCTGCACCCTAACCCGGCTCCGGTTCGCATCCAGTACCACGTCTGGTGGTACCGGCTTGTGTCTGGCGCCGTGTCCTGAGAGCTGCGGACCCCCGACGTTCCCAACAGCAAGCGCACCGGGGGACGTTTTAAATGTTCTGGAGGTTTAAGCGTGATCCAGCCCCAGCATAGCGGTCTGTCTGTCGGCATATGTGAGCTCCGCTGGACACGTCGCTGCATCGAGCTGCAGCCAGAGAACGCGGCGGCAGTAACAGACTGTCAAACTATCCACAGTGTATTCCGCTTTTCTCAGTCTTTAATGCTTTAAAAAACAAAAGTTAATTTGGAAATGATAAATCTCTATTTCAATTATTACTGCAGTTCAGCAGAGGAGGAAAAGATTTGGTCCTGACAAAAAATGAACATGAAAGTGTTATGGACATTTTATTTTTGATGTTTTTTATTTTATTTTACTGAACGTTGATTGAAGTTTTGAATTTAAAATGCCCTTCACTTGTACTTGGGCTTTTGTTAGGCATTTTATGTTACAGCCTTTAATTGTTAAGAAAGTTCATCTCAATACAATGTTACAAAATAAAGTATTTCTGATGAAAACTATAAATTTTGCCGTTCTTGTTTTCATAATGAATGTAGAACTGCTAAATTCCACGAAGCACACATTTTTTTCCTTAAAAAAAGGCCACATAAGAATTTGCGATTAATCGCGAGTTAACTCAGGACAAAATGTGATTAATTGCGATTAAAAATTTTAATTGCCTGACAGCTCTAGTTATTACACTTAAAATGAGACAACACTAAATTCACATTAACTTTTCTTAAATATGTCCTTGTGTAATTTTTCAAGCAATATCTAGAATAAAGATTTTTTTTACTTTACATACTATTTTTAAGCAGAAGTTGTATTTGTGGCTAGTAAGTGGTCTTGTTTCATAAAAAAACAGACTGAAAGGAAACTGAAAGGATTTAATTGACTGATGACGGTTTGAAAGTAAACATAGATTTATTGATAATTTTTACAACAAATGTATTTGAAATTGCCAGAATATATCGAAATATAAGTGGTTATGGCAAATGTGTTTTATCTCAAAAGGGCTGGAGATCACAACTTATTAAAAAAAAAGTAACAAGACAAATTCTACTAGTTCCATTAGCAGATCACTTATAACAAGGAGAAATCATCTTGTATTCTATATATCTTTTAACTTGTTTTGACAAGAACTTTTTTCCAGTGCACTGGAAATTTAAATAAAACACAGATTTTCTTTAGAACCTGGATAAAATGATTCAGTGCACCAACTGAACCAAGTGAAGGCTGCAATAATCATAAAGGTAGGGATCTTCTCGGATCAGGTATGAGTATATGTTAACCTAAACCAGAAAACACACGGGCCAAGCAACCCTTGAACTGGATAACATCTGAACCTGCCTGATCAACATAACACTTTAACCAAACAAAAACTGTATTAGGCAGCATCCAAACCAGGTAACATCTGAACAGCGTAAGGCTTAAACCAGGTAACATCAGAACCGACTGAAATCTGAATCAGCAACTACTAACGCCTAAATCGTGCAACATTTTAGACAGGCAACAATTGAACCAGATAATATCTGAACCCGTCAAAAGTTAAACCAGGTAACTCACTAATCTGGTAAATTTTGAACAAGACAGTCTCTGAATCAGGAAACATCAGAACAAGCCAAAAGCTAAACAGGGTAACTCCCTAACCTTGTAAAATCTCCACAAGGTAACATCTAAACTATAGAACATCTTAACTAGACGACATCTGAACTACTTTTTCTGAATAAATTATTTCATGTATTTGGTTCCACTATACCTTGTTTTTGGAAGTTCTGTTATTGCGCAGCACTTTGGAGACTATGGTGTGCATTAGATGCTATATAAAAACATTGATTGGATGACTACATAATGCAGTGAATGAAGATCAGCCTCTTAACAGAGGGCTTTACATAAAGATGCATACTGATTGTCTGCTGCTGCAGAACAGGATGCTCATCAGTGTTATAGAAATGCTGAATCTGCAAGTACCATTTTCAGTGTAGTCCTTCTGTTCATCAACAGTTATCTT
The DNA here is from genome assembly GCF_002922805.2 of Oryzias melastigma. Classification (NCBI taxonomy): domain Eukaryota; kingdom Metazoa; phylum Chordata; class Actinopteri; order Beloniformes; family Adrianichthyidae; genus Oryzias; species Oryzias melastigma. The sequence continues at coordinate 12,835,855 of NC_050528.1, forward strand.
TAATGTAACATCTCAAAAAGTACAAGAACACACCTGTGTGCTAGAGTTCATGTGTGAGTGAGTGAATGCATCATCTCACCTGAGCCGCCCGTCCTGAGCAGCAGCCCCTCCAGGTATGACTTTGGTAATGAAGATGCTGGGATCCTCACCGATATGGGGGTTGTCCGTGCCACCTGCGATACTGAAGCCCAACCCGGAGTTACCCTGGCAGCAGGAGGACACATGGACGCTTGTCAGTGCTGCAGATACTCTGTTCAGATCCGTTAATGTGTACGGCAGCTTCACCAGAACATCTTTCAGAATTAAGGAGGAAGTAACCAGACATTAAGCTTGCACACTATATGTTTGTGGGGGGTGACTGCAGCTGGTGGTCTTACCCTCTCCAGCGTGATTTCCTCATACTCGTACTCTGCCTCGGTCCCGTTCACCTGCACACAAACTCACCGTCAGCAGCGTTTGTGCAGAACAGAAGACCACCCGAAGGGATCAAACTCACGTAAGGAGGCGTGTCCAAGCTGTCCGTGTTGACCACCACAGGAGGGGGGTTGGCCTGAGGGAAGAAGACAGACACCACAAAGGGAAACATCACAGTCTGTCAGAAAAAAACCTCAACATCCACCCGCTGTGGCGAACCAATAGGTGATGGATGGATGATGGATGGATTGATTTAAGGATGGAGCATAGAAACCAAAAAATGAATGAAACTGAAAAAAGAAAAAAACCTGTGAGGATGGAGGGATGACGGTGGTCTCGACTGAGATTGGCGTGATGGGGATCACAGGAATGACGGGAGGGGAGGGTGGGGTGGCCTGTGCCTGCAGGAGAAGTTGGAGGTTAGACAGAGCATGGAGGATGAGAAGAAAATGAGTTTTAATAAGTTTGGTTGGAGTGCACAGAGGTGAGTGGAGTCTGACTGAGCCAGCCAATTACAAGAGGAGGTCATGTGAATGACAGCGAGGATCTGCTGCTCTGAGGTTTACGTGACCTCTGCACATGTGTGGGTCAGATCCCCCTCCTCGGGGAGAGGATGTTCTTTCCATCAGCATGGGAAGCAGCTGAGACATGAAAGTGGACAAGTGTTTGAACAAAAGAGGAAACAGCTTGGGTTTTCTCTGATATCTGAATTTAAACTGAGTTCAAACTAAAATCAAGCGAAGGCTGAACTAAAACCACAAAGGCTGTCTCAAACTAATGGAGGAGTCCTGTTCACATATACCACCAGTGAGGGACATCCTGCTCATCGATCCGCACAGGTCAGGTGTTTGTTCGTGAACATCTGATGCAAAATGAGTCCCCACCAGTGTAACTTCAACTAAAGGAGTAGTTTTCAGCCAACTCCAGGACTGAAGCCCTTGTCTGCTCCCAGGTTCAGGACTCTGGTCCAGCAGGGCCCGAAGCTGTCCATGGAAAAGCAGCAGCAGCTATAATTAGCTGAACACATCGAGCACATTGATCAGCCAGCCCCACTTCTGCAGCAGCGCTCAGATTATACTGCCAGGGGGGCCAATTACCCCACCGCCAGCATCAGTTGTCAACTCTATCTATTTAGACGATTCCATGAAAACAAAGCCCAGATCGTACTGATCCTATACATTGGTGCTTTTCTAAAGACCGTGTAGTCAGATAAACCTACCCCTTCCTTATGAGCTCATACAGCCAACTACAACTCTCCAAAGAACAGTCGAACGCAGCATCATACTTCCATCCTTGTGTTTCAAGATTCTGTCGTGTGTTCTCCGACCAAAGCAGCAACAGCGAAGCAGCATCTGGTCAGACCTTCAAGTGAAAGATAAAGTCCAGAAGAACCTGTGGAGCTCATGAGAATTTATCACTTTAGGGCAGTTTTTTGAAGTTTCACCATAAAACTTTGCCTTCAAGGCCACACCCCCTTCCTTTAAGAGCACCATACACAACACTAGTACTTCTCCAAACCTGCAGATCTTGGTTAGATCTGGATGTGCACACAGAGCTGACAGTTGAGTTTGTCTAAGAGTGGCCAGATGACAGCTGGAGTACCTGACTGAAGCTGAATGGTATCCAGGAAACCTCCTTTCTGCGAGCCGCTTGCCCCACCACCACCTTGGCCGTGCTCTTGGTGGGGCTCTTCTTAACGCTGTCCCGCAGGGTGAGAAAGCGGCTGCGTGCTCTGAAGGAGGCGGGCATGGTGCAAGGGGGCAGAGGCGGCTGCAGTGGGGGGTGGCTCTGCTGCTGTTGCTGGTGTAGCTCGATGGCATGCTGGCGCTGCAGCGGGTGAAGGTGGGCCAGGGTCTCCTTCAGGCCAGGGCTGACCTGTGGCGGGGGCTTTTTACCCAAGTTGTTTGCGGTAGTGAGCCCCCTCCGGGCGGGGTGTGTTGTCATGCTGAAGGGGGTGTCCTGGCTAGAAGAAGAGGAGGCTGAATAATGGATGAAGGCGTCTCCTTCAGGCGAGCAGCGGTGTGCGATCTCTGCGCTCATCCCCCTTTTGCTCCTGCAGCTCTGTCCCTCTCATGTCATCACAATGGGGGGTGCAGCTCGGCGTGCTGCATGAATAATCAATGCAGCCCCCGCGCTCACCACACAGAAGACCTGTGTGCATGTCAGCAGCAGGGGACAGAGTCCTGCCCACGCGGAACCCAATTGTAGCCGCCCCCCACTTTGGTTCCAATGAGAAAGACAAACCTGTCCAGCAGAGGGATGTGAGGTCAGTGTTTAGCAGGAGGGGCTCCATGGCACTTCAGAGGGTGAAGGGTGTCCTGCATGTGGACGTCTGTGGCCTCAAAAACAGGCCTTCCTGAAAACACTTTGTCCATTAGGTTTTTTACTTACTAAAAACCAGCCAGAGCTATAAATAACTTAAACTTCTTTACTTTGGACAGCACCACATTCAAGTTCCTTTCAAAATAAAATAAGATTCTCCTGCTGGAGCAGATCTACTGGAATTAAAAATGCAATAAAGCCAGTCAAACATGACATTTTCTATCATTACGACAACTAGATGCTATGGCGCTTAACTTAACTAAAATGTATTCAATTTGTTTGCATTTTAAACCCAAAGAGCCAAAAATGGAGGAATACAAGAGCCTCAAGTGAGCTTGCAGACCCCTGCCTCAGAAGAACGTGGATGGCAAATACCACACATTCTTTGACATACCGTAACTCCTCAATCATTTATGCGATCATCGTGAATCAGCAGATTATGACTCTGAGAAAATTCGCTTTTCATACCAAACAAGTGTTGCTTAAAGGTGCAAAGCCGCTTTTCATTGTAACAAAATCAGCTGATTTACATCGATTGCACAAGAACTTCACTGCTGTCCAGTGCTCCATTTCAGAATATGCTGGAATTATATTATTTGTATCAGCGGTTAAAGAGTTAGCTAAAGCTCTGGTGTTCAAGAGTTGAACTAGAGCAGGGGTGTCAAACTCAATTGCAAGGGGGGCCAAAATCCAGAACATACCTTAAGTCGCCGGACAAACAGGATAAACATTTATTGAACAAACTAAAACTAAAATTTAAAACTTAAAAAATGTAATTTTTTACCTTTACTATGAATAAAAACAGGCAAGAATATTATTCCAGAATAAATCAACTCAAACCTTAAATAACTTTCAATATTTTACTCTCCGTAATAATATACTTGGTCAAAATTATACAAGTTAGAAATGAGCGCAAGATAACATCGGGCTATTAAAAACAATAAAATAAAATGATCTGGAGGGCCGGATATAATAACCCAGAGGGCCAGATCCGGCCCACGAGCCTCAACTTTGTCACATGTGAACTGGAGTAACGTTTTCATTATCTCTAGTAGTCTTCACCAGCTGAGTGAGGTTTGCACCATGAGGCGAGAGCTATACAAACAACTTGTTCATCTCCAGGAACATTTCCACCACAAATCACTTCGACTGAACCAGACACAAACAAGAAAAAAACACATCTAGAGCCAGAAATCAGTAGAAGTAGCTGTTGGGTCACTATAGCTGTGGTTAAGCAGTCTGTTGCTGAAGGGGGGTGGGGGGGGGTGTTGTACGCACACTCATGGCGTCATGATCAAAAAACCTGCATGTTTGTCACGACTGAGCACGATGTGCACATTTGAAGCAGTGGCAGAAACCTGCAGGTTGCTAGGCAACATTAGAAGAGCAGCTGCCTCCGATGAGCAGACGCTCCGCGCCATCATGGTCCAGCAGCCACATGTGTGCATGTGCACGCTCAACAAGAGAAAGCTCGCAACTGTGCAGAATTATCAACAAACCACCGTACGCACACAGGAACAGACACAGATGTGCACACTCGTACACCCACATGTACACTCATCGACACGCACACACTCATGTAAACACGCACGGACACACATGCACAGCCAGCGTCTTCCATCTAAGCGCTACTGGTCGAGGGTTCGAGGATGAGATCCGCAGCGTCACATGACGCAGCAGCTCTCACACTGATGCTCTTGCCTTAGAAATGAGTCACGGTGCAGTGCCTCCCCCTGACTCCTCACCTCTGGTGGGGTGACCTACCAGCAGGCGGCGGTGGAGCCTCTTGGTCCTCCTCAGGGTGCCCATAATGCGGCGGCCCATCTTTTTAGCGTACCACACGGAGCTGAGCATGCCGCTGGCTTGTGCTGCTGGAGCAGACGGTGGGAGGGGGTCTCTGCTCCACCTAGCGCCCCCCACCCTGCTGTGCCTCCTCACAGACACAAACAAGAGGCTGCAGAAGAGCAGGAGGAGGAAGGTTCAGCAGCAGAGAGGCTGAGCAGCGAATTGGCGGGGGCCGGTGGTCCTGAGAGGAGGTGAGAGAGAGCAACCTCCAGGGGCGAATGAAGCTGCAGCGGCGAGAGATCATGGCTGAGCCGCCGAGCGAGAGACAGATATCTGCGGCAGACTGCAGCGCCCAACCCAGCCAGCAGGAAGGGAGTCCTCTGCAGGCTGAAGGCAGCATGCACACACCCCCTCCTTAGACTTAACCCAAGCAGCTTTGGTCTTGCTGACCTTTGTTCCACTTCAACCACCCCCCCAAATGTAAAATAATCTGCATTAAAGATCAGAACGACAAAGTGCAGAAAAACTGTAAGACTGTTTAAGATGGAACTCTCCAGCACTTCAGAACATGGAAACTGGAACCCAGGTCACAGGTGGATCAAGATCACAACCACACAAAAGTAAAGTAGAGGGCAGTAGAAGGCAACACGGAGAAAAGACAATGATCAGTACAGCTGATCATCAATCAATGCAGCTGATTGATGCAGAAACAGTGAACAGTCAACCAAAACGCACATCTACAAGACTGTTGTAGAGGGGACGACTTTAAGTTCACCTGTCACTGAATCGTCCATGCTGCCAAATACGAAGTAACGGTTATACTTAGTAACTTTGGATTAAATCAGGACTGACTTTAATGTTCATATCAGGTCTCCTTATTTTATGCAGAGCTGCTGTAAATGCTACTCGTGCTGGTTTTCCAAAACTATGAGGTCAGTAACGTAAACCTGAGTTAACAACATAAAACTACAAAGTATAATGTGCTCTGAAGACAGACTATAGGGTAGGCTGTGGTACAGAGATAAAGCGGTTGACCTCTGATCAGAAAATCCCAGGACTGGTTCTCACTCTGACTGCCCATGTGCCAAAGTATTCTTGGGCAAGAAACTTTACTATATATTGCTCCTAATGGTTTTGGCGCTAGTGTTAGGCAGCAGAGTGAATGTGTGTGTGTCTGGGTGGGTAAATGGGACTGTGACTGTAGTACTTTGGGCCTTCAGAGAAGATAGTAAAGTGCTATACAATTATTTGCCATTTATTAATAGTGGAAAATATAAAACACACTTAACTCTAAAAGACTTCTTTTCTCTGTGCACATAACTCTTTTTTTAATTATTAGCTAGGGTGTGTTCAGACTGGAAAAAGGATTTGTTCTGGACGGAGTCCGCTTAATTTGGTCCGGATCGAGTCCTAACTAAAGGAGAAAGATGGAGATGCATCACTTTGCAAATACTTGTCAAGATAGTTGTTCAAACTTTTTATTTCGCTGGTCATTTTTGAACTTCTGTATGAAAGCCAGGTTCAACACTTTCACTGCAACTTCTGTACGGCGGAGGCATGCTGCAAGGTAGTTACTGAGGATGTTGAGGTGTCTATGACATATAGATTGTCAGTAAAACAGTGTGAGAAGCAATGTGTTTCATGTTAAAAGCTGTTTTTATGAGCCTGCATTCATCCAACCACATTTTGATGAGTTGCTGTCCTATCGCTGCTCCACATTTGTCTGCTAATGACCAGTGCCCAATTTAGTCCAGTTATCTCACTCTCGGAGCGGATTGTATTCAGACTGAGGAATCTAAGAGCAAGTCCAGTTCGATCGAGAACACCTCGAAAGATGGGTCAGAGAGCGGTTCCTGATCCTGGACCAGGATTTGCTTGCGTGTATTCAGACTTAAACTTTGTTCTGGATTATCGGGGAACAAGCGAACCAAATGTGTCCAGTCTGAATACAACCTTAAATGAGAAAATGAAACCATGGGCTTCTCATAAAAGACAGGCTTATCTGCAGCAGTGGATCGATAAGTCCAAGGATGACCACAAACTGAAGTCTTTTTAAAATCTTACCAAAACCTTTGGAAGACTGCTTTCCTTCTAGGTTGAGCGACTGGATGGCTCAGTTGGCTAGGACGGGTGCGCAGCAAACCTGGCTTTGTTTCCCAGGGGTGCAAAGAACTAAATCCAGTGTGGGTCCTTCGGCAAGACCCTTCACGCTACTGGCTACCTATATATTCACAAGTGTCCCAAGTCTGGTCTCCCTGTGCCGGACCCCAGCCCGCATAAAATACAGGGTTGTGTCAGGAAGGGTATCCGAAATAAAACTCTCTAACTACCTATGCGAATTAGTGAAAGCTGCTTTGCTGTGGTGACCCCTGATGGGATGTTCTGAAAGGGGACCAACTTTCCTTCCAGGTTAGCTATAACAACCCAAAACATTGCATAAATACATTACAAACAACTACACCAGATGAAAGACAATAAAAAGATTTTAAAGTACTAAACTTCTGATGAATTAGAAATTGGAGCAATGTATGTTGGAAGATCTAAACACAGAGCAAACACAGAGCTTTTGATTCTGCAGCAATTGTTGACCAATAGCTTCTTGAAAATTCATGAATGTGACAGCCCTCAAAAATACATACTCTTATTTATGTTTTCTTTTCTTGTTAAGCACCACATAGAGGCTTAGATCCTCTTGCTAGGAACCAACTATTCCACTGACAAGAGCTCAGGTAAGAGGTGGAAGTCTTTTAAAATAAACAGGATAGCTTGAACTAATCAGGTCTTCGGTTACCAAAGTGTCAGTAGATTGTCACCAACTTTTTTGAGCCCTTACAACTCCCTAAAAATAGATCAAACCCCCATGTCTATGAACACCAAGCACTGCCTAGGGCTCAGCTGGTCTGGAGACTAAAGAGACTACTATTCTCTCCAGTTAGAGACCGTTATTTCTGGTCAAAACTGAGATTTTCTCCAAGCTGACATTGATTGTAAAAGTCACTGGACATAGCAACCCCTCCCCACTAGTGTTCCAAGTAGGAAGTACATTCTGGTTGCAAGAAGGAAAAATCCCATAGACTTCTATTGAGAAATAGACAGTTACTCCGTCAATTTATTTGACAGAATAACCATTCTTGCTCTGATATTCACTTCTTAACATGATCTTCATAATCTTATTTTTTTAAGATTTAATTTTCTTTACCACAAGTTATTCAAGTTATAAACTAACCAATCAGATGCCTCAGTAAAATCTTGTGGTGTCTGCTGGCCCCCACCTCAAACATTTGATTGACAGATTCTCCCAAGCCGCTTTCAGTGGAAAGAGTGTGGACTTCAAACAAGTTCACTCATGATTGGGGACTGTAGTTCCTCTAAAAGTGCGACTCGGACTGACGTGGACCAATCACTCTTACAGGTTTCAAAATGGCAGCAGACGAACAGGAAGCCATGGTTACAGCTTTGGCCTCATTTCGCTATAGGGCTGAAGGTAAGGGATTTTCTATGGGTGATGCAACATCTTGTTTTGTCCAGTAAAATAAAACATGCTATTATTTTAATACACACAAGATAACAAAAATGCAACAACAAAAAATGAAACAAAGTTCTACATTGAGTGATGCTCATGTTTTTATTAGCCCAATAGAGAAAAATTGTTGGGTGTTTTTTTGTAGCTTTCCGAATTGAAATTTTCTTTGGTGTGCCCTAAATTTAAGAAGATATCGAAGCTTAATTCGATTCCCACTCGTCTGTCACAGATCAGTTCTTTGAAGCTGATCTAATCCAGAACTCTGAACCTCCACACAGAGCCAAACACACTCGGTCCTCTCTCACTACAATTCAAAAACAAAATAGGCATCGGTGAGGGAATCTCCGGATCCTCAACTGTCAGCAGCCCCAAGAGCTTCATCACAGCAGGACAAAGATCTTCAGGAACATGGTGAGATGGGAGGGTGGGGGGATTACCTGGATTGGGGGGTAAGGATTGGAAGAGCAGGAGGGGAGGGGGCTGTCCTCTCCATGGAGGTAGAGGGTGGACGGTGTGGGGGAGGGGAGCTCCGAGTGAATGGGTCCTAATGCTGAGGAGCCGTCAAAGATGCACTCCAGAGACGCTACCTACAAGGTAAGGACGGGGGGAAAGAAGATCAAAAGTAGGAAGAAAAGGGACTGCTGAGGTTAAAAGCTGAGAAGAACAGGACAGAAAGTGTCTCCTAAATGTCCAAAACTTGATCCAGAGTCCAGGCAGGCTACTACAAAAAGTTTATATCTGCAAAATTAACACAACCTGAAAAATGTCATTTTTTCATCAGACTCTTTAGAGTCTGACTGTCTTAAAAGCTATAAAGTAAACCTAACTCAGAGGCAACCCATAATGCACCTTCATCAGCCCCGTGATCAAATCAAATTTTGTTTTTAAAGCAGTTTTAATATGCCTTTAACTCAAAGTGCTTTGCATAAGCAATGACGGTAATGAAGGTGTACCATGTTTTCATAAGTTGATCAATAATTTTAAAGACTTTCCACAAAAAAACTTCTGCATTGTTTTTACTTTAATTTCAAATAAATTTTCTTTTATATATTTTTCTGCTAAATTCTACCTCTCAGTAGCAAGGACCTCAGTACGGAGGTAAGCAAAGAATAACTATAACTAACATGAGGTCAACCAAAGAGCTAATTAAGAAATGAACAATTTTTAAACAAAAAACCTAAACAAAGAATGTAAATTGGAAGTAACCAACGAGTATGCCATGGAGTTAACCAAACAATGTACAATGGAGCTGACCAGAGAGTTGACCATTCAATGGAGTGCACCAAACACTTTACAACAGAGAAAACCAATGACTAGATGATAGGGGTGTGACGGATCACAAAACTCACGGTTTGGATCATTTTTTGGATCACTAAAAAGTAAAAAAAAAAAAAAAAAAAAAACCAGGAAAAAACGTGATAAAAGAACCTAAAATTATTTTTTGGAAAAGCTTCAAAACAAATATTTAATAATGTTAGCTCATTGAGGCCTATTTCTTAAAGCAAAACATCTTTTAACTTTGAACACAAACAAAATGCTAAAACATATAGTTTCTGATTACATTTACATTTCTTTAGACCAAATCTAAAAAAATGAAAGAAGAGAATGCTTAAAATAGTTTTGAAAATACCAAATCTATCTGGAGTACCCCTTAAAATCCTGATGTCCAAATTAAATTGTAAATAAATCAGTTAAAATGAAACGTATTTTTTGGTGTTATTTGTTTTATTCAAACTAACTCTGGGAACATTTACATATTTAAAATAGTTGTTATCTGTAAAAGATGGCGCTGCCATGCCAGCTTTTCCTGGCGATTTATGATCCCTTTCGCTTGCCATACTATCGTCTCCAGAATGGAGACATGTACGTTTTATTCAGCTCTTAAAATTAAATAAACCTGATATTTCACCATTCGGGTCCTCCATGATGAAGTCGAGAAAAGTTTTGACAGGATCTCCTCCTTTACACAGAAGGAGCTTCAAGTTCTCACTCTTTTGGAGAACTGTCAAGCATCTACTTTAGCGCTTGTTAAAATAAAGACGATTTACACTAATTTGATGAGAATTGCATTCAATGTGAACTGACAATTGATGGAAACTATGCAAGCGCGAGGTGTGTGTGCGCGCGCGCGGGGGTTGGGATGGATTGTGGAACACGCATGTGCCGAACCGTGGCTTCCGATCCATACGGATTATTCGTGATCCGTTACATCCCTACTACATGATGGAATTAACCAAGCACTGTACAATCGTTTATCAAACTCTGTACAATGGAGGTAATCAAACACTGTACAATGGAGTTAGCCAAGCACTGTACAATAGAGTTAATCAATGACTATATGATGGAATATACTAAAACACTGTAGAATTAAATTTACCAAACACTGTTTGATGGAGATAACCAAAGAGCATAACATGAAGTTGACTAAACACTGTACAATGAAGCTAACCAAACAATATATAATGGAGTTAACTAGAAAATGGATAATGGAGATAACCAAATAGTGTGCAATGTTGTTTACCAAAGATGCATAGGAGTTAGCCTAAGAGTATAAGTACAATGAAAATACCCAATGACTATACAATGGAGTGTGCAGTAGAGTTAACCAGACACTCGACCATATAGTTAACCACAACAGCGTACAATGAAGGTAGCCAATAACTACACAACACATATAACCAAGGACTATGCAATGAACTAAACGTAAGAGTATCTGATGGAGTTAGCCAAAGGGCGTACAATGAAAATAAAACTTGACTGAATGGAGTTAGCAAAACACTGTGCAATGGAGTTAATCAAACACTGTACAATGTTGTTGACCTAATAACTTAGCATGAAGTTAATAAAAAATACACAATGGAGTTAACCAAACAATGTACAAAATAATTAACCAAACTATGTAAAATCCAAGTAAGCAATAAATGTACAATGAAGTTAACCAAAGAGCTTACTCTAGAGTTAATCAAACACTATAGAATGTAGTAAACCAATGACTATATGGCGCTGACCAAAAACTGTACAATGGAGTTAGACAAAGACCACATAACGGAGTAAACCAAACACTCTTTGGTTAACTTTATTTTACAGTGTTTGGTTAAACAAAAACAATATGATGGAGTTGACCAACCACTGTACAATATAGTTATTTAACCAAAGACTGTATAATGGAATTAACCAAAGACTTGTACAATGGAGATGACCAACAAAGAGGTAAACCCAACACTATACAGTGGGGGGAACCAAAATGGAAAACAATGCAGTTAACAATGAAGTTAACAATAGATTTCACAAAGGTAACCATGGAGTGAACCAAAACAGTAACTATGCACTTAACCTAGGAGAAAATAATACAGTAACTATGCACTTAACCTAGGAGAAAATAATCGGAGTTAATGAAACATTTTCTGCATATATAATTAACAAAGAGTAAATTTAAGAGTTTACCAAATAGTTAATCACTAAGTCAACTAAGCAGTTAACCAAAGACTCAACTGGGTAGGTTAATAATCCCTACATTTACAGTGAAAGTGACAGAGGGGTTTTCTGTGCACATGGTTATTGAGATAACCATGTTACAGCAAGGAACCCTGCAAGCAGCAAAGAAGTAAAGGTTAAGGAAGAAAAATCCCACAAAGCTCCATGAAGGAACAAAAGATGCAGACTGACCAGAGCTATTTAAATGTCTCAAGGATGTTCTAAAGGAGGGCAAGAAAGACAGGAGCAGAGAAGGAAGATAAGGAAAAGACAAACTTGAGTGCTGGTGGGATTTGGAGACAGACTGATGTGGAACAGAGCATCTCCGATGCTCACAAAGACAAAGTTAAGACAACTGCCAGGAAACCCAGCAGCATTTCAGACCTGAATGATGAAACCTGATGTTCTTCAAGACAAACCAACAAGAATGATCAGACACAATCTGACACATGGGTGTACACAAATACCAGCACAAAAACACACATTGCACTGCTGCAGGGTCAGTGTGTGTCCACATGGTGGCAGCATAGTTAATGTTGAATAAGCTTTACAATCTGAACTGTTTTTTTTCTATGGAGTATCTTCTGGGATTTGGGGGGGGGGGTGTCGTCCCCCAGACCATTGAGGTTCAGATGAAAGATCTTCATGTTTTTTCTGATTCAAGTAAATCAAAAAATGTTGCCACATGTGCAATCCTTCACATGCTTGTACATGAGCACAGACAGCAGCTGGGCTCCATCAGAAATACGACTGGTTCACAGCTTATTCTGATATTCTGTGCAGAGCGGAGGGAACTTCAGACAGAACCCTGAGAAAGATTTTGGCATGAATCATGATTCTCAGGTGGGGTCAGAGTCAGACAAGAAGCTCAGAACACTTTAAGGGTTCAAAAGCATGTCAAAGATTAAGGATGAACAATTTCAGGCCACAAGGGCTCATATCCCCACTCGCTATTTCCTAGAGATCTTTGCCCTTCCGAGTGCAAGGTTGGAATACAAGAAGGAATGCACCCATTGTTACCCATTCCAGATCTCAGGAGTGATCATGCAACTTTGATCTGACAGACAAAAAGAAAAACATCAACAGAGGAAGGGCAGCAATGGAACAAGGTAGAGACAGAAAAACAAAAAGACAGCAGAATCTCCCTACCTTCATAGGTGAGATATGAGCGTGGGTAACATATCCATGCACATTCTCAATCTCAGACAGGTTCTTCTCAGCCACCTGGACCAGCTCAGGCCCCCCTGCCTCTTCTGTCAGCTGAGGTGAGCTCTGATCCTGCGGGGACGAGTCTTCATCGTGGTGCCGGTACTTCTACAAAACAGAGAAGCACACACTTACAGAACTGCTCTTCACCAGAAACAAGCAGCACCGGAACAGTCAACCACAGCAGAAACACAAATATTGTCACTAAAACTTAGGAAAGAGTAAGAAAGTGACGCATTTCATTAAATTAATGCTTTCCAGCAGGAACACAAGACAAAAAGCAATAAACCAAGGCATACAAACACAAGACACACACATGTATGTGTACAGGTTAAAAGCAGATGAGCTTGTCATCTCAGGCTTCAAGTATAGTCCTAGAAAAAAAAAAAATACAGGAGCTAAGATCTGCAGCATGTTCTGTTGTCGGGATTGTTTGGACAGCATGGAAATGAGCATAAGAGTTAACACAATAAGGACAGTGATTAAGAACAAGCTAATAGTTAGGATTAAGAGTTAAACAATCAGTATGGACAAGAAATACAAGCACTTAACGTAATCAGCAACACTAGAATGGATATGGGAATAATTAATAATACAATATTAATTATTAATTACAATAATAATTGTAATCATGATGATAGACATGTACTTAACTCTGAACATGAATAGAATCACAATTATAAGAGTAGTCGTAAAGAGTTGTGTGAAGCAGCATGTTTGTGAACATAGCAGTAATTCTAAACATGTGCATAATTGTGAAAGACAACAAAAACATATGCATGATGGTTATCAGGTGTCCTAATCACTTAGCCTGACCACAGGTGAATAAAATCAAGCACTCAGACTGCTTTCACAAACATTTAAGAAAGAATGTTCAGCTCCCAGGAGCTCAGTGATTTCCACCGTGGAACTGTCATAGGATGCCAAATGTGCAACAAATCCAGTCATGAAATTTCCTCGCTCCTAAATATTCCACAGCCTCAGCTATATCAGAACAAAATGGAAGAGTTTGGGAACAACTCAGCCACCAAGTGGTAGGCCACATAAACTGACAGAGAGAGCTCAGCGGATGCTGAAGCGCATAGAGCAAAGAAGTCGCAGTCTTTCTGCGCAATTACTACAGAGCTCCAAACTTCATATGACCTTCAGATTAGCCCAGTATGGAGAGAGCTTCATGGAATGGCCAAGCAGTTGCATCCACGACACACATCACGTGCAATGTAAAGCATTGGATACAGTGGTGTAAAGCACGCCGCCACTGGACTCTAGAGCAGAGGAGATGCCTTCTCTGGAGTGAGGAATCACACTTTTCCATCTGTAAATTTGATGGACCAGTCTGGGTTTGGAGGTTATCAGGAGAACAGCACCCATTTTAGACTCTATTGTCCTGAGTGTGAAATTTGGTGGAGGAGGAATGATGGTGTGGGTTTGTTTTTCAGGAATTGGGATTGGCCCCTTAGTTGCAGTGAGAGGAACTTTGAATGCTTCAGGAGTATTCCGTGCTTTCAACCTTGGGAGAACAATTTGGAGCGGGCCCTTCCTCTTCCAACATGACTGTGCACGAGTGCACAAATCCAGGTCCATAAAGACATGGATAACAGAGTCTGGTGAGGATGAACTTGACTGGCCTGCACAGAGTCCTGACCTGAACCCCATAGAACACCTTTGGAATGAATTAGAGTGGAGCCAGAGCAAGGTCTTCTCCACTAACAGTATGTGACCTGACCAATGTGCTTTTGGACAAATGGTTCAAACTTCCCATTGACACACTCCTCAACCTTGTGGACAGCATTTCCATAAGAGTTGAAGCTGTAATAGTTGCAAAAGGTGGACCCTCATATTGAACTCTATGGGTTAGAAATGTATGGAGAGAAAATAGACTCACTCAGATTTGTGGGTTCGTAATTCTTGATTTGTGCATAAATTAGGATTTGTGCATGTGTATTCTTAATTTGTGCAAGCGTAATTTAGGATTTGTGCAAAAGTTTAGATTTGTGTGTGCATAATTCTTGACTTGTAATTCATATGTGTTGTGCATAAGTAAAAATATTTCAAAATTTAAAAAATACACAATACAATTTACACATGCACAAATTAAAATTACAATATCTTAAAACTAATTACACATCTTTAAAAATTACGCACAAATCTCTTGTTATGCGCACACGAAACCTCAGTTACGCACAAATCTATGGTGAGACTTACTTTATGTCTCACTGATGCGTTCCAGTACAACTAGAATGCTGGTTCATCAGCTTTCTTATCAGCTATTTAGAACTTTAATTGCTATTAATATCTGGTGAAACTTGACATTTTTCCACTTTCTTAAAAAGACATTCGCAATAATTATTATAAAAAATTCTAAATGAACATTTTTAAAACGCTTAACCCTTTAAAAATAAATATATTATCCATAAAAGAGTGCTTCAGATCTGCAGCACCTATGACGCGGGGTCCTGTCCCAAGCGCTGGTCACCAGTCACCAGCCAGACCCTTCTAAACACCCGCAGATCGAAGCAGGCCGGTACTGCCTGTAATCGCCGCATTTGCTGACCAGAACTCTGTGCACTTGCTTTGTTAAAGGCCGCTTCGGGCGGGCCGCTCTGTGGGCGGAGAGGATTGAGTTCAAAAGTTCAAAACGGCTGATAAGAAACCTTAGATAAACGAGCATTCTAGTAGTACTTGAACGCATCATTCATGGATGAATCGGTGAGACATGAAATAAGTCCCATACATAACTGAGGTTTTGTGTGTGGGTAACAAGTGATTTGTGGGTAATTTTTAAAGATTTGCATTTGCAATTAGTATCAAGCTGTTTGTGCATGTGTAAATTGTATTTTTTTTTTATTTTGTTTTTTTTTTTTACTTATGCACAAAACGTATTATACGAGTTTCAAGTCAAGAATTACCCACAAAAAAATCCAAAGTTATGCAAAAATCCTAAAAATCGAGAATTACGCACCCACAAATCTGAGTGGGTCTATTTTCTTTCCATAGAATGGGATGGCACTTCAGTTCACATGTAAGTCAAGTCAGGAGAGCCAATACTTTTGGTAAAATACTGTATGATAATGAACACACTTGTGAACATCAGCAGTGCCAAGAACATGTTTGAATTCATAAATATAGGCATACATGTAAACCCGATAACTGTAAATGAGTGTGAATCTGAGGCTAACTGTTTGCACGAGACAGCCTGAGAACATTACATCAACGTAAAACAAAATTGGGAGCACAGAAATAACCACCAGCATTAGTGTAACAGTGAACAGCAGCATTGTTTTAAACACAAGCATATTGAGAACATTAGCGTAATCCTGACATGAGGTTGATAAAGAACACAAGCATAATCTTGACCTTAGATTGAAAACATGGGTAAAAATATGAATATGAGCTTGATTGTAAATGTGAACAGGAAAATAATTGTGAATGCCAATATAAACATGAATGGAAGCATAATCCTGAAAATCTTTGAGAAAATGCGCACAATCATAAATATTTGCTGATTACAAACACAAGTATTACTGTAAACACAACAGCAATCATGAACATGAGCAAGAAAGTAAATATGAGCATAATCTTAAGCATAAGTGAACAGAAGCATAATCTTTATAATCAGTCATAAACATGATGGAAGTTCATAGGCTAATTGCGTACATAAGCCTGATCATGAAGAGAGGAGTTGCTAACTTAAGCATTATTGCAACTATGAATGCATTGTAAACAGAAGCATGCGAGTAGCATCTTTGTGCAGGGCTGCAGCAGGTGAGTCAGAGCTCCAAAAACTTTGGTCTTTCCTGACTGAGTCATCAGCACAAAGATCTGCAATTGGAGCTATAGGGGAAAAAACACCTGCAGACATCCACAATCATCCAAGACTCCCAGGGTGCATTTCACCACCAACAATACAATACAATCACAAAACCCCTGCTGAAAACCTGCAGTGTTTGCCAAGTCGTCTTCAGTGTGAGTAAATGGTCCTGTAGATGTACAACAGTGTAAAGATCATGAGACTTTGTAGACATGAGCAGTAGTATTTAAGAAATGAAAATTATAAGGAGTAGTCAGAAGAGAAAAGATCTAGTGCAGCATCTACTACGGTCTTCTGAAGAGCAATGAAAGTTGGAAAAAACATTAGCTGCAATTGTTAACCTACCCTTAGCAAAAAGTAGTCTGTTTAAGTGTACTATAAGTTTGACTAGTCTATATTAAAAGTGAGGCAATATACTTAAAGTTTAAGTTTCATCTACAATTTACATATTGTAAACTTAAAATGTTCCAATTTAGTCTAAAGAAGTATTTCGTTAGTACACTTTCTTACACTACATCTGCTTGGTCTATTTGCTAAACTATTTGCTAAGCTTCAAGTGTACTACTTTTTGCAAACCATAATGCAAAAGCAACTAATGGCCCCATTAAAATAGAGATAGATTATGAAAATGTAAATTTTGGTGCTAAAGCCTGGAGTCTGGATCTATGATGTTCGACTACATGTTCCAAACAGAAGAACCAGCTGCTGGAAATTGGAGATGTTCCTGCGAGTGCCACCGTTTGCTCAGACAAGACTTCCAGGAACATTTTGCGGCTGTCATGTGGACATTTCAGTCATGGGGGATGCCAGCTCCATGCATGCACAGATGATCAGATCTCTAGAGTTTAGATCTCTATCTTTATGGAAGCAAGGATGCTTCTGAACTCCCACAGGAAACATGGACAGACAGTAGGGGGCACCACAGCGCTTTAGAAGACAGGTGTCACTAAACCCACTCACTGATGAGGATGGGGGGGTGGGGCCCACACAGCGTCCACAAGCGGCAATGTCACAGTCTCCGCCCCTTTATAAGAGAGCTAATAAAGAGGAGGGAGAGGAGCGGGGGAGGAACCAGCTTAGCGTTGTCTCTTGTCTGTGAACACTGCTATAAAAAGAAGAAGCACAGGAAGTTGGGGGGAGGGAGGATGCTGAGGATGATTCAGAAGTGTGATGAAGAGAACATCAAACACAGTCTGGAGAAAGATGTGGGTGGGGGGTCCAAGACATCTCAGCACCTCTGCAGGCTCTCCTGGACTGTAGCTGCTTTTATAATGTCCCCGGCAGATTCAGAGTGACCCACGGGGACATTTAAATCCTCCCCCACGTGTGTCCATCACTACCATGCTCCTCCATTGGGAAACAGAGGAGGCGGCACCCTCCTGGTCAAATACCGTCGAACATGTGATGCGCAAGACGTGAGGCGGGAAAACGCAGGAGGCTAACAAGAGACAACGAGGCCACGCTTCTATTTATGGTTTTATATGCGTTGAAATGCAGTTAGACAGACTGGCAGGAACGCAGACAGACAGGCAAGTGGGCAAACGCAGAGACAGACAGACAGACGGTTGGTGAGCAGGCAGGCAGACATACACAGACAGACATAAACAGAAAGACCTAACAGACACAGGTTACCATGACAACCTTTTTGTTATTGGCATAATCGTGAAGATGGCAAACTGATTGGCAAAACTTTTGAAGTGGGAAGATTGTTTTCCATCTTTTTACACCAGAGTTTTAGCTCCAGTGCTTAAATGTTTTTGGACCATAAAAACTCTTTAACCATTAATGAAATTCCAGCTGATACTAAAGAGAAAGAAAAAGCAACACTTTTCAGTAGTGAAGTGCTTTTGCAATCAATGTAATTTAGATGATTCTGTCACGTTTGAAATGTATTGCATATCGATGCAAAGTTGATATGCAAATCCAAATTTCTCCGTATCAGAATAAGCTGGATTGTGGTGGTTGCGTGAACAGCCAAAAGTGTCAAAGAGCGCGTTATTTAGGTGTCGTCGGCAACATCTCCGGTGTTAAAGAGTTAAGTAAACACACCTGCAGAGTTAACGGAGCTGCAATAGTTTCACCACCAAATGCAGAATTGATTATCTGCACTCTTTGCTGTTTGTTTACAAATCGACTCCCCAATTCGGTCGGGTACTGATGGACCACTGAGTCCGGTCCAATCAGATGTAGGAGGGTCTATCAGAGGAGTGATCGTGGGGGTGATTTTACCACCCACTCTAACTCTTACTCTCCCTGATGAGCATGAACTTTCCCTGATCACCCAACTTAACAGCTTGGACATCTGCTCTCAGACCTGAGTAAACCCTCAGCTCTCCAGCTGTGAGGACGCCCCCCATCCCACGCACCTTGCAGCCGAACATGAGGGAGATGGTGCTGTTGGTGCAGGCCACCTTGCAATGGCACAGCATGGGTGAGAAGCAGTCCACCTTCTTCATGCCAGCCGACATCTTTTCGACGCCAGGGCAGCTGGCCCCCAGCCGCCTCCTGCAGGTACGCAGCCGGCTCCTGCCGCGCCGCGCACCCCCCCCGGCGCTTCCCCCTCCGCTGCTGCTGCTGCTCCCCGCTCTCACCATCCGCCCTCATTCCTCGCATCGCTCCATGGCGGCGTGCAGGAAACGACTCCCAGAGCTCTGCCTTCATCTGGGGAGAACCCCCCCTCACTACTCCTCCTCCCCCTCCTCAGCTAAAAGCTACCCCTCCCTTTTTAAACTCCCCCTCCTTCTCTTGTCTATCTTCCTCCTGCTCTCCTCCAGCTCTGACTGATGATGAAGATGGAGAGAGCCGGAGCTACTGAGCGATGCTGTGCGTGGGGAGGCTGTTCTCTGCTGTGGGGGTGTGATGGGCCTCTGGCGGGAGGGGGAGGGAAAGGCTGGTCACATGATTCATCAAAACAATGGGGGGTGGGGGTGTATTCATCCTCATGAAGAGAATAGTAATGTAGAGCAGAGTAAAAAGGAGAAAAGGGGGGAGTCAGGTGATAAAGATCAAGGAATTGGGGCGGAGCCTAAGTCTCTGTCTTCTTTAAGCTCAGCTACTTAATTAGAACACCAGCCGGTCTGGACAGGAACTTATAAAAATAACAATCAAGAAATGAAAGAATGAAGTGAGGTATAAATTCATGAAACACAAAATTAACAAGAGACCCAACAAAATAAATAAATGGGTAAATAAAATAACAAAATGTTTAAATAAACAATTAAAAAAAATAAGGTTAAAAAAAACAAATTCACAAGGGCGGAAAAAGACAGAACAGTTAGCCAAATCTAAACTTTTTTTTTTTTTAATTACTGCTGTATTAGCAACAACTTCCTAAAATTGCAGCACGAAAATCTCAAGCGAGTATCAATTTATGGGCACCTTAAAAAGATCTTTGACAAAAATGTGCAACTGTGGTCTTTTAATTAAGCAGTTTTTAGGCAACATAAAAAACTCTTTTCTGGGACATAGTTTCTGCAAAGCAGCAGGAGTTCATCAGAATTTTACTTATGAGCTGTGGGAACTGTTAGCGTGAAGCAAGCCTCCCCCGACTTCTCATAACCCCTTTGTTTACATTCTTTCCCACTCGCTTACAGCCCCTCACGCCCCAACTTAACATTAGAGGTGCAACAAAAATGGCAAGCAGTATTGGAGCTATCTAACTGTACAGTTTTGATCCAGATTCCAGATCAGACGAGGAGAGCAAAGACGTTCATGGATCTAGTTGTCTACAAGTGGATGCATCAGAATGGAGTGGAGCATTGCAGTATTGAAGCATCATCTACGCCAGTTAATTCTGACTAAAGAATCAAAGCCAAAATACAAACTTGACAGAAGTAAAAAGTAAGTCCAAAGATGTATTCCACATTGTGATCCAGACATGTAACCCCGTGATAGGACACCTGGACTGATCCTCAATAGAATAAAATCAGACCTTGACGAGAGTCAGGGATATTTACACCTGCCTGTCAGCCTCTATCGCTCCATGTTAGTCATTCAAGGACAGAGGATGAGTTAAAATGTAAGAGAGCAGATTTTTTCCGTTTAGCTTGTGAGCTGGAATAGAACAGTTCTATTTCAAGTCTTCACCTTCACCACTGAGATCTATACTGCAGACAGAGGAAGCATCTGCTCCACTCAACCAAATACCCTTTTCTTGTTGAAGTTAATCTGCATTATAGTGTTCTACCACTTCACCATGACTTTCATGCTCTCCCACCAGAGCCGGTTAACAAGACAGAAACTGAGATAAATGGAATGAAACACGCTACACAGGACTCTAGAATGAAACCATTTTAGTTGCACATGAGACCACATTTCTCAATGGTATGACTTATAAAAAATTCAGGTGGCACCTGTATGCCAAGCCGTTTGAAGTATAAAAAAATGTATGTGTGCTCAGGCTGCATTTGCAAATGCGGCAGTCAGAGGGAGATGAGTTGCTACCTGCGTCTGATAAACAGAACAGATGTAGCTTCAGATGATGAAAGCAGAATAAAAGAGAAAGATTGACAACGTATCATTCAACCTATTTAGGCCTGATCTGGATTGTAAAGATTTGGTCCCATTGAACATCAATGGTTGTTGGTATGGAATCAAAGCTGTGGCGCTTTGATTGGACACCATTGTAATCAGTCAGAACAGGTTCTCAAGAGCTTTGATGCTGATATTTTATTAACTAAAATATCTTCTGGTGTATAAAGTCCTAGAGAGAGGAATGACTAGCTCTCTCCTGGCTCAGATCCAGCAAAACACATATTACAATTGACTGTTTTTATTGGACTGTAGCAAGACGATGGCTGGCAATGGTGCATTTGTGACTGGTTCTAATGCATTTTCAGTTGAAAGACTAAAACAGCTCAATGCATCTCTAAAAACACATTTTATGCAGCAATAAATACACTGTCCAAGTGTCCCCTCTCCCTTTCAGTGAAAGACAGCAGCAAATGGACAAAAAACAGTGAGCCTGTAAAATTGCGCCATTAAATGCATTAGGGAAA
The DNA here is from genome assembly GCF_002922805.2 of Oryzias melastigma. Lineage (NCBI taxonomy): Eukaryota > Metazoa > Chordata > Actinopteri > Beloniformes > Adrianichthyidae > Oryzias > Oryzias melastigma. The sequence goes on from NC_050528.1 coordinate 12,857,387, forward strand.
AATCCGGCTGTACATCACTTTTTGTGCACCAAAGAGAAAAGTTTAGCACACTAGTGCAAAAAGTTGGTTGAGAGCCCTGCTACAGATGACAAACACAGGTCTGACACGAGAGTAAAGCAGCAACAACAAGCGGCAGCATAAAGACAACTTCCCCAGAGAACAAGGCCACGTCGATCCCCAGAGATGACAAAAACACATCAGAGCAGAACACAAACAAAGATCTCACCTGGTGGGGCAAAAATGATCTTTAGAACAGTGAAGTAACAGACCAGAACTACATGGGGTAACTAGTCAACAGTAACAGGGACAACAGTAACAAAGGTTACTATTTGCAACACACTGTCATTGTGGGTTCAAATCCCCCAGAGTTCCAAAGGTCTCCCCGCTTAATACCCCTGACATGTCCCTCTGAAGTTCAGAGACTATCTGGATGATAGAAGGATTGGGAGAACGTCCATTGGTCAAATGAGACCAAAGTGGAACTCTTTAGAAACACCACCCGTCGTGTTAAAAGGGGGGAAAATGCTTAGTTTCAACCCAAGTACACCAAATCCACTGTGAAGCAGGAGAGGGGAAGTGTATGATTTTTGGCCTCTTTTCTGCAAAAGGACAACTGATCTGCATTAAGGAAAAGATAATTGGGCGTATATGGTGAGTTCTTGAGAAAAAAAACATCCAACAATCAGTAAGCGCATCAAGAATGAAACACGGCTGGATCTTGTAGCATTACAATGATCCCAAACAGATCGCCCCAGCAAAAAGATTGTGGGGTAAACTTTTGTTAATGACCAAATACTTATTTGCCGCAACCTAATACACATTTTTTTAATACAATATGATTTTTTTTTTATTCTGTCTGTCACGGTTGAAGTGCATCTATGAGCAACATTACAGACCGATATAATTTTTTGAGCATAACATTTTGTAGAATCAGTGACTAGCAAATACCTTTACCCTTCACTGAATTTGTTGTTTTTTTACACTTTGTTTCAATCTAGACGTTGGGACAGATTAAATTGGGTTTGATAAATAAAGCTAAGTGATCATATAGTTTCTAAGTAGCAAAACACACTTGATCCAGATAATCAACTGCAGGTAGGGCACAATGTGTCCAAAAAAACCGGGACATTGTACATCCAGACCGGGAGTTTGATGTAGATGGCACAGCAAACACACAAAAAATAAACAAGAATTCAATTATTACTTTGAAAGAGAGACTACAAAGATGTAATCTGATAACATTTTACTGACATTTGTAAATGTAAAAACAACATCTGAAGCTTGTAGTCTTCCGACTAACAGTCAAAAGAAGAGACATCTGGTGGCCAAATGATGTCCTAGCAGCCTCTGAAGCTCTGAAGTGCAACCTCTAATAGTGGTAGGCTTTTAGTCTGCTGTTTTTGTTCAATGTCATCAATGATGACAAGCAGCAAAGCTTTGATGCTAAAAAAAAGGCAGGCATCTTTTAGAAAAATAATATGCTGCCAATTTTAGAAATGTTTGTTCGGGATTCTTGAAAGAGCTTTATTTATAGCTGGAGAAGAACAGAAATCCTTTCTTCTGCTGTTTTGAAGCTCTGGCAGATTTAACAGGAAAGCACAAAAGCAGAAACTGATTGGTGGTTTGGTCCAGGTGAATCGCAGTGATCAGAAGAGGAGAGAATCAAGTCCAACTCCTCAGAGTAGTGGCTCCCTCTGCTGGACTCTTCTGAGCATCTGCTAAAAACACTAACACTTCCAGATCCAAGCTTCTTTTATCTGGTTTTCACTCAGAATCCCTCAAGGATTAGAACCACTTCAGTCACAAGAGGAAGTGATTTGCACCACAGCAGCAGGATGGAGAAGTTATAGAGGCTGTAACACCTGACAGCTCCAACGTGAATCTTATGAGTTTTTTGAAGGCGGCTGAATCAGCAGTTTACAAAACAACTGTTCGGGAAGACTTCTGCTCAGATGTTCTCCTGAGATCTGTTTTCATGGAGGAGCATCCAAGTCCCAACATGTGGGCATTAGGATGACAATTATTGGTTTAAAACCAAACCGTATGTTGCACCATTTAAACAGAACTGCAGGGGAAATGAACTGTTACACACTAAATGCATGTTAAATGTTCATGTTGAAAGTGTGAAACAAATATGTTGTGTTTTAAATATATTTAATGCATTAAATATATTTAATACTATAGAAGCAAACTGATTTTTTTTCATTGTTACTTTCTTGGCAAATTGGAAAAATATTTTTAGGAATCTTTAGTTTTTTTGGTGCCATTTTCGAATACATGTACACAACTCACATAGAGAACAAACAAATTAAAAAACATGACTAGGTAAAAGGTTAAAAAAAGAGGTTTGAACCGTATCGTAGGGTAGGGGAATCATTCCCAATGTACACACGCAAGCAAATACACAGCAATTTCTGACTTAGAAGACATCATCTTCCTCTCATTTGTTGGAGCAAAACCAACACCACTGACAAAAAGAAAAATCCCAAATCCAAGAAATAATTTAAATTGTAGCATGGGGCATCCTGGAAAGATTTTTCTATTTATCGTAAGAGTCTTTGAAAACAAAGGTTTGACACCTGCATTAAAGCAGATCTGCAGGTCATGGCCCTAAACATGGGGTGTTGAACATAGTCGGGTTGTATTCTGGTACTTTTGCACTATTGTTTGTAAATAGTACAGTTGCTGCTGAGGGTTTAACAGCAAAAATCTCAAAAATGGGTAAATACTAACAGATATGGAAGTCTAGATGCTGTGGAGCATGAAAAGTACACCATCAGTGGCCCTCACGCTTTTCCTGCCAGCCAACTGTAGGGGGGCTGGAAACAGTTTGGACCGTGGACCCTCAGTAAGAGTGTTTGATGATTCAGCCTTTTAGGAAACAGGGATCAGGTTCTCCATATTACTGCAGGTTTTTCACACAGACACAACAAAGGAACAGAAGCTCAGATTAATCTACGAGAATGAACACCACCGATGGCTAGAATACAACCCTCAGACCTGCTCTGCACAAAGGGAGAGTATTAATATGCTGAGCTGAAAAATACACTTAAACTAAAGGCTGGTTGCTCTAATTAGCATTTGTTCCCAAATGCAAAATCTTGAAGTACTGATTCATATCCAAAGGACTCCATTCCAGTCCAAAGTGCTGCCACTGATTTGTCTGCCCTTCTACCCTGTTTAAATAAAGTTTACGGATCATCTAATATCTTTAATCTAGTGACTGTGTGAAAAGCAGCTTTCACACGATTTGTTTCAGGAGAAGATGGATCTTAGCCAAGGGCTGCATTCAAGAACGTCTGGTAGCCCTCACTTCTACCATACTGAAAGCAGTAAAAGACTTGAGGAGGAAGCAGAGCTGCTTTATGCCAATGTGAATATAATCATAACACACGAATACACATAGGTGCATGTGCCATTATTTTTCTGGAGCTTCTAAACTGCAATCCCCAGCTCATTCACACCTTCACTGATCATTCAGTGTAGCTCAAATCACGGCAAGAGAGTTCCTGAAAGCATCATCTGAACTCAACATACAATAGTTACGTACTGCATTTAAGTGTTATCACTGCTCGAACACCAGCAGTCTTGACATAATTAAAATTCACAGTAAATATGGAGTTGAAGATCACAGCAGCTTCATTTTTTAAACAAAAAAAACAAAAAGCTCCTCTAACCAGGAATCAATAATATCTTGAATCTGAAAAGGTAATAGTTTCAATCCAAAAACATCAGGTTGAAAATCTTTAAACTTTATTTGATATGAACCAATGTTTTTAAATCAAGATGTGTCATTTCTAGCATCTTAAATCCATCCAGATGATGTCTTTGATTACTCAGTCTTTTCCAACACAAGAAGAACATCCTATCTGAGCTGAACCCGTTGCTCCTGTGCAGGGGGGTTCAGTTAATCCTCGCTGGGGATGTTTTGTGTTGATCGGTCTCTGGAGCAGACACAAGTCTGCTGGATGATGTTTGAAGCAGGAGCTGTCCGCACGCATAGGTCACAAATGTTAGAAATGTCCAGACGGCTGCAACACCAGCTCTATATTGAGCTGTCAGCTCAGACTCCCAAAGAAACACAAGAGGACACACAAACCACCACCACGAAGAACAACTGCAGTCTGACATACAGTGCAGACTCACACCCACACCCCAATTTAAAAATAAAAGTTTAAACTGCAACACAACTCCATCTTCAACACCAAAGCCTTCAACTAATAAATGAAAATTATTCTAAACCTGCAAGTAACCTGAATAATTATGGATTTAGTCCAGTGAATGTAACTGATACTTCTGATCTGGACCAAATCAGCATCAGAGGCTTTCTGTGAATCTGCTTCAAACAAATACATTTCAATAAACACACTTGTTAGATCTTGTGTTTTAGTTTATGGCTTCACAAACCGTGTACATTTCTTCATTTGTGCCATCAATACAGAATATCCATAAGAGGAATAATATTCTGATGTTTTGCATAACACATATCCGGAATCGAAGCACATTTTTACTGAAGAGGCAGCCATGGAGAGTCCAAGTTCAACAGAAGAACAGACAGAACCGTCACAATTTTAGTATAAAGCAAAAGTCCTGATGAGAGGAAAGAAGTTGTACGATCCAAACCCAACAGCATGATGAAAGCATGATGAACCATGGGCCCTAAATGCCTTAATGGCTGCCTCAGCGTGTGGCTGTGCTTTTCTCCTCTGAACCAGATTGTTCCAAGTCCAGCAGAACCAAACCCTTTCACAGAGCTGGTTCCCCAAATCACAGCCACACCTTGAGGCTAGCCCCACCCAGGACCCAGAAGACCCTTCCTCTCTGATGGAACAAAGCACACGAAGACTGGATGGTCATGCGGCACAGGTGAACACCGACAGACCCTCCCACCAACAGCACGTGTACTTACTTTGTCAGAGCAGGGAGAGTGTTTGGCCTGCGCCAGCGTGTGCAGAATTTCATTAAGAAGAGGGGAGTCCTGCGAGGGGGGGGCGAAAGGCATTTACAGCAAAAAAGAGAAAGAGAGAAAGAGCACTACCATGAAATAACAAGGAAACCCTAAAAGTTGCTTTAACTGTCTGCTACCACGGAGAGTTGCATTCACTGCCTGGGCTTAAGTTAAGCTACCTTTGGCATCTGTTTATAAAAGGAGATCAATTTAAACACAGACAGCAAAGACAGGTTAATTTAAAAACAGACATAAACACAGCGTAACGTATAACGTTTATATATTAACCTGGCGTGAGCGCAGCGTAAAGTTTATACACTGTGCTGCCATTACAGTTGCTTTTACATTAAACTACCTCTATCGTGTATTTTTATGTTTAGCCGCCATTACCGTCTGTTTTCAGATAAAGCTTTCTCTACAGTCTGTTTTTATGTTAAGCCACCATTACCTTCTATTTTTATGTTGAGCTAACTCTTCTGTCTGTCTTTCCATTAACCTGCCTCTACTGCCTGTTTTGACGTTGAGCTGCTACTCTCAATTGTTTTTACGTTAAGCTTCCTCTATTGTCCGTTTCTATGTTAAGCTACCTCTACCGTCCATTTTTCCATTAAGCTGCCTCTACAGTCCATTTTTACGTTAAGCTGCCTTTACAATCGGTTTTAACATTAAACTGCCTTTACAATCCGTTTCCCGCTAAGGTACCTCTACAGTCTGTTTTTACATTAAGCTGCTTCTACCGTCTGTTTTTACGCTAAGCTACCTCTACTGCCTGTTTTTACGTTGAGCTGTTTCTACCGTCTGTTTTTACGTTAAGCTACCTCTACCGTCTGTTTTTACGTTAAGCTACCTCTACAGTCTGTTTTTACATTAAGCTGCTTCTACCGTCTGTTTTTACGCTTAGCTACCTCTACTGCCTGTTTTTACGTTAAGCTGCTTCTACAGTCTGTTTTTACGCTAAGCTACCTCTACAGTCTGTTTTTACATTAAGCTGTTTCTACCGTCTGTTTTTACGTTAAGCTACCTCTACAGTCTGTTTTTACGTTAAGCTACCTCTACAGTCTGTTTTTATATTAAGCTGCTTCTACCGTCTGTTTTTACGCTAAGCTACCTCTACTGCCTGTTTTTACATTAAGCTTCTTCTACCGTCTGTTTTTACGCTAAGCTACCTCTACTGTCTGTTTTTACATTAAGCTACCTCTACAGTCTGTTTTTATGTTAAGATGCTTCTACCGTCTGTTTTTACGTTAAGCTACCTCTACAGCCTGTTTTTACATTAAGCTGCTTCTACAGTCTGTTTTTACATTAAGCTGCTTCTACCGTCTGTTTTTACGTTAAGTTACCTCTACAGCCTGTTTTTACGTTGAGCTGTTTCTACCGTCTGTTTTTACGTTAAGCTGCTTCTACTGTCTGTTTTTACGTTAAGCTACCTCTACAGTCTGTTTTTTTGATAAGCTACCTCTACAGTCTGTTTTTACATTAAGCTGCTTCTACAGTCTGTTTTTACGCTAAGCTACCTCTACAGTCTGTTTTTACATTAAGCTGCTTCTACCGTCTGTTTTTACGTTAAGCTGCTTCTACCGTCTGTTTTTACATTAAGCTGCTTCTACCGTCTGTTTTTACGTTAAGTTACCTCTACAGCCTGTTTTTACGTTGAGCTGTTTCTACCGTCTGTTTTTACGTTAAGCTGCTTCTACAGTCTGTTTTTATGTTAAGCTACCTCTACAGTCTGTTTTTACATTAAGCTGCTTCTACCGTCCGTTTTTACATTAAGCTGCTTCTACCGTCCGTTTTTACATTAAGCTGCTTCTACCGTCCGTTTTTACGCTAAGCTACCTCTACAGTCTGTTTTTACATTAAGCTGCTTCTACCGTCTGTTTTTACGTTAAGCTACCTCTACTGCCTGTTTTTACGTTGAGCTGTTTCTACCGTCTGTTTTTACGTTAAGCTGCTTCTACTGTCCGTTTTTACGCTAAGCTACCTCTACAGTCTGTTTTTATGTTAAGCTACCTCTACCGTCTGTTTTTACATTAAGCTGCTTCTACAGTCTGTTTTTATGTTAAGCTACCTCTACCGTCTGTTTTTACATTAACCTGCTTCTACCGTCTGTTTTTACGATAAGCTACCTCTACAGTCTGTTTTTATGTTGAGCGATTTCTACCGTCTGTTTTTACGTTAAGCTACCTCTACCGTCTGTTTTTATGTAAAGCAGTCTCTATTGTCAGTAAGTGGTCTTTAGTGTTTGTTTTTTTACGTTAAGCTGTCATTACTGTTTTTTTTTTTTTTTTTTTACGTTAAACTGCATTTAATAATTGTTTTTAAGCCAAGCTACCCTTACCGTCTCTTTTAAGAGTAAGTGACATTAATCCCTGGTTTTAATGTTACCTTGGTAATCACCAGCTGTTATACCATGGTCCGGTTGAATACCCATTTTTTTATTGGCTGGGTATAGATTAAAAATTGATTATTCATAGTTTTAATGCACACCTAAAAAAGAGGTTATGGTCACATAGTCCAAATGTTTTAGATCACTGCACAGATTCTGTAGAATAAGCATTTGCTTTATCAGCTATACAAAAACAAGCGGTAAGACATGAACTTTCTTAACTGATGCTTTATTTAACCTATTGTGACAATCCAGATATATATTACTTTCCTTTGCCGCTGCAGTTGGGATCAGTGTTGGCTTTGCTGCCTCACCGGCGTTTTGTCACGGCAACATGAAATGCATCATCTCAAATAGTGCACTTTTTTTGTGAAAAAGTGATCTAAACCAAAATAATATGAAAAATAAAAAGAATAAAGTACTAAAAATATATTGAATCTCCGTTTTTTTTTTCTAAGTGACCATGGTATAAACATAATAATGCCCTTTGAAGAGTGGATTATCAGAAATTACTGCACGGTGAGGAAACCGAAGCAGAGAGCATTAATCTATGATAACGCACACTTTGTAGGGCATTATCCCTTACTTGTTTAGAGGAAACTTTTACCAAACAAATGTAATAACTGCCTTTACCGGCTACTTGTAAAAAAAGTTGTTTTGTAGGAGGGAAAAAAGCACAGTTGCAGACTTTTTAAGGAAAGAAATGTGGCTGTACAGTATGCTTTCCTTAAAACTACTTCTACGAGCTGATATTTTTAATAAAAGCTGCCTTTGTTGGCTATTATTTTCTAAGAAACCTGCATTTACTGGTTTTAGTTTACTCCGTTCAGAACCCCAGGGTTAGAGTTCCCTTTTTAACACATCCTCCAGCAGTACTGCCACCCCACAAAATGATGATCCAAGATTTTGTCAGTGATCTGGAGGTCAAGCATCACCAACAGCTTCAGGTGTCTCAACACCCTCCCTTGAGAGCAGGTCGTTGGTCTCGGGGGGCGTCTGAAATGATAACTGTGACTTCAGCCGGACCTCGGGTTCTGTTCTCACCTCTATGCTGGTGCTGAGGCTGGGCAGCGTCTCCGACGTCACCGTTGAGCTTTGAAGGCTGGGAAAGTCCCACAGGTGGATGGGCGCTACAGGGTCCACCCCCTTGGAAGCCCCCACCCATCTGTGGCTGTCCAATAAGGTCACTTCGTAAAACTCCTGGATATCTGAAAAGACAGAAAGAGGAGATGGATGGAGGGGGTTGGAAGTCTAAAGAGAACAGTTCAGAACAAAAGCACCGGATCCTCCACTTTTCTTAATGATTGGCTGCAGGTAGACAGACCCACCCTGTTATTATCACTAGCAGTCATTGTGACGATAGAGTAATCTTTTTTTCTAGGTTTTACTCTCACTTCTTGAGTAACTAGTTGTTCGGTTCAAGAACATGAGAAGTTCGGGAATAATTTTACAATTATGTTTTATCAAATTTTGCCGATTAAAACACCACCAGATTTCATTAACATAAATTACTCTTTAAAAGTCTCTCTTCTTCTCTCTTCTACTTTTCAGTCCAGTTCAACAAAAAAGAAAAAAAAGGATACAAACATAATAAATATAAATAACGTTTAGCCTTAAATACAAATATACATCTTGCGTGTCAGAAGATTCATAAATCTGGTGTAACAGCAAAATCTGTTCAACACAAGAGACCTTCAGCCCTGATCTGTTTGCTAAGCCGTTGGACAGGACAAGTGTGTAAAAAAAAAAAAACACTGATTCCCTTTTGAGCCATGCTAAGTGTTCTCAGTAGTCTTAATTATGATCATGTCATTTTTAGTCAAAATCAAGACAAGTTCATTTAAAATTTGCCTCCGAGTTGAAGATGAAACCATTGATGTGGGGAAACGTCGGCCACCTTCCTTTTGTGAAGCAGAGAACTTGTGGCCTGCCCATTGTATTTTCTAAGTTACAAATACGCACCCAATGATTTGAATAAATAAATACTCAGAAATGCTACTTTAATTTCTATTTTCTTTGCATATGTCCTCGGTCATCAGAAAATGCAACAATAACATGTAAAAACGTCAGAAACGTAATTTTCATTGGAGTGGGTCTTTAAAGCATTGTGTTTTTAATTTTAGTCAAGCAATACAAAGTATTCCACTTCCAAAATCAGACTTGTGTATCACAGCTAGTGAATGTGACCACAAAAATCAGGGTTGTGGGTAAACCGACTGAACAAATGTGTAATTTGACTCAACAGAAACTGTCTCACCCATAATTTCTGAAGTAATTCCAGAGAAGGGATTTCCCCCAAACTAGCAAATCTTACACGAGTAATTAAAGGAACACTGCCACAAACAGCCATGCTATGTGGAAAGATATAGTTTTTTCCCTCCATTTTGAAGTCTGACTTCTTTCTCTTTTACTTTTAAAAACAACTGATGTATTATAAATAGACTGAGTTGAAAAGTTCTTGCAATCCATTGATCTCAGCTCTGAAGAGCAGCAGCAACAGACACAGGAACAGCTATTTTCCCCAGTCGTTTTTACAGCTGATCCTTCAGCTGTTTTTCCCACCAGTTCTCGCTGCTGTTCTGTCTGTGACTTTCTTGGATATTCTTCCAGCAGTTTCTCAAGATGTTCTTTCAGGATTGTCTACACAGCTGTTTGTTTTACTGTTCCCGAAGCTGCTTCAAGATCTTCCTTTAAAATGTGTCAAGCAGCTGTTCCTTCATGGTTCCCACATTTCCAGCAGTTCCCAGAGCTGATCCCTCAGCTCCCGCACAGCTGTTTTAAAACCAGTTTCCTCAGACAATCCTTTGGCTATTGCTTCAGTCGTTTATCCTGCTGCTCCCACAGCCGTTTCATCAGATGCTCCCATAGTTGTTACTCCAGTTGTTTTTCAACGGTTCCCACAGCTATTCTGTCAGCCAAAGTCAAAGCTGTTTTTCCAGCTGTTCCTGCAACTGATCCAGGAGCTATTTTTTTCCACTGTTCCCACAGATGTTTTTTCAGCTGCGTTTGTGGCTCTTCTTTCGTGGTTCCTGCAGCTGCACTTCCAATTCTTTCTGCAGCTGCTCCAGAACTTCTTTCAGCTGTTTCTAAAGATGTTCTTCCAGCTGTTCCTTCACAGTTCCAGCAAGGCAAAATTCTCTGGCAATTCCGACAGCTGTTCTCCCAGCTATTCATGCAGCTGTTCCCCATTTGTTTACCCTGATTTCTCTCCAGCTGTTTAAAAGCTGTTTCTTCAGCTGTTCCCCCAGCTGTTTCTAAAGATGTACTTCCAGCTGTGTCAGCAGCTGTTCCAGCAGGGCACAATTCTCTGGGGATTCCTGCAGCTGTTCCCCAGTTGTTTCCACCCAAGTTTTCCTTCAGATGTTTTCCTTTTTGGCAGCTGTTCCCTCGCTGCTCTTCAGCCGTTTCTCTAGCTTGTTCTCCAGCTGCTCCACCAGCCGGTCCTGCAATGCACATTGCGGTCACATGCACTCCAGAGTCACGTGCACGCTCAGGTTACATGCACATTGGGATCATGTGCAGAATGAGGTCACAGGCACACTTAGATAGAGCTGCTCAGAGGTGTTTTCTGGGTGAAACGTCATTCTTCAGCAAATCAATGTTAACCTAATCTTAAGGAGGGAAGAGTCAGAAGTAATGCGCTCGCTCCTGCAACCTTTCAGCACTGCAGAAAGTTATCTCCTCAAACATGGACCCTCCCCATGCAGGAAGAAATTATTCGTGTAGTGCTGAAGTGCAACGCCCCTCCCGTTGGAGGTTTCTAACAGCATCCGGGCGTGGTTTAAAGATTACATCTGCTCAGGCTGCCCCAGGAGGAGCCGGAGGAAGCTGGGGGAGGGCACAGATGAGAAGAGGCTGAAGAAGAAAATACTGTTTTAATTTCAGAGGGAAAAAAATGCTCAAAAATGAAAAGACTGAGACCATCTGCCCCCAAACCGAAGCCTGTAGATCTGTCAGCTGTGATGGGGGGATTACAAGCGGGGGTAATCATCGTGTCCACAGAGGGATTACATGGAGCCTGGCCCACCGCACACCTCCTTTTGGGGGGGCCAGCAGATTGGAAACTGAGAGAAACAAATCTATTTTTCATCAGCAACATTCAAAGATCTAAACAAATAATGCTCCGTCAGCTGGCGTCGAAATGGAAACAGTTATTGAATAAAATGAGAATTCTTCTCGCGTGAAGATGACTGTGCACGGAACATGAAGCTACAGACCGTGTGCACAGAGACTCAGACAATGAGAAGATACAGATAAGTTTAGGAAAGCATCAGCAGGTTCACATCCCAAATAGATACGTGGACATTTCGGAAGATTGCTCAGCGCCTCCTCCATTTCTGGAATAAGGCACTGTTCTCAGCCCACTGAAGTGGATCCTGCAGAGGATCACCTGGGCGGGGTCTGATAGCAAGTCTTCATGGAGAAAGACTATTGACCTTCAGGAAGAGAGCTCTGTTGAATCTCTGTAGAACCCCTCAGAAGCACAGTACAGTTCTAGATCCAGACCTGACATTGAGACAATATACAATAGCTGAAGAGGCATGGAGTTTTCTGAAAGGCCCATTCTCAGGTGGTAGTTGGTGATGGCTTAGGAGACCAAACAGAAACCATATTCTTGTCTTGGTGGGTACTGACTCAGAACAGACTCTTCACCTGACAAACTAAGCTTCATTTCAAAGGAGTTCAGACTTTAATGAGGCCTCTGTCTGTTTTCTGCAGTACTAGTGCTACTATGCCTTTAACTTTTCTGCTTTTTGGAAGGTAGATGTTCTTCACTGACAATGATTCAGAGTCTGACCAAACTTAATGGGGTTTTTGGCAGCTTCTACTTGCCTGTGTCTAGTGTCCATCAGAAAAACATCGATCAACATCTACAATTGGTTCTGATTTGTCTTAGGGTGTAGTCAGATCGAAAAAGCCTGTTGGTCCGGACGGAGTCTGCTTAATTTGATCTGGATCAAGTCCTGAAGTTCTCATATTCAAACGTTACATTTTGCTGACCAGTTTTGAATGTCTGTATCAACATCAGGTTCAACACTTTTTACTGCTACTTTGATACAGTGGAAGAATGCTGCAAGGCGGTTACTAAAGAGACAGCAACCAAGAAGGTAAGCTGATAAGTGTTAATGACATATAGCTGGTTGGGAAAACTGTGAGAAGCAAAGTGTATCCTGTTAAAAGTTGGTTTAATTAGTCTGAATTTATCTGGCCACATTTCAATGAATCGCTGGGTCTCATTTTGTTGCTTCTCTACTCTGTTTACATCACGTGATGCCCAGCTATGGTGGCCATTTTAGTCCAGTTGTTCTGCTCTGAGCATAAATAAATAAAACTGCTCTGGAACTGATCAAAAGCCAAGTCTGAATTCTGCTCCAGAACCAATACCGAGTCAGAGCTGGACCTTTTCTATGTCAGAGGGGTCTTACCAATGAGAGCCTGGAAGAGGTTGCTCTGGAAGATGTCAATAACCCTCTGGATGGAAAAGCTGAGGTGCCGGTCCTCGGAGTGGTTCAGTCTGGCTCGGTACTCCTCCAGCAGCAACAGGGCCCGTTGCGCATCTGCAGGACAGAAAGAGGCAGGTCAGGGGTTGGAGCTCCATGGAACAGATACAAGTACTTAAGTCCAGGTCAACCTAAAAGGTGATTTTTATTTTCTTTTTAAAGCAGAACTAAAATAACTTCAGGTTTTTCCCTGCAGGTTTATGGTTGTTCTCATGAAGATCAGCTGCAGGTTTTAAAGACTACCAAACTTTCCTAAAGACATTAACTCTAATCCGGAGGATTCCAACGTCTGGCTCACTGACTGTCTAAAAGACCGCAACGGAATAAAAAAAAAAAAAAATAAATAAATACATGCTTTCTACAAATGTCCATGGAACTCTTCCAATTCACTTTTTAACAGTGTGTTTACATCATGTGTCAAAGTCAAAGCCCAGGGGCCGGATCTGGTCTGTCAGGTTATAATATTCAGCCCTCCAGACCCTTTTATTTTATGTTATCTTGCGCCCATTTCTGACTTGTATTATTTTGACAAAATATATTTTTATGGAGAGTAAAATATTGAAAGTCATATAAGGTTTAAGTTGATTTACTCTGAAATTATATTCCTGTTTTTTTATTATTCATAATTAAAGTAAAAAGTTACAGTTCTAAAGTTTTAAAACTTGGCATTCTTCTAGCGTTTGGGAATATTTTGACTAAGATTTTACTAAGATTTTGTTAGGCTATTTTAAAGTTTGGCTAATATTTCAGCTACATGTTAGCTGTTTTGGCTAATTGTGGATTTTCTTTTTAAGATTTTTAGGCTATTTTGGACTTAGGCTAATATTTACACGTTAGCTGTTTTGGATAATTTAAGTATTTTTTCAGTTTTTTAGGATATTTTAGCAATTTTTTTTCCAGCTACATGTTAGCTGTTTTTTTTTTAGGCTAATTTGGCATTTGGCTATTTTTTTAGCTGGCTATCAGCTGCAGTATTTTTAGCTATCAGTTTCAGCATTTTAGCTATCAAATCATTTTAGCTTTCAGCACTAGCAACTTCAGCTGCCAAATTCAGCTTACAGCATTCACACTAAGACTACTGCAAGTAATGCTATTTATCTACTTCTTTTTCTTAAGTTACGGTTTTAAAGTTTTAAAACTTTAGTTTTAGAGTGTTTAATAAATGTTTATCCTGCTCGACCCACGACCTAAGGTCTTGGATTTTGGCCCCTTGTGTGGTTGAGTTTGCTTTAATCAGATTATTCATCATCATTGAGGTCAGTTTCTTCTGGAGAGGGTGGACTGAATCATGTTTAAAAGCACCAGTAAAGTCATAAAGTTTCATCTTAACAAAAATAGGAGAGGAGACTTTCAGCATCTTTGTCTGATATCCAAACTGGAGAGGGTCTCTCACTTTCTCCACCTCAGACTGTGTCAGCCAGAGGACAAGTTGCATCAAGGTTTTCATCATACAGGATGTGAGGGCGACCGGCCAGAAACTATCCAGCTGACTGATACAACCGTTCTTAGGTACATGGACAATGCAAGATGTTTTCTATTGTGAAGGGACCTCCCCCAGGGCAGAGAGGAAGTTATAAACCTGGTGCAGAAGATTACTGAGGGGACATTTGATCTGGACCAGCTGCCTTCATGGGGTAATTGCAGTTCAGACCTCACCATGATGGAAAGGAGCAGAGCGGTGGAAGTAGAAGGCACAGGTGAAGAGGGGAGAGACGGATGAGAACATAAGAATAGATGATGGACTAGAGAAATGGGGGGTGGGTTACAGGAAGGAGAATCAGGTGGTAGGAGCAGAACTGAACCTACTGTATGAAAAAATGCATTTAGATTATCAGCTTTGACTTTATAACCACCCCCCACACTAATGACCCGATTGGGTACAGCCAGTTATGGTTTCATACCACTCCAAACCTCTTGTACATTATTCTCTCCGAGTTTCCCCTCTAGCCTAATGTTTTAAGCATAATTTTGCACCCACGTAAAAAATGGCTTACTTTTGGCTCCAATCAAATGAAGTCCCTTCAGTCGACATTTTTTGTCGTTACGAACGCCACCATGTTGGACACAGATGATGAAAATAAGCAGTGATTGGTCCTAGTTGGTCTGAGTCAATGTTTCTATGGCAACCACTTTCACCAATCAGGAGTGAGTTTGTTGGAAGTTCACACCCATACCACATGAAAAAGAATCAGTCGATCGTTTCAAATGTTCGTCATGAGACCACATACTTTTACTGAGGCATCTTGAATAACTTTTAATACAGAAAAAATATATTGTGAAAAAATAATGATTAGCGAGAACATGTTAAAAAGAAGTAGCAAAGTAAACATGGTTATTCTAAAAAAATTAATGACTGAGTAATAGCCGTTTATTTCTCAATGAATTTTTGCTTTTTTTTTTAGTGAGGGGGTACTTCCCGTGAATGGAGAGGAGTCACTCAGACCGGTTCTCAATACAGTCAATGGTTTGCACCTCTCTCATTCCAACAAAGCCTCTGCCTCTGAATGCTTTCTGGGGTTTTTTGTTCAGAAGAACCTTGACTTCACTGGCAATGCAAGGTTTTGTTGGAAAAACACTTGACAGTCATGACAGGAACCACAACGTCTACACAGTAGTTCAAATAGTTAGTCAAACACCCCATCGTCCCCTAAATACCCCTCACGTGATTCCACATAACACTTCCATTCTAAGCTAACAACACAACCTTTGAGTGACGACATCCTCTGCTCCTGCAGCCTAAACCACTGAGTAGTTTCAGTTTACCTCTAATAGGAACTGAAGAAGTAGCAAGCTGTGATCAGATTTGCCAAAAAGGGTAAAAGGGTGTCCGAGTACGCCTCCTTGGCCTTAGCATACACAGGAGCCATTGTACCGTTCCTTCTTGTTGGACAGACGACAAATTGGTGGAAAGCTGCTAGTGTCTAGCCCTGGGTTACATGATTCAAGTCTCCAGAGACGACAATAATGCCTCTGGGTGCTGGGGTTGGACGGACTCACAGGCAGCCTGTGTGTCACCGCCGGGTGGAATGTCAACACAGAACGATGAGAAAACTCCAGTGTCATTGTCTGACGCCATCGCTTAAGGCAAAGGTTATCCACGCCTGAGTGTCGAGATTTATTGAGAGAAAAGTTTGTTTACATCCAAATATTTTGTATGTTCCTTTTTTTAGATCTCAGTTTACGTCCCGGTTTTTTTATATTAGTTTGTTTACACCCAAATTCTTATCCACATCATTGTTTTTCTACATACATTTATGTTTTAGATCAGACTTTGTTTGGTTCAAGTTTATGTTCAAGCTTATGTAGGTCAATGTTTATCTCTGTCAGAGGTCATGTGCGACATTTGTTAAGGCCAAAGTTCATCTGCATCTAAATTGATCGAGTACTTTTTTAAAAAAATGCATCATCTGCTTCAAACTTGTAAAAGTAAAAGTTAATTTATATAATAAATCTTGTGTTTTGTTGTTTAAATTTTTATTTTTTTAAGTTTTATCTTGTTTGATGTGGTCATCACCTGCATTGCTAAGCACTTTTACTGTATTTCCATTTTATGGTCATGACTTACACGCTGCGACACGCCTTAGTTTGAGTCAAATTTCGATTACCTTAGAATCCAGCCTCTAAATGGGCGGGGTGAGGTGTTGTAGTAAAACAGCCCAGAACTCTACAAACATCTTCATGTTTTTTACCAATCAGTCCGGTTTTTTGTTTTTTAGCTTATGATATAGGTCTTTGGTCTCCTCCTGTTTAATGCCATAAATCAGGATAAAGCAATAGCATGGAGCAAAAACGCATAGATCAATTTTGCTTTACTAACTGAACACCAAAGTTTAAGCACATAAACTATGATAACAATTAGTTCTACAGTCTATAGTTTTGGGTTAATTGGATCATTGCCCTGTTGTTTGGTCAAGTGAAGCCAAAGAGACCTTAAACTTCAGATGGTGCAGAATAAAGCTGCAAATTTTATATAGGTTGTCCTTTTAAGATTTATATCAACTGGATGCAATTAAGTCTGTCACAGATGCAAGTCAGACTTGTGTGTGACCTGTTCATAAACTCTTTTGACATCGCAAAGACCCCTCTATTCCCTGATGCTGCCCACTTGTAATAGACAGAGCATTAGAGCCTCTAATGTTTCCATGATTGTTCCTTTATCACGAACTAGAGCACTCAAAAAAAATAAATTTATAGAGCGATTTCTTCCTGGAATATGCTGCCTCTAGAAATTGTGGAAATAAGCAGACTCATTACAAATTGATATTGTGTTATTGCTGTTTTTAACATGTTACTTTGGAATTTAGAATTTAAACCTAAAATTGCATGTCTGAGTATTTTTTTATTCAAATTGTGTTGAGTCAGGAGCAGATGAAAAAACACTGTTTGCAAAAGCCATCAGTTGTGATGCAACTACTTTCTGATGCATTCGCATGCAAATAAATAGATCCATAAAGGTCTTCATTTTCCTCGTCTGAGCTGCCATTTGGCCCAAAACTGTACGGCTGGATAGCTTCAGTATTGATGGACGTTTTTGTTGCACCTGCAATGTTAGCTTGGAGTTGTGAGGAGCTGTAAACTACCAGGAGATAGTGTCAAGAAAGGAATGATGGGATATCAACGGAGGCTTACCTCTGCACCCATCAAAATTGAATTGAATTACATTGAAGAATCGAAAGAATAATAAAAAAAAAATAAAAAAATTGTAATCGAATCGAGTCTTGTGAATCGAATTGTTTTTGGAAATTACAGTCAATACCTAGCCCTAGTTTTATGGCATTGTTTTTAAGAGAATTTTGTTGAAACTACAATACAGCTTTCACGGCAGCAGCCCAAGCACACAGGAGACATAGAAACAAGACTTATACGTTTTTCGGTGGTGTTAAAATAAACGTTCTAACAAGTAAACAGTTGGACCAATTATTTCCTTTTGGATAACATGACAATCAATGCTCTACATTTGTCCGTGGCTCACCAATCACCCCATTTCTACTGTGTTTACATCACGTGACTGTCAGGTACGTTGGCCGTTTTGGTTCAGTTGTTCCGCTCTTGGTTTGTTTCATATTCAGACTGAGGACTCAGAGCAAACTGAAGTTCAGTCCGATTGGAAACGAAGAAAGGCTACATTGAAAAATGGGTCCCGGAGCGGTTCCTGTTACAGGAAGGTAGTTATCTCCTGCCACAGCGTCGCGGAGAGGATGGGTGTGTTTTCGTTGTAGTCTGGGGGCGGAGCTTGCAGAACAGACTCTTCCTGGAAGGAACTGTTGGCATCAATCTTATGTCAGCACATTTCCAACCGCTCGTTTTCGTGACTATGGGAGGGGCTGCTGCAGACAGTGCAGGTTTTTAGAGGATTACTCTTACATGCATGAACGGATCAAAATGCTGTTTTGAGGTTTTTTATAGGGAGGAATGAACAGTAAAATGCATTTGAAACCTCAAAAAGTATAATTTACATAGTAGGGTCCCTTTAAGGAGTTAATATTTCATAATGAAACCAGATTTATTTCTTTTAATTTAGAATTTCATACATTTTACTTTTTTGCCTCAGCTGTTTGTTTGAAACGTCTAAAATTTTGAATAACTAAAATCTTTATTTGAAACTTATATAACAATGTATGCATTTTTAGAACATTTATATTGGTAAAAACTAATGGGGGATTGTTAAAATAACAAGTAAATATATATATATATATATATATATATATATATATTGCTCACTTTTTAGCTTTCATCCAGGTTTACATCAATGCTAATCCATGATAAAAGTTTAGAAATAAAAATTTAAAAAGATACATTTCATGCATTAAATTTGTTTAACTTTCAAGTTTACATTAAAGTTAGACCATTTCTAATGTTACCAAAGCCAAAGTTTAGTTAAAATGTAAAGATTTATCTGCATTTGTCAAGGTTAATCCATTGACTCATGGGTTTATCAAACTTTTTTTAATCAACTGAAAATCTGTTTTTTGGGGGGTAATTTTTTAATAAAACACAAACATTATAAAAGCAGAGCTTCATGACAATAACTGCATCAGAATAGAGTTTTACAGGAACTTTTCAGGCTTCCGTAGCTGCATTGGACTAGAGGTAAACCAAATCTGGCATCTGTTTTTGTTTTTTATACAGTAAGCCTTCAGCCAACGGATTCACAGCTGTGAACTCGAACCTGATGTGTGCAACTATAGCTCATATCTGAAATGAAAAACACTTTCGTTTTAATTCAGTTATGACAGGATTGTTTTCCAACACTTTTGGCTTTATTTTGATTATTTATGTTGGCTTTGCACCAAACCGGTTCCAGTTCGTTTCTGACCTCTAGAACACTTTCTTTTTCTATTTTTATTGATTTATTTCATACTCTCCATAGGTGATAAAGCTCCAAGAATGTTTTGCTCGAATTAAGTTTATTTTTAGTCGCTCTCCAAACAAGGTGCCAAATTTATAACTTGGTTAGCAACATAAGCTAACGAGCTAGCTTCACTTTGACTTACTTCACCTGCCCGGCACGGCTCGGCTCCGCTTAAGGAGGCCAAAGTGGGCCGCGTATTTGTGTGTCCGTGGCTGTGTGTCCGTCCTTACGAGTCTCGTGTTTCTCCGCACGAGCCAGCACTTAAGACTTTCAGCCGTTAGCTGAGCTAGCTCGCGCTTTTGCTGCACGAACTGACGAAGTGAAGGCTTACCTTTCTTTCTCACAGGCATGGCTCGGTTCGGCTCTGTGTTCGCCGCATACAGTCCTCACACCGGGCTCGGTTAGTCCCACATTCAGCCCGCTGTCTTGCGCCCCGGGAAAATCTCTTCCGAACCCGTCAGCACCAAGTTCCCGTCCGAACCTGCAAACTCTGAGGCAGGTGAGGCTGAGCCGAACCGGACTGCAGCCTTCGCTCCCAGGGGCTCCAACAGTCGTCCCGGACCAGAACTACGGAATTTCGCGACGGGCTGAGCGGCACTCCTGGCTCTGGAGTTCCCGTGAAGGGAGGCTCCTGCGCCGGCGAGCCCCGCGCAGGCTGGCCGCGGCTGCGGGGAAGTGACGGTCCGGCTTCCCGCTGCGGGACCTCACCCTACAGCGCCGTCCCGGGGCCGCGCAGGAGGGGCGTGCTGGAGCCGGAGGTCCGGAGTCGAACCGCCGCTCCAAATATCAGGAAAAAACTTCAGAGTCCAGCCCGCTGCTGCCCCGCCGCCGTGCCAGCCGCTCCGCTGCCCCCTCCCTGCCCGCTGCTTTCGTGTCAAACTTGTCCGACAGGAGATCCCTCCCCCTCCTCCTCCTCCTCCTCCTCCCAGGTCCACAAATCCCAAACTTTCCTCCAAAATGGCGGAGCTGGGAACGCGAACCATGTGATGCACCCCCCAACACACATACACACACACACACCACTACTACTACACACACGCTTACACAAAAACACACCTACAACACTGGAGGGGGAGGAGGAGGGGGGGACTTAAGGATAACAAGGAACAGAGGAAAGTGTCAGGAAGTAGAGAGAGCGGGAGGGGAGGGGTGGATAGAGGAAGGAAGCTCTCAAGGGAGTGGAGGGGTGGATTAAAGGTTAAAAATATGATAGAACGCGTGAAAATTATGAAGAAAAATCTATTAAAAAGTTGGTAGAAGTTCACCATGGAGCTGTTCTATCATTCATGGAGGGTGATGACCTGATCCAGGATCTGCTTTCACGTCTTTATTGGGGGTTTATTGTTTTAGTAACAATAAATTGATTAATCAATTTCTATTCAATCCAACCACATCAATCTGTTTGAGGTAAATTGTTAAAAGAATAATTTGAAAATGAAAAAGATTTTATTGATTTTTTTATTCATCATTTTTAATTAAGGTACGGTTTAAAAAGACTAAGTGTCATTACAGCGGACAACACTTGTAATGGCAACAACTAACTTATATTATTTTCATGTGGACAAACAGCATTGGGCTGAAGTTTATGAAACTAAAATGTGAATGGATTTGACATTAATTCTTGCTTACTCGTTTGTTTGTCCACATATTTATTTTACACTTGATTATCTTGCAAGAACTACAAGAAATCTGGAAAACTGCTCTGTTCAATACCAGGTGTTTTTCAATGAGTTGATGGAATTTTTGGCTAAAGATTTCCTAGATCGATTTTATGTCAGTGAATTTGATCAAAGTGTTCATAATAAACCAATATTGTCTATGAATCATATCTGCAACCACAAACTATATGTATAAAATAGTTAAAAATGAATCATTACTGAATGAACACCCCTGATATTCCTGTTAGTACTGAAATCGAAGCATGTTTTGACTATCCCCATCTGGGCGTATTCTACCTTGAAAGACTTACCCATGTTATTGAAAAGGCTAAGATTCAATGCTTTGATATTGCAAATTATCTCAGAGAGAAGCAACACACAGACATAAACATTCACAAAATTATCTCTTGTAGGGTTAGGGTGGGCCAAAATGAAGCCTGAAGTGAGTTGGCCATATTGACCTACTGGTGCCCCACCCATCTTGATAAAGTTCCTCAAACAAGATTTGAGCTGGACAAAGTAAAGTAAGAACAAAACAACTAGACGTTTTATTCTGCTGAAACCTGCCTCTGGTGTTTTTTAAAGGATCTGCAACATAGGGTGGAGGTTTTTGTCTACACCAGCTTTTAGATCTCTTTCTTGAAAGAGAAGCTCCAGATCAGCAGCTCTGGAATGAAAAAAGTATGAGATTCAGTCACAACCCCAGCTTTTGTCTATGGACCATACAGCGAGGGGGCAAAGTTGGAGAAAAGGTCTGTAAATACAAAACGCCCCTCCTACCCATCTCTGTCCCGCTGCAGCCCTGGCCCAGATGAAAGCGAACGGCTTGGCTTTTATTTTTAGAAGCTCATGTTTAATGTATGTCCTGAGTGTGGGTCTGGCCATTTTCCAGCTCTGCGGGGGCACCGTTCTTCTCACGCCATCCACTGCTGATCACAGACCCCTCATGATCAACGCTGCTGAGATTCTCCTGTTTTTATTTGTCTTCTTTCTGCAGTTTGCTGACAGGAGCGGCCCGGTTCTGGCAGCAGCTGACCCTCAGCAGCCACACAGCTGTGGCTCGACTGCTTCTCGCTGCTCATGGCTCTGGCTCCTCTTGCAGGCGGAATCAAGACTTGGTTTTTGGCACTGAATCTGACTTTTTAACATTTGAGTCAATGGTAAATTGCTCCCTTTGAAATCTGCCTCTAGTGTACTTTGGAGGAACTACAACACTTCCCGATTTACATTTGTGAGAAGAAAGTTCTGTTCTAGAACATGAACTTGATGGAAGCTGCAGCTCCGGAGGAACCAGTCAGCTAAAAGGAAGATATGAAAAAAGCTGCAGGGTGACAGCACTGAGCCTGGACCTACCAGCACCAGGCTCAGCCTGCAGACTCAGACTGCTGTCATGAGCTCCACACTCGGCCGGAGCGCTGCTGCCTGACGCTGTAATGTGATTACTGCACATGTCATGTCGGGTTTTTATCCGATCTGGACGACATGCTTATAATTAATCTTGGCATAAATCTGTATTTTGGCAGACTGAGCGAGTTGCATACTCTCAGATAAACATGAGGACACACAAACACACACAAGCTTTGCAGCCCGTCTGCACTTATTTGGAGGAGTGTCACTGCAGAAAATTGTCATAAATCAACAATTTGAAACCACAGGAGGAGATTTTTGTGTCATTAAAACATTGTACAGACAGCTGGAAAAAACCTCTGTGTTAAAGGGTTGTGGTCATGCCACAGACCTACATCATGATGTCCTGATTTCACTTCCTCTTTCTGACTTCCTGCTTCCTGTCCACAGTTCATGTGTATGGTGGTCATTTGTATTTTCGTGGAATCTTGATTTATCAAGTAATAGAAGAAAACTTCAAAAATTAATGCTGAACTGCAAGGTACGTCCCCTCCCTGCTGAGGCATGGCAGGGGTAGCCTCATAACGAGGGCCGTGACTGACTATGATTGGAGGCTGAAGCAGTCAATAATGTTCACAATGCTGATGCTGTGTGTGAGTTAGCACAAAAACTCATTCCCTGTCAGGAGATGAGTTTTTCAGCTCCAACAGAGAAGCTTCTGTCAGCGGTGGTGAGCTGCGGTACCTCCCCGTGCCTTCTCCACTCAGGAATGGATGGGTTGAGTGAGTCTTTGTAATGGACGCTGGAAGATGAGGGGCTGAGATCCAAAACAGGATGATAAGGATTAACCCTTCCTCTGTCATTCTGTACCATGCAGATCAGCGATGACAACAGCTTGACCACTCCTCATTGTGATGTCGGTCTTCCGGATCTGAGCACAAGATCCAACACAAATGAGATCTTTCTATTCAAAATTCTCCAAAGATCCAGATTTGTTATGATTCCCCACAGATCCAGAATTCCTTCAGAAATTATTGACTCCTACACATCTTTAGTTTTCAATATTCCCACACAGATCCAGGATTACGGCAAAGGATTATTGATTTCCAATCAAACAAAGGATTCCTGCACAGACTATTCTTAGGGAGATTTATGATCCCTGCCATAACAAATCAGTCTCACACAGATCTGCAAAAATAAAGATTTCCACACTGATCTATGATCCCTGCAGAAAATGTTAAGTACTACGAGAATCTATGAGTTCCACAGAGATTATTGGTTTGTACACAAATGTAATAATCCTACTTGGATTTTAGAATTTAGAGATCCGTGATCCATGCAGTGAATAATGATTCCAACGCAGATCTCCGATTAATGTATAAATCCAGGATTTATGGCAAAGATTTGGGATTCAGGGATGTATGTTTAAAAGCTTTTTTTTCTGCACAGATCCAAGATTCCTGCAGAAATAAAATTCCTACTCAAATTGAGGAAGCCTGGAGAGATTAATGATCCTAAACAGATCCAGGTTTCAGTTTAGATCCAGGATTCAGCAGAGAAAGTCTTTACACAGATCCAGGATTCTGGGTGTAGGACCGGCACGCGGTAACCTGGATTCACTTCCCAGACCGTTCAATGAGCTTAATGCAGGGTGGGTCCAACCCTTGTGCTCTCTTATGGGTCCAGATGACCCCACCCATGTTTTGATGTGTGATCCCTCCCATAACAAAGGTGGACAGGATCTTATGTCTGCCACAGATACCAGTGAAGATAAAAAAAATCTTTCAAAAAAAAACTTCAGCGCGCTGTCTTGTAGGGTCCAGATGACCCCACTTTTAATTTAAACATGCCTAGGATAGTTCATACAAAACCCTTAAGGCTACTGTTTAAACTATGTAACCACAAAGGGACTCAATGTCTGGAACTCCCTGTGCTGGTCCCCAGCCCAGATAAAATACAGGGTTGTCAGGAAGAGAATCTGGTGTAAAACTCTCTGCCCAACCACCTGTGTGAATCAGTGAAAGCTGATTCGCTGTGGTGACTTCTGACAGAATGTGCAGCAAGGTGAACAACAACATAGATCCCCGAATCCTGCAGTGTATTCACCGGCACAGATCTGGAGTATCTGCAGATTTTATCGATTCCCACATTCTAGGATTATTGATTCTCATACAAATCCAGGATTTCGACACAGATCTATGATTGAGAAATTGATTTCCCCAACACAGATCCATGATTTCTGCTCATTCAGGATTTAGAGATTGACCATGTGCACACATGTAGGCGAAGCTCATGCTGAGTCACTACTACAGCCAGCTCCTTGGCAGAAGGACGTCTCTGTGGAGGCACAGCAGGAAGCAACTCAGAAAATCTGTTTACAGTAGTTAGAATGCCAGTTTTACTTCCATGGTTATTTGGGACAAAGTCTGGAGGGGATAGGCACAAGCTTTAGCGTTCTCGCAAGTGAAGTGCGAAGCACTTTGACAATGATACATCCTGGCCAAAGAGTAATAAACACCCACGTGTTGAAAGACATAGTCAGCACCAAAACTGTTTGGCCACCAGAAAAGCTGTTCAGGATGGCAAGGCAAACAATACACGTGTGATTACAGCCCAGAAGGACAGAGACATGAGGGAATGGACAGGCAACCAGCAGGGCACCCTGCAGGACCAGCAGGAACCACTGCTCTAGACCACCAAGAACCACTGCTCTAGACCATCAAGAACCACTGCTCTAGACCATCAGGAACCACAGCTCTAGACTTGGACTCCGAGGACCAGTGAGGGCTCCAAAGCACTGGTGGTAACTTCTGTAGAGTCCTCTACTCCTTCCTCCCTCAGGCCCTGGTAGGACAGGGAATCTAGTTTGATCTTCTGGAGAGATGCAAGTGGGCGAAACATGCAAAAAAATAGTATATAGCAGAAAGTTAATGGAAACCCAAATACATGGAGGCCCAGGAGCCAAGTGGAAAAGTGAATCCAAAGATCATTAACAAAAAATAATTGAAAAAAAATCACCACAGCTTTGAGACCAAAATCTAGAATAATTGCAAACAGTTTTTATTAGGGAAGTTTTATAGTTGGTGTGCCTTAAGTAAAAAAAAAGACAATTTATTGCTGGTGCACCTCATAATCTGCTGTACCCTAGAGTGCAGACCATACAGTAATTGTGCCTTTCATAGAGATACAATTTTTCAAAAAGTCCATCTGTAAAAAAACAAACTGCCGTCTAGGAACATAAATCTGACCGCACAGCTTGTGGTAGCTCAGATCTGAAGAGAAGAACAATAAACACAAACAGTCAAAAGCTAGTAATCATCAAACTTTGGCACTAATACAAATTATATTGGATAGATTTTGTCATACCTAACTGGGTTCTTGTGGTTTCCATCTCCTGGAACTGCTAGCATATCTGTGGGACAAGCTTGACACATGAAGGGATCCTTACTCAAAATTTGATCCAAGACCAATCGCTGGCGATGGGTTGCAGACGTTTGCAATATGGCGATAATCCTTTCAGGAAGTGACGGTGAAAGCGGTGGCCTACTTTCACGAGGAGTGGAGGTAATGCATTTCCAATGGGGGACCTCATGGCTCGAGAAGTCCACTATCAATGGTCCAAACCTTTAACTTATCATCATGGCAGAGAGTCTTGTTTAACAGGTATGTTGTTGGAGGCAATGGCTGGAAGAATCCAGCTGTCATCTCTATTGCAGAGGACGTGTTTGGTGTGCATCATCTCATCACATTTGTCACAAAAGAAGGGGTGTGGTAAACAATCCCCACACCAAAGTGTCGCTGAATTCTTTCTACACTGTTGGTGCTCACCAGGCGAAGTCTTTATGCCCTCCACTTCACTGTAGGGAGACTTTTTCTTGTGCTCCAGCTCGACGAAGTGCGGGGAGCTATTGGTGTTGAGTGTTTCTTAATCTGTTTTGAAGCATCATTCAGCCAGCTCTGGAGTTCTAGTAGACGAGACTCTTTTAATAAAAGAAAAAGATTGTTTTATAGTTTAGGAAAGCTTGGCATTTAGTAGCAGCGAAAGCTAATTGCTAAAAACATGTCCTACAAAAGCCTGGTTTATACTTCTCTAGCAAAAAGTTTAAACACACATATTGAAGGCAACATTTTCTAAAATAGCTTTGCAATATAAACCATCTAGTGCCCAAAAGCTGCATTGACTACTAATTACATCGACCACAGCACCATTCTGTTGAAATGATCTGGGGCTGATGTTGGGCTGACCAATCACAGACGTGCACTCTCTTTTGGGTTTGACAGGTAAAAAAATGAACTCAACAACATCTGTTGTTGCATACCTGTCGGAGAGCCCTGGTGTTGGCCATTGACTGTATATGAGAACTGGATAGAGTGCCCCTCCCCCCTTGCGTTCCAAACAGGAAGTATCCGCTGGCTCTAAGAAGCCAAAATCCAATAGACTTTTATTGAGAAATAAACTGCAATTTCTCAGTCATTCTATTTGTCAAAATAACCATTCATGATCTGCTTCTGTTTTTAACATTTCCTTACTAATCATACATTTTTTTAATTATTTTTTATTTAGTGCAAGTCATCCAAGTCATAAACTGGCCAATCAGATGTCTCAATGAAAGTATGTGGTCTAATGTCAAACATTTGATTGACAGATTCTCCTGAGCCTTCTTTTAAGTGCTAGGGGTGTGGTCTTTCAAAAAGCTCACTCCTGATTGGTGAGAATGTTTCTCACAGAAATGTTGACTCAGATTAACTTGGAGCAATCATTGCCTACTGGGTATTTCTGGTTCCAACATGGGAATGTCCATATCGCAAAAAAAAAAAATAAAAATAAAAATAAAAAAATAGCAACTGAATTGACTTCATTTAAGTGGAACCAGAAGCAAGTCATTTTCTATGGATGACATCACACTTTCTTGGTCCAGTTCTCTTATACAGTCAGTGGTGTTTTTTTTTTTAACTTTTTTCTGTACTTGTTACCTCTTAATTTACTCTCATTTTATTTTGTTATTCCTATAAATTACTTTACCACTAAACTGTACTTTGCACTGTTGCATCTTTGCACATTTGCACACTATGTTCTACGTCATGTATTTCTGCCTTCCTCTCATTTTGCACAATAATTGTCCTATGTTTCTGTTTGGTTTTCTCTGAACTGATTGAATCTCGCTACAATGTAAATGGCAATGATAATAAATTATTCTGATACTAATGGTGCTCTGCCCCTCTGCAGATGAAGACGCATCAGCTACACTAAAACTCCATGAGACACATACCAACAGTCTCTGAAGAGAAGGCCACCTCACAGTGACTGGTAGAGGGACGGGTGGTTTTCCTTCTTTGGTCAGCTGTTAAGATACATGTGGAATACAAAAATATACCAATCAAATTAACATTTAAAACTTTTGCCAAATTCCTACTCTAAATCTGTAACTGGCCTATTAGACTCAAATGCATTGTTACATAAATTTTAAAAGAAATACAATAGTATATTACTATTAAACAATTGTGTTTTGGGGTCAGTTATAAACTCTTTTCACAAAATACAGAATGTTGGATAGCTGTTGGATATGAATATCAATGTATGGAAATAGTAATTCACATTACCTGATTAACTAGTACTAATGCATGTTCTGTCAATTATCCTATATGAAAAAATACTAACTTTTGTGTGAAGGTTTTGTGGTGGATCTTGGCCTTGCATAGACCACATTTCCATCTTTGTCTCTTTTTATCCATCTCACTTTGTTGCCTTTGCAGGTAATGGAGCTTGTTGTGGCTGGACATCACCAGTAACGTCTTGAAGGGGCTGAAGCACATGAACCCTTTGCAGATCCTGGATTAAATTATTCAGGATCATCATGGGATCTTGGATATTAGACTCACTCATGGTGATAGACAAAAAATTGATTGTGTGGTGATATAATCAATGATTAACCTAAAATGTTCAGAATTCAAAAGCACTTTATATATGCGTGTTAGAGTCATCTGTCTTACAATAAATATTGTGGAGAGGAATTTCATGGCCCTGCTGATATTAGTTTGACTTCCTCTCAGATGCAACTGCTTCTGTGGTGAATTAAAAACAAACGTTAAACTCACAGTGATGTTAATGGATGTTAATACACCCAGAGATTCAGTTGATAAACTGATCAATTACCAATTGGCTACCAGTGGATCATGCCAACCACACTAAGCTAACCACGAAGATCTTGGTTAATTTAAAAGTCCAACTATATTTTCTGCTATTGTAAAATCTTTTCCAGTGGTTGTGACTATGCTGTTTTAACCCAAAATCATTGACTGTATATAGAGAACTGGACAAAGCACATGAGACATCACCTATAGAAAATGACTTACTTCTGGTTCCAATTGAATGAAGTCAATTTGGTTGCCATTTTTCCGCAATATGGCCATTGCCATGTTGGAACCAGATGTCCTCAGCGATTAGTGCGTGTCAGTATAAGTTTCTATTTTAACTACTCTCACCAATCAGTAGAGAGCATGTTAGAAGGCCACACCTCTTCCACTGAAAGCGGGCCCGGAGAATCTGACCATCAAGAGCTTCAAACATTTGACGAGAGATTACCTACTTTTATTGAGGCATCTGATTGGTCAGTTTATAACTTGAATACTAGGGCAAAAGCAAAAATGTGACGAAAAATAATAGGATTAGCAAGAACCTCTTAAAAGATGTAATATACCAAGAATGGTTATACTGACACATACAATTAAGCTGTTTATATCTCAATTAAAGGTCTATGGGAGTTCACCTTTTTGGGAGCATCTGGTACTTCATGTTAGGAACCTGAGGGGTTACTCAGTCCAGTTCTCTTTATGCAATCAATGAAAAATCTCAAAAAGCCCATTTCATTATTTGACAATTTTTTCTTGCAGAGCAGTAGGAGCTCATTAGAAATTTGTCTCAGAAATGTTGGCGTGGAAGAGTGCCTTAAATTGTGTGTGTATACTTGTATAGCGCTTTTCTACCTTCCTTGAAGACCCAAGGCGCTTTACAGTCACAGACATTCACCCATTCACACAATGATGGTAACTCCACTGCTGAACACTACCACCAACCTTCCACTAGAGGCAAGGTGGGGTTCAGTGTCTAGCCCAAGGACACTTCAACAGTGGGAATCGAACCTACAATCTTCCGATCAGGAGTCAACTGCCTTTCCGCTGCACCACAGCTTCCCCTTAGTTGATTCTCCATCAACCATTTTTTCACACTCTTTCCCTCTAGCTTATAGCATATAGGTTAGTTATAGCTAATAACATTAGCATAGAAAAAACTGGCAATCCATAGCAGAGCTATCCAGCTTTAAAGTTTTGAGCCAGATATCAGCTCAGACGAGGAAAACTAAGACGTTAATGGATCTATTTGTCTGCAAGTGGATGCATCGCCATTATAGTATTTATTTTTTATTAAAATATTTCTGTAGTGAAAGTTAAATAAAAATAAAGTGGCCAATCTAAGATGCCTCAATAAAAATAGGTGGCCTCTCATCAAAAGTTTGAAACATTTAACGGATTCTCCCGAGCCCAATTTAAAGTGGCAGTGTCTGGACAAACTGTATAGCGAGAATGAGTGCCAGAGAAATGATGATTCAGCCCCACCTGAACCATTCACTGCTTACTGAGGATTTCTGGTTTCAAAATGGCGGCAAAATAATGTCAACTTTATTGACTATTTCATTGGAACCAAAAGCAAGTCATTTTCTGTGAGTGATGTCACACTCACTCGCTCCAGTTCTCCTATACAGTCGATGGTTCAACCGTAAAGATCTACTCATAACTGAAAGACCACTTGAAACTCTTAGAACAGAACTAAAGATGACCAGAGTGGGTCTTCAAGATGGCGGCACACAGACGGTTACAGACTGTTATTTCAGGAATTACAAGTCCACAATAAATGTTGGACAAGTACTACTCTCTGCTTTAGTAGTTCATGTGTGCGTTGATCTGTGCACTCAGCCATGAGCTGCACCTGCCAATTCAGTAAGGTGCAGCTCATGGTAAGTACATACAGGTATGTTGGGGAAGTATATGTTTTTGGACAAAAAATTACTCAATTTTTGTCATAATTACCTCAGAAGTTTGCCCACGTCTTTATTGAGCATGTGCACCAGTGGGAGTCACCTGACGAGAGTAGTTTGCAAAGGAAAAGAGGGGTGGGGGTAGTATTGCTACTTAAAAAAAAAAAAAAAAAAAAGAAAAAAGACTATCATAAATAAAAAGTATTCATTTTCATCTTCTCCCTCCTTCTTTTCTGAAGTATCAACAAAATAAAGAAATTATTTAAATAATCAATCAATAAAACAATACTACAGATAATCTAGTTCCAAAGCTTCAAAAACCTCTGCTATACCATAATAATCAGCTCTTCTCTATGCAGGAAGGAGGCAGAGTACTGAATGCAGGTCACCTGAGCTAGTCTGCAGTACTGCTGCCACCGTGTGGCCACTACAGTGTACTGCATGAGTCTGAAATTTAAAAAAAAAAAGGATATTAAAATGATCAAATGTCCTTGAATAATAGTGATTACGCAACAATTAAAAAAACTGTAAATTAATTAGATGTGAATGTGTAAACAAACATTTTTGCTTATTTGATATTCTCTGACTTTCTTAAAAAGTTTTGCTTCGAAGCCACTGACGAAATCACTACACCCGTCCCAACCACAGACGGTTAATGTGAATGGACAGAACCTTTAGGCATGAGACCCACTGTTTGTTCTGGGAGGATGTGGCATCACTGAGCTCACAACATTCTTTAAAGTGGGTTTTGACAGTCCGATGTCAATCAAAAGACCACGCCCACGAAAACAGTGTACCCTGTCATTTCTTTCAGTCTTAATGTTGCAAGACACAACTAACTACCACAACAGCTTTTTAAGAAACAAAACTGCGAACAAATTTATGTATGTTTTTTTAATGTGAAGGTCAGGGTTTCCGATGTGATTGGGTGCATTCATGGCTTCCAGATTCCTATCGAGGCTTTTTCAATCAATGGAGGAGACTGTGTTGACAGGAAATCTGCAGCCATAGAAGATCCATCTCCATTTCGCTTTGTCTCGTAAGCCTTTGAAGATGGATCTCATGCAGCCCCTTTGCTGGCAGCTGGAAAAGACAAATCCAGTCATCCACTGATCTAATATTACCTTTCTGGAGAATATTTCTTGAAGTAAACATTTGACTTCACCAATAAAAAATAAAAAATAAAAAATATATCATCAAAAACAATATTTTTGGCATGTAAAAGGCAATTCTGGAAGAGATATCCAACATATCAAAACAAATTTTAGATGACAATATATGGACACCCTCCATATGTTTGTTCAAGTCATCATCATTTTTTGGGAAGAAGCATGTACAAGCAGGTAGGAAGGAGGAGGAGGAAGGTTTCAGGAACAAGAGTGTCAGCAAGAATGAAGGAAGGGTGTAGAGGAGCAGCCATGTTGTTGGTTTGGCGCCCTAGTGGTTCTGAAAAAGAGTCAGGAGGCAGATGAAGATGATCTGTGTGAGTGACGAGGATGGACAGAATCAGGAATGAATCCATCAGAGGAACAACTCATGTTCGATGTTTTGGAGATAAATGCATGGAAGGAGATGAAGACGGTTGGACAAGTTAATAGAAAATGGATGCTGAGGTTGGAGTGACAATGGAAGAACACGGAGAAAGACCACAGGTTGTTGTGGGCGTAGATGGAGGAGGATACAAAACAGAGGGTCACATTGATCCCTGAGGAGAGCAGCTGAAAGGCAAAGAAAGAAGATCTTTGCATTGAAGTCACAGAAACGTAAACCGATTAGGATGTAGATTTGACTGACTATCAACAGATGAAACACAGAAATCTGCTGTATTTTCAAAATTCATGAAAAATAAACCTTAATTGTTCTGATTTTCTACTACATATTTACTAATAATGGGTAATAAACTATCAAAGATATCATTAGGAAGTCTTGATTGTGTTTCTCCGTCAGTCTGAGCAGGTTTCCCTAGTTTATTCTGTGTTTTTGACCCCACGCCTGTTTATGTGTTCCTCTGCCTCGCCTTTGTGTTTTTGACCATTGCCTGCCTTTCTGACGCCGTCTATGCCCTTGCTTTGCTACATTAAACCTTTTACACATGGATTATAATGTCTCAGCCTTTTTGTCACACTTAGCTCTTAGTTTTTGTAGATTTTGTCTAAAAAAAGTGAATTTATTCAGAAACTACATGTTTTAGTATTTTGTATAAAGACTATTTCAATATCTCTTGGTGGAATCATTTAGAACAGCTTTGACAATTTGGAATAGTTCAGAAATTTGGATTTTCTCACTGACAATTTACAAACAAAATAAAGGGCGTACCTAAACTGTCCAATTAGGAAGCAGTACTGAATGACAATCAATTTCACAAGAGGAAATTAGAGACGATCAGCAAGACACCTCCGATAAAGGAATGGTTCTGCAAGTGCTGACCACAGACAACTTCTCTGTCCTTGTCCTTGTGATTTCTGACTGTTTTGGTGACTTTTTGAATCCCAACAGAGTTGTCACTCCAGCGGTACCATGGGATGCTGTCCATAACCCGTACAAGTGGCCCAGGTAGTGCAGCACATCAATGGGAGCTCTGACAAGAAGGTTTCTGTGTCCGTCAGCGTAGTGCCCAGAGACAGGCCAGTGCATCAGGAGATAAGGAAGAGGCCGTAGGAGGGCAACAACTCTGCATCAGGACCACTACCTCCTCCTTGTGCAAAGAGAAACAGGAGGAGCACTGTAAAATGAACACAAATGTGCAAGTGTCTGCTCAAACTGTTAGAAACAGACTCCATGAGGGTGGTATGAGAGCCCCGCGTCTACAAGAAGTCATACTTACAAGCCAACGCTGCGCAAGACAATCGGCATTTGCTACAAAACACCAACACTGGCAAATTAATCTCTGGCACCCTGTGCTTTTCACTGAAAGCAGGTTCACACTGAACACATGTGACAGAGTTTGGAGATGCTGTGGAGAATGTTCTGCTACCTGCAACATCGTTCAACATGACCCACTTGGGAGTGGGTCAGTAATGGTTAATGGTAGCATTAATTTTGGAGGGCTGCACAGTTATCCATGTGTTCACCAAAAGTAGCCTGACTGCCGTTAGGTACAGAGATGAGATTTTCAGACCTCTTGTAAGACCATATACTGGTGGGATTGGGTCTGGGTTTCTCCTGAAGCTAGACCTCATCAGGCTGGAGTGTGTCAGCAGTTTCTGCTAGATGAAGGTCTTGATGTAATGGACTGGCCTTTCCATTCCCAGACCTAAATCTAATTGAGCACATCTAGGACACCATGTCTCGGTCCATCCACCAACGCCAGGTTGCACCATAAACGGTCCAGGAGTTGGCGGATGCTTTAGTCCAGGTGTGGGAAGAGATTCCTCCGCAGACCATCTGACGACTCACCAGAAGCATAACCAGGCATTGCAGGGAAGTTATACCGGCATGTGGAGGCCACACCCACTACGGAGTCCTATTGACTTGTTTCAAAGACATTACATCCAAGTTGGATCAGTGTTTTTCCACATTGATTTTGAGTGTGATTCCACCTCCATAAGTAAATACATTTAATTTCCATAAACATTTTTTGTGTGTAGTTGAGTTGTCAGGACATACAACTATGTAAATAATAAAGTATTTAAAAAGAATATCTCATTTGTTCAAGTATAGGATGTGTTTTTGGAGTGTATTGGAATCTTCTTTAAAGATAAATAGCATTGTTTTTCCACTATGATGCCTCGTGTATAATTGGAATTTGCCAATTAAATGAAACTAATTTAGCCTAAATATGTATGTATGATTTCAAACAACAGTGTGTACACGTGAACCAATGTATAGTACATCTTTACTGTTTGGAGCGTCCATCTATCCTTCTTCTGTAAATCATGCATCTTCTCTGCTTATCCTCTAAGCTACTTTCCTGAAGCTCCAACCTTTTACCAGCATGTGTGTTCCCTTCCCCTTCAGAGGACAACACAAGATGGCAGCACTTCAGACGAACAACAATACTGCCACCAACAGGTTCTTCCTCCCCACCCTCTTCATAATAACAAGACTGCAATAATACAATCAACCACAGGGGGGTAGTTCAGCAGCAGGGCTGATTATCTCAGCACTGGAACAGTGTTGTTGGTGTAAAGGATAAGAGGATTTTCCTTCTCCGGCAGTGGATGCAGTTTATTTTTTACTGAAAGAAGTGCTTCAGAAGGACTTGTTGGGGTAATTTCCCACATCATGTACTGTATTCTCTAGAACACCACCCAGTGGATGTAGTGTAGGAAGTTGAATGTGGTAACAGAAGCTATTAGTACAGGAAATTTCCAACAGTGGGTTTCAATTGTTGTCAAAAACATCTATTATTTCCTGTTTTCAAACGCTCCCTATTGCTGATCATCTGAATCAGTTGAGCACTCATGATTAAATGACTCAACAGTGACCCCTGCTGGACACAACGCGTAAAATCAACAATGCTTGACTTGAAGTCAGCCATCTGCACCAACTGTTACCATTTAAAAGGCCCCAAACCAATTCTCTTCACCCCCGCCAAATGTCACAACCGACTTTATTGAAAGCAATCTACTTTCCCATATCCATTAATCTATACTTACTATGCTGCCCTGTTCCCATCTGGAAGATGCTGTTCTGGCCCACCAAGAAGCAACAAAGGTGTAAAGTACAACTCACAAAATAAAAGTCCGGTTTATTGTCAAACAACAAACTTCGCACATACATCAAAACAGGCCGTCATAAAACAAAAGTCGCTGACAAAAACAAAAGAAACAGAGGCTGTCCTCTTTGGCCTCACCCCCCCATACAAACAAACTAGTTATGGTACAGCTAAAGTACATACATTAAATTTACTGGAATGCTCTGAGTTCAACGGCGTTTTGCATTTTTTATTTTGTTTTTACACATTTTTCTAGCATCTGTTGATATTGTAACATGGTCAACCAAGTAAAATCTTTTGTCAAAGAAGCACCGATTTGGTCTGACAGATCGCTGCTGGAGGGAGCGGCCCCTCCTAACAATATGTACAAAAATATAAAATGTAAATAAAAATACAAACAAATTCTCCTTTTGAGTTGTTGAAGAGAAGCTGGATTTCTGGGTCTGCTTCTTCTAGAAAATTTGCAGCTTAGAGGGTAGATCGATGTGGATGAGCTCTACTTGCTAATGACCATGTTGATTTTTATTATTATTTTCCTTTAGATCAGTCCTCCAGCCCCCCCCACAGGCCGCTGCTCAGAGGTGGGGACAGGAAGTGGTTCAGCAGGAAGCGCATCAATCGTCATCGTCAGTTTTCTGCTTCTTGGGATCGACGTCGTCCTGGAAGACAAGCAGGCGTTAGATGGTGGCGTTAGACGGCCGCGGGGAGGGGCTCAACCTGGGCGCCGTTTTACCTCATCGTCCTCATCGTCGTCCTCGGCCGGCCGTTTGGGGCGCCCCTCGATTTCATCCTCGTCTTCCTCCTCATCGTCCTCCTCCCCTAAAGAGTTACCGGTGAGTTTCTATAGTTTCAAACAAATGGAGAAATCCAGGGGAATCCTTACCTTCTACGTCATCCTCATCTTCATCATCGTCCACGTCTTCATCGTCTTCCTCATCCACCTCTGGGTCGCCATTCTCCTCGTTCTCCTGAAAACATCCAAAAAATCTTGAGCTTCCTGGTTGAACAGAGTGGAAGCAGACTCATCATCATC
The DNA here is from genome assembly GCF_002922805.2 of Oryzias melastigma. Taxonomy (NCBI): domain Eukaryota; kingdom Metazoa; phylum Chordata; class Actinopteri; order Beloniformes; family Adrianichthyidae; genus Oryzias; species Oryzias melastigma. Next base: position 12,893,299 of record NC_050528.1, read on the forward strand.
ACCATCAGCTCACCTTTCCATTGGTGGCAGCATCTTTGCCGTTCTCCTTCTCCTCTGCCAGCTTCTTCTCCTTCAGGTCCTGCAGAACATCACAAGGCCATGAGGCATGCACAGATGCACCTGCCCCCCCCTGCTTACAGCCTCATTGTTCAACCTCCTTTTAAACACCGATCCTCCCCCTCCCCGCCCCCTCTAATGTGCTGTAATCTAATACTTGCATGTGGCCCGTGGCACTCTGGGTGTTGTAGTCATTCCCCGGCTGTAATCGCTGCACCATGTCACAAGACACGCCCGGGAAAGGCACTGCACTACCCAGAATGCACCGCGTCGTTTAAAATAACACAGAACTGAGCAGAAGGAGGGGGGTCAGGCTAGGGGGAGGAGGCGATGCTGCCGCGCGGCGTAACGGAGGGAAGGACAATAGAAGACGAGCGCGAGGAGCTCCGCGCGCAGACCCGCGAGCCTTTTAAGGCTTCTATCGACGTGTCCACCCCCCCACCCTCACACACACATACAAAAGTATCCGATCTGATCAATCTGATTGGATGATGCCGCCGCGCGCAGAAACGCTCCAGATATATTTAGTGGACGGGTGCGCAGGATTAATAAAAAGCCCGTCATAATCTGACTCCCCCCCGCGAGCCGATTAAACTTTTACCGAATCTGAGGACGGGATCTGGCGTGTTCAGGTGCAGATGAGGCGCGGGGGGGAGGTAGGCACGCGGGGCGGAAAACCGTCACTCCTCCACGCGCGCGCACCGACCGAATGAATCACAAAATAAAGGAAAAACTTTTCCCTCGAGATACAGTCGCCCCGCACGCGCGCTCCTACAGCCGAAAAGAAGCGGAAACGCTCCAGGGGGTGGGGGGGCGGCTTTCCGCGCAGTGACCGCAGCCGCTGCGCCGGGGACCGTAAACACACACACAACACCTCCCGGAGCAGGACGGGGAGCCCGCGCGGGAGGATGGAGGCTCCGACCTTCATTCAAACGGACTCCAGCCTCAGCGCCGCGCGCAACCGCTGTCCGCTGACAGTGACCCGCGGAGGGGGGTGGGGGGGCTCCGGTTCGTCCGCGGGTTCATTTGAAAGAGACAAATCTGCGGCGTGAAAGTGCCAACGACGCGCGAATTCGCAGTTAAGGCGCTCAAAGAGCGCGTGCTGGAGCGGCTGCTGCGCGGAGAGGCAAGCCGCTCATAAACAAAGGAGCCGCGCGCACGGAGCCTCTCCGCGCGGCTCTCCTCCGGACAATGGCACGCGGCGCTGCGGGGGAAGCCGCTCCGCGATGCGCGCAGGAGCCCCGCGAAGAGTTCACGCAAAAACCGTGACCGAACCGTTTTTTTTATATATAAATAAAAAAGACGCGCGCGGCGACTCCCCCGATCCCCTGAAATCCGAGCGCGCGCGCAAGAGCGCGGACAGGTTCGTGAAAATGTAGGTTAGACTCGGAGCTCCTCCAGGAGTGGGGCGGACGGCTTACCTTGGCAGAGATATCCGAGCCGGAGCCAACCTGTGTGTCTGCCATTGTTGCCGCGGAGAAAATAAAGACTGAAATCAAAGAAGAAATTAATCCTCCGCGCGCTTCCTGAATCTTTATTGTGCCAGTGGCCGCTGCTGCTGAGCGCCGAGCCTTTCATATACTCTAGTGGGCGGGGCGTGCCGGAGGTCGGCTCTCGCTGATTGGCTAAAGGTAACATAGAGGTGTTTTCTTTGCGCGTCAAACTGAAACAATAAATAGTATTTCTTAACCATGAGGCCACGCCCCCTCGAGTCTTGCCACTGCGACCGTTTTTTTGGGGCTCAAACAATAATTCGACCCGGTTAAATACCTCAGTTCGGACTGGAACCGGACCTGTGAGGGACTAGTGTCGTTGTTGCGGCGAAAAAAAACGAGTTTTCACCGAAGTGCGCATTAAATCCAGCGAACAGACGGGGCTGTTTGACGGACTGTCAATTTGATTGATTGATTCTTGTGTGGTCCAACCAGAGAGCCAGATGGGACCGCTAATCCCGCCTCCCGACGCGACAGGGGAATATTGCTGCTTTTTGAGGCTGGAGACGCTGAAAATGTCTCGCAAACGGTTTGTTTCGGTGGATGCGAGTGTTTGGATGTGCGGGCGCTCCGGCAGAGCCGCCTCGCGCCGCCGGGGGCTGCGGAGAGCGCCAAGCAGCGTCGATATTTCAGACCGCAGCGCTGGCCCCGCCCCCTCCAGGCGTCCATGTTTGAAATCTCCGAATGTGCGCCATTCGCACTTTTTTTTTACATAACTGCGCATGAAGCCGCGCGCGAAGGTCAAACACAAACAAATAAATACACAAACAAAAAAAAATTAAATAAAAAGTGTAAACAGAAAAGTCATGAAGCGCGCCTTTGTGCCATGCACGCACGTGGCCTCATTTCTTCTATTGTTGAAGCCCCGCGTGGGGGGAGAGGGAGACAGTGCAGCGCGGGAGACAAGTGCGGGAAACACTCGTGTGCTCGTGACGTGGTGTTCATACCCTGATTAACACACGCGTGTAAAGCATTCTGCTTCTTACCAGGTCTGACCGAGCGGGACAAAGCCGCCATGGCGGCTCGTTAGAAGAGGGGGGAGGGGAAGCTCCGAGAACAGCAGCCTACGTTCATTCTGCTCCGATGACGCACTCCGCCGCGAACGGCCCCACAATTGGCCGTTTGCGTGGAATAAACACGGCTTTGGCACACGGAAGCAGCTGATTGGTTCAGAGCAACGTCTGTCAATTCAAACTGGGACTGCTGGGCGCGCGGAAAACACGGCTCCGGATCGGGGACGCGAACCGCCGGCGTCGTGATCCGCCAGAGCCTCGTCCATCCATCAGTGCGAGGCTCACAGACGCCAGCTCTTCGCCTTTCATCTGCTCCTGTAATTATGAATTTTTTATGGGGTGTTAGAGTTGTCCTTCTGTCCCAGCTTCACCCTGTAACCGTGTTTTGAGTTTGTGGTGCCTTCATACCGGAGGGTTGTGGGGCGCCCACACATGCAGACATGACAAGCGCGTTCACATCACATCAGCTTTTGCGTTCACACCGTAAATGAAAGCAGATTCCAAACTTTGGAGGTGAGTTAAAATGTGTCTAAAATGAGAACAAAAATAGGCAATAAAGAACTTAAAACACATTGATTGCTCACATTGATTCTTTAGTTTTACTTTCTTTCATAAACAGAAACCCATATTTTAAAGACACTTTGGGCCACAAAAAAGTCTAGTTATGGGTATCTTACAAAAAGCAAAAAGGAACCATTTTCTATTCACTTTATGCGATAGAAACCTGCAGAACAAATAGTATAAGAACAAATAAAGATTGATCTAACTTGATGACTGTTTTTTAGGGGTAATGATTCATTTTAGCAACAATTTGATTCATAACATAATTTCTGGTTACTGATTTGATTCATAGTCAAGATTGGTTCATATTGAACGATCCGATTCATTGACCTAAAATCCACCTAGGACAAATTTAGCTAAAAATTCCACCAGTGTGACTTAAAAATAAATACCTTGTACAGAACAGTGCAGGGGAAGTTTTCCAGATTCCTACTACTACTGTACTACTTCTACTGTACCAACAAGTAAACAAGAATTGGTTAAAGCCACTGTTGTTTTTTTCACATCAAAATAATACAAAGGGAACATTATTAGTGTTTCCACACATTGGACTGTAATGATGGTTGATCGTTTTTTGCTGACACCACGTGTGTTGTCTGCTGTGATATACATCTGGTCATTTTTACGTTATAGTAATAAACCCACCGTACCTCAATCAACATTTTTTTTAATGCTTTAGGTCAATTCAACTAACAACTTGCCCCAAACAGATCTATCTGGTTGGAACGTAGGAATAGAAATAGATTCATTGATTGATCAATTAGCAACTTCTAGTTTATCTTTTAGACAATGTTACTTATCAGGTGGTAGGTAGAGTGCATCGCGCAGTGACATGGACCAGTCCAGTAAGGAGCAGTCTTATGTGGACCAGACTGAGGAGAACCTGACTAAGGTAGACCGGTCTGTTGTGGCTAAAGTTCTATCGGAGGACGCTCGGCTTTGACAGCTGGAGTGAAAGAAGCGAGATTTAGAAACCTTTGTCAGACGCTCCATCGGCAGGTAGATCAGCTCACAAGACCAAAGTGGGGAAATAAAAGAATCAAAGAGAGGAAAACTAACAAAACAAGGTATATCAGCAATAGTTCTGAAAATGAAAGCGTTTTCACAGACACGTGATCTGAAACTGAAGGTTCTTCTAACCGTTGACTCTAAAGAAGTAGCCATGATCAAGAACAGGAAACTAATTTGCAGCTGTTTGAATTACGCCTGTCCTCTGTGAAGGCTTTCCTACTTTTTTGTTTCAGGTTTTTCCTGCTCTGTCCTTCACTGGGTGGAAAGGAAGAGCTCTGACAGACAAAGAGAAGCCCAGACTGATCCATCATCCCGCATGCAGCCGACATGTTGTAGCGTGTGGTGGTGGAGTGGACTGATAGCACCAGAATAAGTGCTGGTTCACTCACACCAGTCCCCTTTGCTATCATGACACACGAGTGTAGCATTACTGCTGTTTCTTTAAAAGTATATTTCCAGGCTGCAAACTAACAACTGCTTCCTTGTTAAGTTTGATCACAAACTTCCCTGTGGTGAACTGAAGCGGTGACCCATGTGCACACATGAAGCCGAGGATAAGAACTCTGTCACTGACCTCAGGCAGCTGGCATCAGCCCATGTTTGCACTTAACGGGTTCATCTGATTTTAACTTCAGCAGTTTGTGTTGGGATGAGGAAAAAAACTGATGTGGCCAAAATATAAGTTTGTGTTAAATAATCAAATCTGTATTTTTCTCTCAATGTTTATGGAAGACAAAACATGACATCAAAAACACGTAGAACATTACAAATAAAGAAAAAAAGAAATATATGTTTATATTTAGCCCTGCAATGGACTGGTGAACTTTCCAGGGTGTCTACTACCTTCACTTTTCAGTAGTTGGGATAGGCTCCAGCAACCCCTGTGACCCTGCACAGGAATAAGGGAGTTCTGAAAATAAATGGATGGACGGATAGTTTCAGTGTAACCACGAGGGGGGGGACAATGCAGTGTTTTCATGTACTAGTCCCAAGTCCGAGTAACAGGAGAGTATTAGGTCATAAAGACTATTCTACGTAAAACCAACTCAATCATGACAATCACATACAGAACTTTATTGTAGTCCAAGTTAACAACAACCACCATTAGAAATTGGACTACTATTGGTCAAAGAAAGAGATACAGATTAAGGACAGAGATAGATGGAAGCGGATCCCTATCTGAAAGGCAAAGGAAAGTATTTGTATAGTGGTATTTTTTTTCATTGTTTGCAACACTACAGCATTTTACATTTCCAGAGGACTTATAAGTATTTTACTTTTGTTGCATCCGTGTGTATGACATTTGTTCTCCACATTTGACCCATCCCCTGGGAGAGTGGTGAGCTGCAGACACAGCTGCACCCAGGAATCTTTTTGTGGTTTAACCCCTTAATACTAAGTGTCAAGCAGGGATGCATTTTTAGTCTTTGGTATGACTCAGCCTGGATTTGAATTCATGACCTTCCAGTCTCAGGGCGGACACTCTACCACAAGGCCACTGAGGTGGTTACAGCTTGATGTAGATCATACATCACTGTACTCCCCCTGCTTTAATTATTTTGTGTTAAAATATTATTATAGTCTTTGTTTTTGATCCACTTGTCTACATGTTCGGTAAATGTGTTTATATTAAAATAAAGTGAAAACAAAAAAGCAACTTCCCATACTAACTAGTTAGGCTGCTCATTTACAGGAAAGCAAACAAAGATAGAACATTTCTGTTGGGATGGTTGACTGTAGGAGTCTTTAAATTACTCTGATTTTGGGAGTAAACAAAAAGAGCTTTAAGTTTGTGTTGGAAGTGGATCTTTTCTTATTGCAACCCTTGGTATTTAGCTAGTTTAAAGTATAAAATTTAAAATATATTAATTTTAGTGGTGCCATACTTTACTGCTAAATACTTGTCAATTAAAATACAATTTTATGAATAATTTCTTATATATTGTTATGAAAATCTACTATATATATTTAAAATAAACATATTTTTTGTAGTTTTCACATAAACAAAAAAAAAATGCAAATTAAGGGTTTAAATATGAATATTTTGACAAAATATATGACTTTTTGCCATGAGAGGGAATTGGAACTGGCCCACTTCTGCTATCGACACCCAGTGGTTGTTAGGGGAACTGCAATGTGCTGTTGGGAAACAGGAGGAAGATTATGACTTGTGCTGAACAAATGAGCTGAGAATGACAGATTTATCTGGAAGAGGAGTTTCAACATGGGGTGGACATATTCTGGACTTCTCCACCTCTGATCACAGTTGAAGTAAAGACCAGAGCGACAGACGCTGTAATGTAGAAAAAAAGAGGCACTTTTTTAAAACAGAAAACAGTGGATTTAAATCAGTCTATTTAAGTTCTTTTGAATGTTCAGGATCCTCAGGTGGATGACTTTTTAAGGTATGAGTGAAGACCATCAAGCAGGACCAGAGTTCAGCATTAAAGGTTAAGGGGAGCAGATCTGAGCCTTAAAAATCCTTTAAAATCCAATGTATTAAAGTAAAGGAAAAATGGAATCAGTCAAGCAAAAAGGCTAGTCGGTGCATCCGTGACATGCTCACCTGCAGAGAGTCTGTGTGGTCCCATCCAGCTCTTCCAGCTGCAGGCCTGGTTCCTCTGCTGAATAACAGCAGTGAGGTTGAGGACATGTGGCACAGAAAAATACTACCTGCAGCCGCGCTGAGCAAGCTGAACACACGTGACAAAGTGCAGGAGGCGTGGCTGTGGCGTGTGTGCGCGATCCAGGGGTCCTGCAGCACCGGGTCATGTTTGTTTGCCCCCCAGACACAGACTTCCTGGTGAACCAGCAGTACAAACAGACCAAACTGAGAGGAGAAACATGGGCAAGTGCAATTAGCAGCAGCACGAGCTGATGCATCCACCTGAACTCTGTCAGGTGTTTCAGTCTCCTCCTCATCCACAGGTGACTGAAATCATGCAGACTGCATCTGAAAATGTCAGTAGAAAACAGCGACTCTCTGTGAATCCCAGAAAGGCTGATGCACCTGTGCAACAAGTCCACTTCACGCCCAATAAGGTCAGATCTGGTGTCTGCAGAGCTGCAGGACAGGTGGAGCTTCGCTTTCTGGAGGGATTTGTTTTTGAGAATAAAGATGCACGTGGAGACAAACAGGTCATTTTATATTCAGTGGGCACCTAGGAGCATGCTCAGAACAGCCTGCAGTCTCTGTGGACCTACAGAGATGTTTTTACAGCATTTCTTCCTGGCAAAACACATGCAAACACTAAATAAACCGCGGACTGCAGGAGCTGGCAGCATAACGTGGAGTGTTTGCTTTCGTTGATGGTGGGGCACGAGTCAAGTGTTTGATAAGGTTTAACAGTTTGACTTTACTGTGAACCCGGGGAGCCTCGCAGAGGGGGCTTCTGGGAACCAGCAGTTGCTGTAGTGTTGTAGCAAAGAGCAGCAGCTGAAGTGGTAACTCCTCAGCATTATGTAAGGTAAAGTACAGAAGTATTTGTCTTCAAAAATACCAAAATGTTCAAAGTACTTTTAATGGTAAATGAGATATTTTTTTAGACATTTTCAGATTCTAAATAGACTTTTGAAAAAAAGTCCAAAAAAGTTGCAACATTTGAATGAATATCTACTGATTTCATTAAATTAAATTTAATCAGTGGAATCAATTCAAAGTACATAATATTCAAAAGGCTCAATTATGCATTTTTATTTTCTTTTACTTCCATATTGCACACAATTTATTAGATTTTTTTCTGTTAGGATTTTTTTGCTTTTTAACAGCCTTTCAACAGTGAAAATAATGGTGTTGAATATTAGCTTTTTATTTTGTACTTTAAATTGTTAACACCAACTTTGTCTTTCGTTCTTGTCTTAAAACTAATTTTAATTAATAAAAAAAATAATTACATTGTTTTTGTAAAAACAACCAGGACATTTACCAGTCGCAGGGAAGATCAATTAAGAATTTGAATCCGATCAAACAAGGTTGAAATCTGCTCTGCTGGTCAAGTAACATTTTTGTTTAAAGTAAACAGGAGAGTCTGCAGAGGGCAGCCTGGAGTCATGGCAGAAAAAGCTTCGATTCTATTCTCCAAAAAAGACCTTAAATCTAGAATTTGCTAGGACACATGTTGACCAGTGCCCTGCAGTCTTCCTGCTTCTGTCCTTCATAGAGGAAGACTGCAGGAAAATAATCACAAAAAGGCTGAAGATACAAAATAAGAAAAGACAACTGTGTCACCAGGTAAAAACAAGAACCTGTATGAAGGTCAGAGGCCACAGCAGACTTTTTCATCTGACTAGTTGTTAAAAATGCGTATAGATTTTTGTACTGCTGTGATGGAGACAGTACATGATGGACAGGGTGAAGTACTAGCACCCTCTGTGAGTGGAGCTCCAAAGTAGTTTGGTTCGTGCCTATTTGGGTCTATTGATCTCTGCTGATCTGGTCCCACCTCCCTAACATCCTTCAAGCGGCTGAACTCTGATGGACCTGCAGCCGCGAACAGAGCTCTGAGGAACATCTGCACATGCTCAGGGATCAGGCTCCCTCATTCCTGCCTTCAGATGCTTTACGATCTGGTTGCCTCAGGGTGCACATTTACTGCAGGAATTTTGTTTGAAGGAACAAGCTGGGACAGTTAGGGCTCCACGGCTCTGCCCCCCCACCTCCTCTACTCTGCCGCTCCTCTAACCTGCTCCGCCACATTTTTCCTGGAAAACACTGCAGTGAAGAATCTGCCAATGTGCCTCTGTGCAAGGCACAACAGTCAGTTACTGGCATGTTCCAACACTTAAAAAATGCTCAAATAATCTCAAGTACATCTTTAGTCGGGAGGATCGTCTGACTGCAATGATCAAAGGGCTGAGAACCTGGGAGTGTCATCTCAGCCTCTGCAGACTTCAGCCAGCAAGTTCTCATGTTAGTGACCAAGACGAAGAGTCCCACTCTGAGTCCAGATCAAAGTCCAGTTCAGAGTCCATTCCAATTCAGAGTCCTGTTCAGAGTCCAGTTCAAATGTCCAGGTCAGGGTGCAGCTGTGTTTCAAACTAAAGATCCAGTTCATTATTAAGCTCAGAATCCAGTTTGGGTACCAGTTCAGGGTCTACTTCATAGTCCAGTTTCGAGTCCAATTTAGAGTCTTATTCAGGGTCCAGTTTTAGGGTCCAACTTGGGATCCAGACACAGGTCCAATTAAAGGCTTCAGCTTAGGGATCAGTTATGAGTCCAGTTCGGTGTCTAGTTCAGTCCAGTTCAGAGATGAGTTTATGATCTAGTTCAGGGTCTATTTCAGAGTCCAGTTTCAGAGTCCATCGGTCTAGTTCAAATTCTGGTTTAGGATCCAATTTAGAATCCAGTTCAAGGTCTATTTCACAGTCCAGTTATAAGTCCAGTTGTGGGTCCAGTTAAGAGTCTAGCTTAGAGTTCAGTTCTGGGGTCTAAATTCTAGTTCAAATTTAAGTTTGGGCTCCAGTTCAGAGTCCAGTTTATATTCTGGTTAAAGTTGCAGTTCAGAGTTCAGTTCAACTCCTGCTAAGGGTCAAGTACAGGGTCCACTTCAGAGTCTAGTTCAGAGTCAGATTCTAGGGTTTAATGGTCTATTTCAGATTCCAGCTTAGTGTCCTGTTCAGAGTCCAATTCAGAATTCAATTTAGAGTCTAGTTCAGGGTCCAAGTAAAGGGGCATCTAGGGTCCAGTTCAGATTCTGGTTCAGAGTCCAGCTCTGAATCCAGCTTCAAAGAAGACTGCAGCACAGAGGAGGGGGATACTCTGGAAGAGTCTCCAACAGGGACTGAACTAAAGTTTCTGATTGACACTTTTCCAGATTTGAAGGTCTTCCCGGTCTTCCACATATCTGTTTGTGAAGAAGAAAATTCAGAGTTACATCTTTGTAGATAGTTCAGGTGAGCAGTCAAAGCTGCTTTTAACCACACAAGCGATTATATTATATCCAGGCACATAGGACATTTTAAGGACCCCTGCCCCGGACATTAAATTTTGGTTTAAGTGTTCTGCGCACTCAGGAGTGTAGTTTCTTCTGCTGTAAACAGGACTCATTCCAGTCAGTGAAATTGCTCTAGATAACATGGCACTGCTGTTGGAAGGCAGTCAGGTCATAGAGCCGTTTAGAGGGGCAGCAAAGATCAATACAGGGTATTTCTCTCCTCTCCAAAGTGTAAACGGTTCAGTACAATAGATCACATGGTGAAAACCCATTGCAAAGGAGGCTGTGTGTGAGGTTCACCATTTCATATGAAGTTTTCATGATTTCCATCACATGATAAAGTTCATAACTCAACAATGAAACACAATTTAAATGGAAACTGTGAACAACCTGATATTAAATAGATAAAAGAAAACTGAAGGAAACAAGCCTGTTGGAAGTAAGAAACACGGTTTGTGAATGTTTTAAATAGTTTTATGAATTATTTGCTGATTGTAATTTGGTGTATGTGTGTATGTGACCCCCCAGGGCTCCTTTGAAAAAGAATTTTTTAATCTCAAGAGGACTTCCCTGGTTAAATAAAGGTAAATAAAATAAAATGGAATAAAATGTAGGAGGTGATCATGTAATGGTTGGTGCATACAGATCTCAATCTGTTTATTCATTTCTTCTGCCTTTCTCATAACTGCACCTATCCCTGCGCGTACTTCTCTTGAAAGTTCACTCATACAGAAAGAATTACAACATTGGGAACAGGGATCTCCTGGCTATTATTAAACTCACCCCTGAAGACTGGCACCATTGGTTGGAGGATGATGAACAGCTGATTCTTGTGTGGACAGATTACTAAAATAACTCAAGCTAACCTCAACTTTTTGAGAGGTTCCATTTCGTTCTTTCTTGCTGACTCAGCAGCAAGAACTTCAAACCTGACGCTCAGTCCCACTAGACCAGGGCTGGTCAACTCTGGTCTTCAAAAGCCACAACCCTGCCTGTTCTCCAGCTCTCCCTGTACTGATTGATGTTGGCTACTTAAATCAGATGTGTTCAGTCAATCAGGTTGTGGAATCACTTGAATAAGCTAATCAGGACCAAGCTGGTAGTTTTGAGGAGGTTATGATATAAAGGGAAGCCAAAACCATAGTCTTACCTAGTATGATCATGGGAACCATTTGCTGGTCTTTTGAGCACAGTGTTACGCTTTCAGTTTTGGGTGCCTCTTCCATTTTGTGGGGTGTTTTGCTGACTGCTCGATTGTTTCTTTGAATTTCTGTCCCTTAACACAGAAATGGTGACACTTCTCTCAGTTGGTTTGTCAATCTAGAGTGACACAGACAGCTTTCTTGGTGACCTGCTTTTGTCTTTGGAAATACGACCTATCTTCTCCTTATGTTTGGCGCAGGAGTGTCCAAATCCAGGCCTCGAGGGCCGGCCTCCTGGTGGTTTTCCAGAAACCCTACCTTATCTGCAGCTGATTACCTGGATCAGGTGTGTTTGCCCAATAAGGAGCTTCAATGGCAGGTTAGTTGGAAAATATGCAGGACACTGGCCCTTGAGACCTGGATTTGGACACCCCTGGTCTAGTGTGTACCAGGGTCAGGGTCCTATGATCCCATCCTACAGTACTGCTTCAGTTTCTATCTATACCTTTCTTAGCCCCATATCGAGATGGAGTTTACTACCTTGTTCAAAAGGTAAAACTGTAATTCTGACTGTACTGGATAGATTTTCAAAGTTAGTCCATGCTGTGCCACTCCAGAAACTCCCTTCTGCCGAGGTAGTTTATGAGCCTGAGTTTCAGCTTGTGGCCCCACTCTGGAGAAAGATCTGTAAGCTTCTTGGGGTTAGGGTCAGTGTGAGCACTGGGTTTCATAGTAAAACCAATGGTCAGTTGGAGCACTTCAACCAGGGTTTAGAGATTACAATCTATGTAGTCAAAGAACCTTAGCACTTGATCTTCCCAGCTCCTTTTGTCCACCATTCCCATCTGGTCAATTACATGGGTTTCCCCCACACCATTTCCAGCCCATTTATGGTTGTCAACCACCTATCATCCTCAGCATATTTGCCCCTAAATTGGGATCTAGCTTCAATCAAACTATGATGAACCTCACTCTATCACCAACATTTTCAACCTTGTCCCAGTTAAACTGGACTTTCCCCGTCAACTTAATAATCCATTCATCTCCCACAGCTGAAATCAGTGAGAGGGAATCTCCTGCAGTGCTTATTTTAACGTCTGTAGAGGATTGCTGGACTCCTCCCAGATGGACCCCTGTCCTCTGTGGTTCATTGTGGCTCAGTCACAGCTGCCTGTAATTGGTCATTTCTGTCTATTTTTAAGGAGCTGTTTTCATATCTTCATTGTATTTTGCATAGGTGTCTCAGGCTGTTTCCAGTTTACATTATTCTCTAGGGATTTATGCATTTTTTTAATTTTGCTTTCATAGTTTTGTTTCCCTTTGCTGTGTGGCAGTTTTTTGTTTTAAACTCATTACTTCCTGGCGTTTGTTGTGTTCTTCCCTGCTCCAGGGTTTCCTCCTCCCAGTAGGTTGTACAGTAATCTGATGGGAGTTATCTGATTTTAAGAAATCCAATCACCACACCTAGATTTCTCCCAAAAAGTCTGATTTCTTCCTGCATGTACACAACTTTATCTTATTTAGTTTGGTCTTTGACTAGATGATAAAGTCTTGGTAAATGTTCTTGGTGTGAATGAAGGATAAAATGCAGCTTAAAAAGTACTTCACCCATATTAAATAACCACTCTGATCATATTTTAATCTATTATTTTTTTATCTACAAGCTTTTTCTAATTGTATTTCGTTGTCTGCTCCTGATTCACAACAATTTGAATAAAGAAATGCTCAGAAACTTAGTTTTAAACTTTATTTTTCTTTATATATATCCTCCATCATGAGAAAACTACCCAGAAAACATGTTAAAAACACCAGAGTGGGGCATTAAAAACTATATTGTTTTTTCTATAGGCTCAGCTCTGTTTCTATGAGACTGGGTATGTTAACAATGTGAAACTGCACTGGATTTGAAACAGAGTTTTAGTCTGTGTATGCACTCAAATTTTGAAAAACATCTGACATTTGGAGCAGAGTTTTGAAGTGCATCTAAACACTGATTTTATGCAGTTATTTAATAACTCCACATTATTAGACTCATCCTGTCATGTAAACATACTTGGTGCTGAGGGGAGTTCAGGTTTTCCTCTGATGACACTAAACAATATCTGAAACAGCCTCTAGCAAACCCACAAACAAGTATAGAAAGTAATGAAATGACTCCCATAATTGCTTCTGTTGAATTGTTTAAAGCTAACTTCTGTGTTAATTTGTATAACTGACAAAGACTTACGGGTTAAACATGTGTTTTGGTGAGGCTTTGAAGGCTCTTCAATGAGATTCACAGAAAGCTAACTGGACATTATGACAAAACATTTGAAAAAAGTAAAGTCATCAGGTGGTGCATCATACTAAAGAAAGCAAAAAAGAAGCATGTAATAACAGTGTAACAGTTGACAATAGTTGATATTTTGATGCTATGAAAAGTTGTCCCAAGGTGCAAAACTTTATAAACCTCACTAAATAAAGTAAGGATAAAATTTCAGAATCAAGCAAACTGTGAAGCTACATTCACACCGACCTCTGGAATGTTCATTCAAGCGACCGCTTTTACTGAAAAGTCTTTGTAAATGTGCGTGTTTTTTTTTTTTTTAAAACTGTTCATGCGTAGCTAGAAAGTTTCTATGACTGTTTTGAAAAACATGTTGAAAATTAAACCTGGTTAAACTTTGACCAATCAGCTTATTTAGTAACACATGGTATCCCTTTTAATTTATGGAAGCAATAACATTTGTAAATCGATCATGGAGGAGAAATTAATAATTGTGGCTTGTGTCAAGTCTTTCATACATTGACATAGAGCTGTGAAAGAAAAAGTTTGGAGCAAAATTTGCAAGATTTCTAGCACTTTGACCTTTCACACAAAGCCTCCTCCAGCTGTAGGTGGCGGACATATGCTAGTAAACTGCTGAAAAGGTGAAAGCAGAAGAATCCGTCCTTGTCCATTATGAACTTTGTGGCTAAAGAACCTGTGTTTAGTGCGCTCTTGAATATGTGTCACGTGCCAGTGCTTCACTTATAGTCCATTATGCACTCCTAATTCTCCTAAACGTGTAATTTTTATTACTTTTTTAGCCTTAAGAATCTTTCAAATACGTATTTCAAAGCGTTGGAGCAACAATCACTCAATGAGAATCCCTTTTAAATCTTCTCCTTTAGTGGGGCCCTGAAAAGTGCTCCCCCTATGCCCAGATGTGGGTGGAGTGTGAGAGGAGCAGCTGTTGAGGGAATCTGAGTCTTTCATGGATGCAGAGGAGCAGAGAGGTGACCATCATGTTGCTTTTTCACCTCCACCTGTGTGAGACTCCTGCAGAGTGACGCTATCTGAAGCTTCATTCTTGAGGAGCACGTGACCAAATGATGAATAGTGAGCTGGTGTTGCGCCTTCATCACCAGGGGGCCTCTTTTGAAAAACTGAGCATGAGTTTTAATGCAGGTTAGCACAGGTGTGGAGATACAGGCATGATAAGAACCAGAAACAAGGTCTTTCAAGAGAAGAACAAGAGTCCCCCTGCTGGTGTTAAACTGTAATTACCATCTTGTAATGCAGTTTCCTGTCTTTGCCTCGAGGTGTCACTGCAGTCTGCTACCTACAAAGAGAAATGCTACTATATTTTAAAGACAGATGATTGTTGGTTCTCGGTGGACAATCATCACACCTTCTTAAAAGTTCAGCTTTTCTGTTGACTCCTGGCTATTCTCCACCTTATGCCCACATTTCATTTTGATATCATGATTTATTTCCAAAAGATTACAAGAAGACAGTGTTTAACTGAACACCAGAGTCATTCTGAACCCCGAGTGTTCTCTCATGACTTGTGTTTGTTGGAAATCACTCCCATTTTTCTGTTCATTTTGAATCCTTCATGACTTCTGCAACTCTAAAGGGAAGGACTCCTGCTTTTATCTCTAATGTCACCTGTCCCCTTTTAAACAAACACGCACACGTTGAAGAAACAAACACACCTGCGGGCACACACACACATATGCACATGTACACCACCACACAAACACAGACCTACATGCACAAACAAAACATCCATTTCCTTAACCTGCTAAATCCTGTTTGGGGTCATGGTGTTGCTGGAGCCTGTCCCAGCTACTCCTAAGTGAAGGTGGGGTACACCCTGGGCATGTTGCTAGTCTGTTGCATCACAAACCATGAAGCTTGTTTTTAGACTTTGGGAGAAAGCTGGAGCGCCCGGAGAAAACTCACACATGCAATAAGAAGAATATGCAAACTGGGATTTGAACCACAGCCTTCTTACTATGAGATATGAGTGCTAACCACTGCACCACAACACATTTAAAACACAAATACTGTCCATTTCCTGCAACGATCAGTAGGAACCTATTACCTGTAAAGCGCTTTGGGCCTTCTAAGATGGTAATTAGGTGTTATATAAGTGCATTGCTATAATAGCGCTCTGTTCAAATGCTAGACTGAAGAGCCAAATTTAAGGAGCACTTTGATGGTTTAGTTCTTAGTGTTTTCATGGCAGACCAGGTGAAGACTGGTCTCTAAACTGTGGTACAGAAACGTTATTTTAAATATTGCGCCAGACATGGTTGGATCCTCCTTGTTTGGATCATCTTCCTGAAGTAAACAGTATTTTTCCACAGCTGGGCTCGATCCTTCAGGACCTTCACTTTCTAAGTGTTCTGCATTTTTCCCCACACCAGCTGGGTCCTTCAGAAAGCTAAAAATGGATTCCTAAACCCTTTAAGCACGTTTGATGAACGACAGCTGACGTCATTCCCGACACGTTTGAACTCTGCGTTCAGGTCAGTCTGGGTTTTACATTTCAGCAGTTAGAGGGGAAATCTACAGGAAACAGTGCGCTCCGACTGCGATGTTCTTCTGAGAGATGTGTCCAAAACCTGCTCGGAAAAAGAAAAGGGAAGGATGTCAAGAACTTCCACCACGATTCCCGACCTCCTTATTTCAGAATGGAGGGTCAAATCCAGTCACAAGGTCTGTCCCAGCAGAGAGGCTTACACCTAACTTAGTGTTTCCAGCTCAGTATGGCAGGTCACTTCCCAGCCCCTCCCTCTCTGGGACAGTCCCGTTCTGGCTGGAATGGGCGGAAATGCTGACACCCCCCCTCCCCCCATCATCCCTCCACCCCACCCCATCTGGCTTGGTTTGCATTCGCTTAGCGCTCTCAGGACTGAAATGAACCAAATTGTTCGCCAATAAATAAATAAATAAATAAACAAATCAGGCAGTTCTAACAGCTGCTCGCACTCTTTTTATGATCTGTTGTGTTTGTGGTCTAACTTTAGTGATCATTTCTTGGAGGGGTCAGTTTTTACATCTGTTTTGTGGTTGCTTTGCACACACACACATACATGCACACGCACAAACACACAAAAAGCTTGCTGCTGCAGTTCTCACTGCAGCCAGCAGAGGTCACTGGGACATGCAGAAGCTCCGTGTGTCTGTGTGAGTCAGTGTCTGTCTGTGTGTGTGTGTGTGTGGGTGTCTGTTTGAGAGCACTTGTGTGTGACTGTAGATGCATGTGTGTCTGCGTGTGCATTCATTTACTTGAGTGTGTTGATCCATGCGCGTGTGTGTGTTCTATCTGTATGTGGATAGGTGTTTGTGTGTGTTTCTCCTGTTGCCTATACATGATTGATTATTCATATTATTTATATTAAGTCCCTTTTTTTAAAGGATTTATGTTTTTTTCTCTTTGATCTTTCAAAATAAAGGTCTCCCTGCCTGCTGCAGTCACACAGACGCCCGTGACCTTTGCACACCTTCAGGGTCATGCCTCATGCAGGCCGGCCTGGGCCTTCTGCCTGTCGGGTGCGCGCTCACACGCAGCAGCCGGGCGCGCACATGCAGCAGCAAGATGTGAACATGCAGCAGCAGGACATGCACACGCAGCAGCAGGGCGTGCACACGCAGCAGGACGTGCAGCTGCAGACAAAGACAGAGCAGCTTTGTTCTGCCATGACAGACGAGATTCTGCAGCTCCTGAAATGGCGGCCGGCTGAGGGTGGAGGTAAAGCGTGGAGCGGAGCAGCTCGGGATCTGGATTCAGACAGTAAACTGTTCATCTTCTAGAATAGAAGGAAGCTTCTTTTTTTCGAGTTGAACATTGAAAAGCTGCTGGTTTGATGAAAAACTGTCACAGTTGTCTTTCTCTTTCTAGGGATGCTTGTTAGAAATCTACTCGGGATCTGAAACAGCCTCCACAGTCATCAGGGATGTAGACTTGACAGGCTGCTGCTGTGGTGGGAGGGTGGTGCAGGGATGTGAACAGTGGGATGACACGGTTTAAAATAAGACGTACAGCAGCATTGTGGGTCAACTGCAGAGTTTGGTTCTAAGCCTCTTTATCCAAAGATCGTTGCAGGAATCAACCCCACCCCCACATCCTCCAGCATCTCAGATCAATCATATTCGTTAGCGTCTGCAGGCAGCAGGAAGTTCAAACATCACTTCCTCTTGTGATCTTCACCACAATCCAGCTGAAAGCAAAATGCACTGCAAGCCCGACTGTGGTCGTTTGCAAAGTGAAAACAAGAACCGCCTCCTGAGGAGGAACTGAGCCCAGTTTTCACTTCCTCTCTTCGGGTTGTGTAGCTGTGAAATTTTCTGACATGCAGAGCCCAGAACCTGCCCCCCCACCACCTTCGTTTGCATGACCGTTTCTTTGGCTGTTTGAACGTAGCCCCTCCCCCTGCAGCGGCCTTAAACTGGCTGGTCTGGTTATGGATCAGGTTTGAAAGTGAAAACCATCTCTGTCGTACGGAAACGTGTGAAAGGTGCTTTTCGGATCGCTCCTCATCCAGCCTGGTTCTTACTGGGGGGATCCAAGAAGGGCCACGTTGGGGGGATGGGGGGCACAGCTGAGCCTGCCTCATAAAATGTAGAGAGTTTGGCCTGTGTTCTGTAGGGAAAATGTATTGAAAGTATTTTATGATCACATTTGTTAGCTGTAGATTCTACTCAAATTCTCCAAGCATCAGAATCTTCGCCACAAAATCTTTATCAGAAATCACATCAACATTAGACTGCGTTAGCTTAGAGCCAAAGTTTTGGTAAAGATGTGTGTGGTGCTGTTTGGTTTCTGCACGCTCAACAAAACTCCAGACCTCAGATCGATCAACACCGTCTGGTCCGGTTTAGCACAGCTAACCCCGTGGGTGTTTAGGTGTTGATAGACTCAACCAGCAAGAAATCAGAGCAGAGTTTTCTGTCAGGGTGGTGGGACGACTCTATAATGAAATAACAGAGTTGATCGTTGCCCCCCACTGACTTACAGCTAATTTTGGACATTTGCTTTCAGCGACGGAGCAGTTGAAGGAGCTCTACAAACTGTGGCAGTGCTTTAAACAAAGGCAGCAGGAAAAATCAGAAGTAAAGTTTGGCTTTAAACCTGGATGAAGTCGATTTGACTGATCAGCTGAAAGCGGTTTGTTTGGTCCTGACTCGGTTCTAATAGCCGATTAATTTTCTCCTGGATTTGTGGATCACTAATAAATCTGACAGGTATTTGGGTGCAATAGTGGCGCAATATAAAATACATTGTTAAAATGAAGAGGTATCTAATGTAAGGACTTGAGTACATTGGATCATAGTACATACAGGTTCTGGTTCTGAATGAATGTATCTTTTTGAAGACTGTTACAGTAGCTCAACCTGCAGGAGATAAAGGTATGAATCCGCTTCTCTGAATCTTGTCTGGGCACGACATTTCAGAGTCTCTGACTGAAAGGGAAAATAAGTTGATTTAATGAGATTGGAACTCAAGTCTGAGTCTGTTATGACTCAAGAATTTACAACTTTCAGTTTGTCTTCTTCACCTTTGCTATGTTCTTCTCATTTCCAAAAGCAAAGACAGCTCGGTCATTGATGACATGAGGAGAGTCTAGGATCTAGGAGCCAGATGAACATAAAGTACAGTTTCAGCTGCATAACTATGGAATGAAATATTATCTGCATGATCTGGCTCAGAGTTATAATATTTATCATTTGTATGGTTTGCCAACATGGTGGTTAGCACCCTCGCCTCACAGTGAGAAGACTGGTTCAAATCTGGTTGGCATGATCCCCTCATGCATATGTAGGTTTTGTCCTGGGACTTTGACTTCCTCCCACAGTCCAAGAAGATTGTTCATAGGTTGATTGGAGACTTTAAATTGTCCCACAGGTGTGAATGTGAGAGTGTGGTTGACCCTCCAATTGCTTTGACTATCAACCCCACTGAACAAGAATAATAGGGTTTAAACGATGCATGGATACTAATATTTTATGTACACACCATTGGACCAAACCGCTTCAAGTCTGAGAGCTCTTCAGAAATGACTGCTGCTGGCAGGAAAACCTGTCATCTGTGTTTATGTAAAAATTACGGACATATTTTAAGCATTTTCGTGATAGAGGAAAATTTAAAGCCTGAAAAACAAGTTAACTGTGGGCGGCCCTTTGAGAGATAATGCAGACTTTGTCAAACAGACACTCATCTACTCACACACAAGCACAATGACAGTTTGAAAATGTGTTCATATGAGCGGAATGGTGACAAGGTTTATCACTGTAAGACATTACAGTGGTAAGACAGGAAAGTCCAATAAAATGCATCATCTGATTTGTGGTTAGCACTAGAAACATGTTTAACACTTAATTTGCTCATTTGCAACCTACCGTTTAATCTAGGACTTTAATTACATGTAATTTAAACAACTAAACAACTTTTTAGTTGTTAAACAACTAAAAAGACTTCTCGAGGATATCTTATTAAAATGTATTTTATTTATTCATGACTGCACTAGTTTGACCATGACAATAAAAATAAATAAATAAAAAAACCAGTTCAGGAACAAAAGTGTACCTGTGTTTAAGCTTGATAAAATGTTAAAGAATACATCAGCATAAAAACGCTTTAACACAAACATGGCTAAAAAAATTAATAAATTAAAAAAAAAAAAAAAACAAGCTAGCATTGATGCTAACGTTGATACTAACATTCCTCATGCTGATACCAATTCAAACATTCTCCCAAACATTTACAAGAAAAGCACTATCATGCACACACACACACTCCAAACACACAAAGCCACTCACAGAAAAATAAAACATTCTCTTAAATTCACATTAGCATTAAAAAATATGATCTCACACGCTCACAAAACAAGCTAAGATGCTAACACACATCTTCATGAGCACACTCACAAACTTTCAAGCAAAATAACACTCGGAAACAAAAAAGCCCACAACATGCTTACCTGCAGGTTAAGAAAAAGCCCACTCACGAGACAAACACATACACGATCAAAAAGAATCTCACAAACAGGCTACAAATACACCAACACAATCTCCAAGTTGTCACATATTGACATTTGGTTGAGGACCCTTCCGCATCACTTTTTGACGTCCGCATTCCTCGGGACACGGTCCGGATGCGAACTGGTCCTCAGGACACGTCCAGGACCGGCCCAAACCCGGTACCAGTCCAATACTGGGACGTTAAATGCACTGGTACCCAAACCCAGTATCAGTCTCCAAACCCAGCCTGTTCCAGGTTAGGATACCAGTACTGGTTTAGGGTACCGGTGCACTCCACGTCCCGGTACTGGACCGGATCCTGTTCACGGCCCAGAGGTTGACAATCCATGATTTGACAGGAACAGCCAGAACTTCTAAAAACGAGTTGGGAAACACCAAAAATGCCAATTTTTCACACGGAGGGGTCCTTAACCAAACGTCACTAAGTGACGACTTGGGAGTGAGAATGTGTGAGCAAACACTCCAGTACATGTTCACCCACATGAGCACTATAGAACACAGGTTTACAGGCACACAAACAGCATGAATTCACACAACTTCCAAAACTCACACACACACTGACAAAAAGACACATGCGCTTACAAACAAGCTCACACACGCACAAACACGAACAGTCCAAACAAATGCAAACAGCCCCCAAAAAACACACAAAAGCAACACAAAAATGCAACATATAGCAGCATACACACTGAGAAACATACTCATATACAAAATAGCTCTCAAACACACACATTCTCACACACAAGCACACAAACATGCTCACACACAGCTCACAAACACACCGATACCTGACAAGCCAACAAACACAAAAACAAACACGCTGGAGAAGACATTCACAAACCCACTCCTACTAGTGTGCACACACACAAGCAGCATAACAATGAAGCCAACACACACTCTTAAAATAGAAAACATTGTAACACACTCACACAAATCCATGCCAACATGCTCATAAATGTATTGAAACACACGCTTTAGCACACATCGATATATCTTTTACCTCCACATGACAAAATGAACAATTAGCAAATTGGTTGAGCTGGTTTATTATAGTATCTAGTTTATAAATTTAACTATTAAATGACAGCATTAATAATACATAGATATATAGTGAAGGAGGATCTTGTTTTGTTTGTTAACTGCTTCAAAAAACCAAAGGTGTGTTCAAAGGTGCAGCTGGAAGTAGCTCATTAGACCGTACCACGTGAAAGTCTAAAGTGGGGGGGTTATCCTGGTTTGGTTTTTTTAGTGCTCCATTTTTATGAAGTCATTTTTGTTTTCCTCTTTGTGTTTTATGTGGTTTGATCAAACCATAAATTAATTCTTTTGTGTGTTACGTCAGTTAATTTTTGGTTAACAGTCTGAATTATTGTTGCTATTTTGAGTACAGTTATGTTGAGCTGACCTATTTTACAGACTTCCTGTGCTTCCTGTTGAGTTTTTTTTTGTTTTTTTTTTTTGGTTAAAATGAATCACACCTTTTATTAAACACCCCTGCGCCTTCCTGCCTTTTTAGTTCGGTCCCTAACACACTCACAAACTGAGCCTACAAACACACTCATTCACAGACACACAAACACTTCCCAGCCCTCATCAGCAGAGCCAGTAAGTCTGCTTCTCTAAAAATACAGGGCTCACCCCTGAGGCTCCCAGGCAGAGGCCCTCCCTGCTAGAGGTTTGAAAGTTTCCTGTCAGACCATACATGGCGTCCTAACTGCAGCAGGAAGAGGAGGGCGAGGAAGGCCAGCTTCTCAGCACATGTTTGTTTTTCTGTCAGCCTCGCTTCCTCTGCAGACTCGGATCCATGCACCGTCCTGGAGGACTGCGAGGGGGTGGAGGGGTGGGGTCTCTGAAGAGAAGAGACACAGCTGTGCACATGCAGCATGCGTGCATGAGCTGCAGTCACAGGGGGGAAACAATGGTTGGGTCCAACTTTTCTGATTTGATGCTGAACCTCTCGCCTGTCTTACCAGTCCCCAGGTGGATCCTCGGTCAGTAGGACAGGGACATCTGGGACGTGTCCTCCACAGCTACAGACAGGTTTCTTCATATTTGTGTCATTACTTAGGCGTGTCACGTCAAACTGAACCACAGTGAGCTTTCGGGGTTTCTGCTTTAATGTTGGTGTTTCCTGTTCTTGCTGCGGTCCAGTTCAGATTTAGAAACCACACATCAGGAACATTAAAATCACCGTTTATTGAAGTCACCGTAACCTGATCCAGTTCTGCTGCAGCAGAAAACCCTGCACTACCGCAAATTTGAGTCAAAAGCACAAGTGTATGATCAGCATCAATGACCTTTCCATGAAATGATTCACATCAAAATACATTTTTAAAAATAAATTTTTTAATTAAATATGACTAACTATATTTTAGCCTGACCTCAAATATGCATTTCAATAACAGGTGTAACTATCAGAGCTTACTTTGATAGACAGGTATCTTCAACACGCAGAAGCTCTTTGTTTCCAGGATCAGCTCTAAGGCAAAACAGACAAATGCCTGAAGTGGGAACTCTGACCGCAACTGACCCCACCCGCTTTAGCAACATTCCAACAACAATTGGGTGGTACAAAGTAAAGTTGGAAGCTTTGTTAGGTCCACCAACCTGCTAAAAAAACATACGGCTTTGGTGTAGAAATATGGAATTCAAATTAAATGACTTTATTGTCCTCAACAGGCTGTTAGAAAGAGCATCACAGTCACATATAGAATAGACCAGAATTAGGCAGCTGATATAAAATATATGTAAAAAAAAACGCAAAATAATTAGCAGACTTGGGGAAAGAGCTGTTTAAAAAATTGTATTTGTCATCTTTCTAATTAGGTCAGATTTTTGCCATTGTTAGGGTGTGTCTTTGATTGGCAGATGGGCGGACCCAACAAAGCTTAAATTACACATTGTCTCACCTAATAGCTGTTTTCAAAGGTTTGTTGAAGTGGGCGGAGTAAATTCATGTCATCTTGTTGTTACACTTCAGATTTCATTTTCACTGTTCGGAAGCCTTTAGTCTTTAAAGATTATTTTTACAGCGTTTCCTTATTTTAAAGTGTACATTGCGTAATTTATTGGTGTCCAAGGTATTTGCCCTGAGGTACTCCACACTGAAAAAGTGAAACAAAAGTTCTGTAATTTGTTACATGTAAAATTATTAATTTTCGTCAAATAAAAATTTTGAGTTGATGGTTAACTCAACCTAAAAATGTAATTTGAAGAAAAAATAACTAATATTTTTAAATGTAACAAATTACAAAGCTTTTTAAACTGATCCAATATTTCACTTTTTACAGTGAAAAGATTTAGATATAAAACTGTTAGATAGGAAGTTTTTGCATAAAGTTTGAATCAATTTTTTTCCCCAAACATTTCTCCAAAAAATATCAGAGCTGATACTGAACAGTTTCAGTTTTTCAAAATAAGAACATCAGCATTCCACTGTGGAACCACTGATCTCCAAAAATGTCAATCTCAAGAAGTGTTTAAAATATTTCTAAAGCTGCAAAGTCCAAACATTCACTGAGTGCTTTCAGAGCTTTGCCACAAGCATAAGCGACGGCCACTGCAGGAACATTGGACCTTTTCCTGTCAGTAACGCAACCCCTCACACTCCTCCACAATGACCAGACCTGACCACGGGTCACGGTGTGAGGTCAGCGTTTCCATGGGGACCGAGCAGCTGATGGTTAGACCTTCGTTGTATTTCTCGAAAACAAGAGGTGACGACCACTACAGAGAGAGTAGGAAGGGGGGCGGGGCTTATAAAATTACAGTACTCCACTGTGTGGCGGTGCGCACAGCCTTCATAGTTCAGCCATTGGAGGTCATCTATGAGTCATATTTCTTGTGACAGAGAGGATGAAGCGGTGTCAGACTGATGGTACTTTAGCACAGTAACGACCTTGTTCTTCTACCTGTTCACGGCGTGTGACCCCCCCTTCCAAATACACACCTCATTACTGTACATACTCGACAGCAGCAGAGTTGTCACCCACATGCTTGAGCTCCTGATTAATCCACTAACAAGTAGTATGAAGTGACACAATCAGAGGACGTGTCGTCCTCCTGCTGCTTCTCCTCCAAACATCAGAGCCAAGGAGGATGTGAGTCCAGGTGTGCAGATCAGAATTACACATAAAACATTTACACATTGTTCCATACATGACTCAGACACACGAACTGTTGTCTCCACTTATTATTGATCCAATAAAATGAGATGAGTACAGACATTTTCAATCAGTAAATAAACTGTTACAGTTCAATTCCTTCAACGAGCTCAGAGGTGTAACTATGATGAAGACACCACAATGAATGATTTCAGATTTATATTTTCTTGAACAGAAACGACATATTTTAAAATGTTATTTGAAGTACTTTATTAACATCAATGCTCCTAAACTAACCCTGTTTACTTTGAGCTAAACGTATTTGAACTCCAAACAGAAAAATGTCCGCTCTCAGTTGCAGAACTCTCCTTACTGAGATCCAGCCGCAGAAAATATACGACGGAGGGCGAATACTTGTGATGGATATGAGAAAACTAAGCCTGTTTGGATGAGTATGGCTGCTTCCATGGGGACCGCCACGCTCCCACGTGGCTCCGCCCCTTGAAAGCTGCTGCTGTGAGGAGTCAGTTGGGAGTAACCCCCTGGATGGTCTCTGAGGTTTATGTTACATGGTCTCCGAGCATCTTCAGGGTGATGATAAATCCAGTTTATGAACAGACGTGAACTTTATTTTGAAGGGCATGGATCAGAGCTGCTGTTTGGGGATCAGAGTCAGTCCTCCTGTGGGGTTAGAGTGGACGGCTAGAGCAGGAGTCAGCTCTTCAGAGATGGTGGAGGAACCCAGTGATGGTGGGGGGTGGACCTGAAGACCGGGACATGAGTGAAGGAGGAAAACTGCAGGAATGACTTTACATGAAGGAGTGGGGGCTCACTTTTAAAGCATCAAACTGAAAGAAAACACAAAAACAGGACATTCTTAGTGATCTTTTGGCTGACACCACAGACTGATGTTCCAGACTGCACACTCACGTGAAGCCTTCCTTGTCCTGCAGGTTCAACACCAGGCTGTCAGCATTCAGGTACACTTTGTTTTGGGACTGCGCCACCTGTAGGCCAAACGCACACAGCAGAGAGGATAGGTTTAAAACTGCAGGAGTGCCGGTTCTGATCCAGAACAGAAGCTTTAAAACATTTGTTTCTGCACACACAAAACAAACACAGCAGTTCCCTTCAGAGCAGAAGACAGTGAAGCTGCTCCAGTTCAGATGAAGAGGGCTCAGAGGTCACACAGCAGACTGCCAAATGACCTGCTGTCACGTGACCGGTGCAGGTCAAAGGTTAGAGAAAACAGTTTCTGCTTCAGGCTTCCAGATCAGCTCAGCTCAGGCTCTTTGGCGCCCTCTTGTGGATGATATGGATCATGCAGAAGCTGCAGTCACAGAGGGAACCCTCCATAATACTTCAGTCCCTAACAAAGCTGCATAACTTCAAAATAAGATTAGAAATCGGCCTGGAAGGATCCAGGAGTAAAAACTGGAGTTTGGACAGATTTTGGTTAAATACCCGAATGAGGTGAGCCGTTTCCAGAACCTGGTGAGAACAGAGACGGTCTTAACTGTCCTGTAGTGTGTTCTTGCAGAGATCTGGGTTATTGATTATCACTGATGACTGCATTGTAACGCTGATCCAACGTGATTTTTCTGTTGAAGTAAGCACTGCACTTAAACCTGATGGGTGTGTGGGGGTGGGGGGGCAGCCTTTTAGCAGGAGCAAACAGAACCAGATGTGTTGATGCTAACACTTTAAGCCAGAACACATGTCTGGCCACTCTCAGCTGAAGTCCTCCCTCCTCTCTGATGTGTTTCTGACAAAAGGAAAACAGCTGATGCCACATCTGGTTGCCATGGTGATAGGAAAGACACCGTTCGGCTCTGATGGACCAAATAAGCTCCTGTCAACTGTGAGAGACCAGATCCTAAAAATGATGGACTCTTAAAAGAGGCAGCGGGTGCGATCTGTTTCTCTGTAGAGTAAACTAAATCAAGAGGAGTCAGGAAGCAGACGTAATCAGAAAAACCAAGATGGCTTTAGCCGATCAGAGCCCGCTCGCTGACCAGGTGAGCCATAAATATGTCAGGACATCGGGTTAGAACTGCAGAAGCGACCACTTTTTCATCCTGGTTCACCGAAAACCTGTGAACAGCAAACCGTCCCAAAGCTCACACTCAAAACATCCGAACATTCCCACCGTTTTCGCGATGTTCTGCGCCGCGCGGATCTTCCTCAGCTTCAGGTAACCCGGGTTCTTGGTGACGGCCTGACCCAGCTGCAACACACAGACACGCATAGTCAGTATTTTTACCACATGAGCTCATCTGGAAAGCTAAAGTCAAAAACAAACAAGAATTTTTACAAAAATGTTCCTAAAGAACTAGGTTTCCATGGAAACGAATGTTAAAAACTTGATCAGAACGGGTCTGTCCACAAAGAATCGTGCAGATAACACGGTCGCACAGAGATGACATCACAGATGAGATCATCTGTAAACTACCTCATTGTTCCCACTGTCCTCCCCCAGAGTCACATTCTTGGTGGGGGTGGGGGGGGGGGTGTACAGGGACAAGTGTGACTGTTTTTGTTCAGGGTTTCTGTTCTGAACAAATGAAGTTTAAATACAAAATCCAAACAATTGTGAAAAAATAATAATTTAAATTTCTGTCAATGGTGACTATTTTAAAACTTTGATGTTATTTCTCTTTCTTGAGTGAGTGAGGCAAAAACAAGAGTCCAAAAATAGATTTAAGAACCTAAATTATAAAGGTGAGGTGGTCAGAAGTGGGCGGAGCCTCTGCTTTGACGACTGATCTCTCCATCCTTTCTGCAGGTTTGTCCTGAACTTCTGAGTGAGTTCTTCTGCAATATCTTTTCTAAATGTACCCCCTGATTCTGGACCATCATGGATGAATTAGGTGAACACACCAGCACTCACGGCTTATTCATGCAGAGAAGACGAGTTATGAACTGGAATATTTTCCTGCTCATCTTGCTTTAAACGGACAGTTTCAGAGAGGATCAGGACTGAGGGGATCTCACCATCTTGGCAGCCTCAGCCTCTCCTTCAGCCTGGATGATCTTCTGCCTCTGCTCCTGCTTGGCCTTCTCCACATAGAACTGAGCGCGCTGCGCCTCCTGCTGGGCTGTGGAGGAACAGCACACACCATCTCTACAACTTTCCATCTTTTTCTGTCTGGTTTACACACAGATCTGCGTTTGGACGTCCTGAGCGTGGTGCTAAAACTTGACCCCCCCACACCTCTCCAGCTCAGACTCACCCACTTGCTTGGCCTCCACGGCAGCCGTGTACTCCCGGCTGAAGCTGAGCTCGGTGATGGCCACGTCGTCCAGGATGATGTTGAAGTCTTTAGCTCGCTCAAACAGTTCTCTGCGGATCAGCAACGAGACCTGCGGGCACAGAGTCAGTCAGGGCGGGTGGTCAAACTGAGGAACCATGAATGTCTGAGGTTCACCTCATCTGAAAGAAGACCCCAGAACCTGTGGATCAATGGACCAATAAGCTGAGAGGTCTATATTTATGAACAGAATGCTCAAATATTTAAACTCCTCCTATGAGAGGGACTCATTAGCTGTTTCTGTTAAGGCCCGATGAAACTGAAACTGCTTCAGCTCCCTCATCACGATCAGCTTCTCCTTCAACGTAAAGTAGCTGGTTGGTCAACAGAACCAGAACCGGCCCGCGCTGGTACCTGTGCTCTCTGCGTGATGAGCTGCGAGGCGTTGAACTTGGCCACCACGCTCTTAAGGACCTCGTTGACGATGGAGGGCAGCACGCGTTCGTCGTAGTCCTGACCCAGCTGCTGGTACAGGATGGGCAGGTTGGACGCCAGCGGACGGGACAGAACCCGGAGTGTCAGGTTCACCATCTGCAGGTCTGACACACACAAGACACAGGTTAATATCAAAGATTGAGTGCACATGCTCCGAAGTCACTGTGATAACATAAAGTAATAAACTGTAATCAGATAAATTGTATTCAGCTTCAATATGTAGGTGATGAAAGCTGTATCTGAGTATTTTAACTGTAATCAGATTACACCAAACACTCAAATGACTGAACTTGTGTGTGAAATCTTCTCTCCAGTTTTGATCACTTAAAAAGCGACCTTGAAGAATTCAGAGGATCATAATCTTTCAGTGTGGGTGGGTGGATGGGTCAGGGGGCCCACCTTTGCTTCCAGTGAGAGAGGAAATCTTTCTGGGTCGGGCCCGGATGTCGTAGATGACGGGGTACTGGAACCAGGGGATCCTGAGGACGACAACATCTCAGCGTTAGTCTGAGGAGGTGTCTGGATCCAGCACCTTATAATCTCTCAAAAGAAGGTTTGTTCCGATTACTGCAGTCCTTATCCGGTTCTGAATTCTGGACTGGCTCAACTGAAGAGAGTGCAGAAGCTTTAATGGGAAACTTGACAAAGCGAGGCCCACGTCTCACGTTGAATTCCGATTCAAGCTGCTTACATGCAGCCAATAAAGACTCAACTTTGACCTTTGACTTCATCCGTGCTGACCCCCCAGCAGTAATAATCCCACTTTCATGGTCACGAAGGAAAACTTTCCCCCCAGACCAACAGGTCGTCTCATCTGTATCAGCTTCATTCTGCTTGTGCGCCTTAAGAGGCAGCAGAGAACTGTGGGTATTTTCTGACGCTTTTATGACCTGCAGCTGACGGTTTATAAATAAACTATGAATTAATCTGTTTACATTTAACTCCATCCATCTTTATCAAACTTTACAGACTGTAAAATCTGAGCTATAAAGTTTATGGGTCCAGGAAGTTTTCAAGTGTTGTAGATGCCAGCGTGTAAACACGAACACACTTCCCTTCCACACACAAGCTCTCAACACTGGGGCTCCAAGAGGCGGTTGTCATGGAGACAGACTGACCTGAAGTGGAGTCCCTCAGCGAGCACCGTGTCCATCTGAACGCCGCCAATCCTGCTGAAGATGATGGCCCTGTGTCCTCCTTCAACTGCACGACAGAAACAGGAACATGACGCCGAGGACAAAAAAACAAGACACCGAAATGAGACGTTGGGATGTAGAAAAGACGTGATGTGTGGAAAAATGTACTATAAAACTCTTATTTACTAGATCTAGAAGCCTCCTCTTCTCATTTACATCTGATTTTCTCTGGATAGAAAGAGGAAAACTCTTTTTTCAGAGCACATTGAAGCTCACGTCACCATATCCACTCGGAAATCTATTAATTATTGTAGTGTTGACAGCAGTAAATTTAACAATAAATTCAAACATTATTTGATAGGCAACATTTTAATTTATAAAGCCGCTTGAAAAGGAGGAAGTGAAAATGAAGAGAGCTTAACAGTCCTTGTAACAATCATTTTTGTTAATTCAATACCTAAATCTAATTTCTTGTTTTTTCTTGTTTGCAGCATTCCCTACCAGACTAGAATCTACACTTTAGATTCTATATCATCTTTAAACTGTCAGAATAAAATCTTCTTTTTGAAAACAATGTTATAGCTAATAATAATGATAGGGTTTCTCAATCATTTATAATTATGAATATTGTTTGTCTTTTGCCAAATGCTTTCTTGTTAATTAAAGTTTCCTTTTCCAAATTAGCAAGAAAGAAATTCTGCATAGTTTAACCAGATTTTTGTTGTTTATATTTAATGGTGATTATTTATTATTTTATTAACCTTTATTTAACCAGGAAGTCACATTGAGATTAAGGAATCTCTATTACAAGGGAGTCCTGGCCAAGAGGCGACAAATTTTTATTTATTCAAATGTCTTATTGTATTTAAATCCAGTTTTCCAAAAACAGCAGCTGTGTTTCTAATGACTACACAAATTGGATTTACAATAATAATTTTACCTAATGGAAACACAAGAATTTAGAAAAAAACCTGCATTTATCAAAAAGACATTTTTGTGCTTGGAGGAGAAATACTCAGAAATGCAGTTTTGGGCTTAACTTCCTTTAAGAAATGTCCTCCATCATCAAAACTTCCACAAGAACCTGTTAAAAACACATTTTTTTTTTATCAGAGTGGGTCTTTAACTGCTGAACTCAGAGTTTACCAGATAAATTGAAATATTTTTTATTTGTTAATTAAATAATTTCAATAAAACCTTCATTTTCTTGGATCGCTCAGAAAGTTATCCTGTCCAGATGCATTTTTCTAAGGTTTTATTATATTTTCTAATGTCAAACTGATTTATTTTCCCTCTTCCTGGCGGTGAAGGAGCTGCTGATCTATGGGGGTGTGTCTGTGCAGCACCTCTCTGTAATCCTCTCTGCATTTGTCCTCATTACTGCTTCTCGCAGGACCTTTAGATCCACCTCCCTACAGCTTTTCTTATAACATCTCCCTGCAGGAACTCCCTGCAACACCTCAGTGAAACTCCTGGTTCACTGCAGTGACCCCATTATGGCATCTCTCTCCGAAGTCTTGTTGTAACGCCCTCTGCTGGGCTTTACTGAAACTGTAACTGCAGCATTTGATAGGAATGCATCAGAAGTGCCTTCCTCCCTTTCTTGAATGCTACCTTCTAACTAGGGCTGGGAATCTCAGGGTAACTCACGATACGATGCGATACATGACTCACGATACCGATAGTATCTCGATTTGGTAAGCATTGCAATAATTAATATATTATAATTAGAGCTGTCAGGTAGGGATGCCAGAAATGATTATTTCAATAGTCGACTAATCGGTTCGTGCGGCGACTGGATGTAAAACACTCATCTTAACCATCATTATCTTTAAACTTGAGGTCTTTAAGCTATATTCTAACTAAAATAAAGACAATAGTTTATTAATCTTTTAATGAATCTGAAGCTTTTCTCCTTCATTTGTTTCTGGCATTAAAACAAGACTTAAATCAAATGAGGTAATATGAATCAACTACAGAAAACTTATTAAAAGCCTGCAATTCTTTTTTTAAAAACTTTAAAACATATTTAATAAAACATGTACAAAGTATTTCAAAAGCTATTTGCAGATATAAACACACTCAAAAGATTAGCTTGCTCACTGAGGCCCATTTATTAAAGCAAAACTCTAATAACATGTTTGAACTCAATATATACATAAAAAACCTGAGGATGTCCATATAAACAAAGAAAATAAATAAAAAGGGGGAAATTTATATTTTTAAAAAGGGAGAAAAGCAGGAGATGTTAGAATGTACATCATTACTTTCATTCTTTCATTACATCCACTGCACATGCACAGACTGATACTTCATATTCATTTTGGGGGGGAACCCATAAATCTGTGTTACTTCTTTAATGTTGTGGTTGTTTTGCTGTTTGTTGTCATTTTTGTGACTTTAAGTTACATTTAATTGTAGCTTAATGCAGATAATGTAATGCTACACTTGTAAACTTAGCTCTGGACTTTTAGGTGAGCTCCTTCATTTCTGGGTCTCATAGTTTTAAATCGTTCCATAACTCTGCAGCAGATCCGTACCGACACACAGCCTCTCTGTCTGCGCGGTGAATGTTTCATAATTCGCTCTTCGAACCGGACGACGTGATCCTGGCGCGGAATATGAATAAAGCCTTGGAGGAGCGGTTCACACCCAGTATAAATTCATAACCCGCGCCGTCCTTGCAGCGTTTAGAAGAAGAGCGCACATTCTAAAACGTTCACTATGCAGACAGAAGCGCCATGGACACGGATCTGCTGCAGATCTTCTGGTTCATATCCAAACAGTGCAATAATGACAGCCGCGGCGGAGCTAGCCGATGTTAGCTTAGCTAGACGAAGCTCTCTGTTAAGCGTGATCAAACTCCGTCTCAACATGCTTCATCTTCAGGTGATCATTTATAGCCATCGTGCTCTCATGGAACACAAGTTCTGTCTTGCAGAAATTACATTTGACAGTTTTTCCTCTTTTATTTTCCTTGTGTTTCCCACATTTTCGAGCTAGCGTGTTGTTATGAGCCTACGGAGAACTTCCTGTTACATCACTGCTGACCGGATTAGCACCACTGCGGATGTGTGACAAAGACAAAGGCAGACCCGGTATTAGAACGCGCGAACGGTAGTTTTAAGATCAAAACAAGGAAAAAAACAAACAAACGACGCTTCGACGACCAAATTATTCGTCAACTAATTTAATAGTCGAATAGTCGTCGATTAGTCAAATAATCGTGGCAGCCCTTCTCTCAGGCGATTAAAATTTTTAATCGCGGTTAATCGCATTGTCCACAGTTAACTTGCGATTAATCACAAATTAATATGTGCCCTTTTTTAAGGAAAAAAATGTGTGCTTTGTGGAATTTAGCAGTTCTACATAAATTATGAAAACAAGAATGGCAAAATTAATAGTTTTCATCAGAAATACTTTATTTTGTAACATTGTATTGAGATAAACTTTCTTAACAATAAAAGGCTGTAACATCAAATCCCTAACAAAAGCCCAAGTGCAAGTGAAGGGCATTTTAAATTCAAAACTTCAATCAACGTTCAGTAAAATAAAATAAAAAACATCAAAATAAAATTTCCATAACACTTTCATGTTCATTTTTTGTCTGGACCAAATCTTTTCCTCCTCTGCTGAACTACAGTAATAAATGAAATAGAGATTTATCATTTCCAAAGAACTTTTGTTTTTTTAAAACATTAAAGACTGAGAAAAGCGGGATACACTGTGGATAGTTTGACAGTCTGTTACTGCCGCCGCGTTCTCTGGCTGCAGCTCGATGCAGCGACGTGTCCAGCGGAGCTCACGCCATGAATATGCCGGCAGACAGACCGCTATGCTGGGGCTGGATCACGCTTAAACCTCCAGAACATTTAAAACGTCCCCCGGTGTGCTTGCTGTTCGGAACGTCGGGGGTCCGCAGCTCTCAGGACACGGCGCCGGACGCAAGCCGGTACCACCAGACGTGGTACTGGACGCGAACCGGAGCCAGGTTAGGGTGCAGGAGCTCTCTGCGTCCTGGCGCCGGCCGGATTTAGCTCGCAGCTCGGTGGTTGGAGACCCGCCGGTGATCTAGTGAGAGCAGCCGGTGAGTTAGAGGGGGGACGCCCGCGCGCGGTATGGAAAGGCAGGTATGAGAAAATCCGCGATTAATGCCTCAAAAAAATTGTCGGCGTCAAGCACATGTCAAATTAACGCGTAATTAAAGCGACAAATCTGACAGCCCTAATTATAATCTATGATATAACAATTTTTAAAACAAATATATCTTTTTATTTTCCTCAAAACTTTCTTTTAGAACAATTTAAAACACAATATGTTGATTTAACACCCTTTTCAACATTAAAATAAAATTATCAATAAATACTAATGTGTCTTTACAATAATTACATACATTTTAAGGTAACTAATAAACAAAGCTTCTGTTTAGAACCAAACTGCAGAGTATATCAAATAACCTTCTCACTTCAAACAGCAATAAATGTGGAAATACAAATTCATAATGCTGCATTTTAATTAATTTTATGTCAGATAATTTATTATTATTTAGACACAATATTAATGTTCAGCTTGTTAATATTATATGATCATTGTTTTTTACAGTGCTGTTATCAATATACACTTTCCCCACCTTTTATTCAGATTTGCTCCACTTATCTTTGATAAACAACACTTTAGTCACACCTGTTGAATCTATAACACCACCAGACGTGTCATTTGGACGGTCAGACGCTGCACACCTCTTCGCTAGAACCTAATGTATTTTATTGCGTTGTTTGGACAGGCTACTGCTGTTAACACCCTTACAAAACATGTCATATTACATTAAAAACACTGCGCTGTCTGCATCTACTATAGAAAAATACAGACACAGCTCAGACCTTTTCACTCATGGCTGTTGTATGCGGAGCAGCTGGTGGGAGCGCGTGAGAAGCCCCGCCCCTCTCCACTGCACGCGGAAAAGCAGCAAAGTTCCCTCCGTGTTCGCGCAGTACCCGCTCAACTCTGTTTTTGGAATTTTAGCAAAAAACCTATTGGTCCAGTAAAAATTGATGACGGTTTCGCGGGTGTACCGGGAGGCCAGTATCATCTGTTTCACTGAAACATGGCTCAACAGACTGTTACCGGACTCTAACATTTCTATCGCCGGCTTCCTCACTGTGCGAGCGGACCGAGACACCACCGCGTGGGGTATGAAGAGAGGAGTAGGGCTCATAATTTCTGCTGACCATCTTGGACAATCCCTCCAACCCTCTCTTTGAAACTGTGGACACACTGAGAAGCAGCTTCAGCTGTAGACTCCTGCAGCCCCGCTGCTCTAAGGAGCGGTACAGGAAGTCATTCCTGTCATCTGCCATTGGGCTTTGTAACTCCTTCATGTGTGGAGGGTGGGGGGAAAACACCTTGGTGCTTTTTCTTAGGCTCTTTGTCCATCTTTGTGCATGTGTATATGTGGTCCTTTTCTGCTGCTATGTGTGTACATTTGTTTATATTTATATTTGTTCTGCTGCTATGTGTGTACATTTGTTTATATTTATATTTATTCTGCTGCTATGTGTGTGCGTTTGTTTATTTGTATTTGTTCTGCTGCTATGACTACTTATATATATATGACTACTTTTATATATAATCAGCTAGTAATCAGCTGGTAACTTTTTTTTTTTACGTCCTTTTTTTGCGCTTATTGTTGTAATTATTGCTGTTTGTTATGAGAGGAAAGGAATTTCATCTGTGCTGTTTATCTTGGATTTTCAGCATATTTGACAATAAAGCTGACTTGACTTGACTTGACAGCATCCTTACATTTCACCGTCGTGCTCAGGTGAAGTGCCCCCTGGTGTAGTTTTTTGGTATTATTTTAGGAAAGAGTTGAAATATCATGATAGTTCGCCATACTGATATTTTGTCCCACCTCTACTTCTAACGCCTCTTACCAGGCCATCTTTGCTACACCTCTATGCATGGCTCCATATCTCCCTACAACACCTCCACTTGTGTGCGACGCCCCTCTGTGCCTTTTTATAACAGCTCCCTGCAGTGCACCCTTGTATCTCATCTCCCTAGAGCAGGGGTTTCCAAATCCAGGCCTTGAGGGCCACTGTCCTACATGTTTTCCAACCAACCTGCCATTGAAGCTCCTTATTGGCTAAGCACACCTGATCCAGGTGATCAGCAGCAGATGAGACAGGATTTCAGGAAAACCAGCAGGAGGCCAGTCCTCGTTTGACACTCCTGCTCTAGAGCCTCCTTGAAGCACCTCCTGATGTCTTTGTCAAATTGATGATGAAAATTAAGAAACTAAGAAAACTTTGAGCAACAAAAATCTTTCATTGTCCTTGTTTTGATTTTAGCACACCAAACTCAAAACTGAATGTTTCTAAGCAGCTTCAGTAAAACAAGGACGGAGTAGGAATCTACACATGATGTTCAACTACAATCCTGTCTGTCTGCAATAAGTCTATTATAAGTGAAGAACTGAGCCCTGCCTGTTTGGCTGCTGCAGGGCCTAAAATGCAACACACACCTCCTCAGGAGAACCTTTGCTCCCCATGCAGCGTCTGTGCATGTGTGCTGCAGGGTCATACCTGTGTACATGGCCTCCTTGACTCCGTAAGCCAGAGCTCCGGCTCCGATCAGCAGCTTAAGGCCGACTCCTGCGCCCCGCGGTCCGGACGACATCCTGCCTGCGATCTGCCGCAGCTGCTGCAGGAAACCCTGCAAGAGCACACGGGCTTCACTGAAACGTGTTGGTGTCAAACGTCTCTGGAGAGAAATTCTCATTCTGTTCTTCCGTTTCATGCTTCATAAAAATGAATGGGGAAAAGCTTTGAATGCCTCAAAACTTCAACCCTTCAGGGAAAAGAAATAACATTTCTGATAGATTTTAAGGCTTTTTTTGGAAATGTGTTCAACATTTATGGGTTTTCAAGGAGAATTATGACACATCTAAGATAAGGGGCGGTCCAAATGTGCTTTTAGAATGTGGATGAATCAACAGTCTTTTGGATTTCAATGTCTTACATACAGGAGAGCTTTACACTGGAGAGTCCAGAAACTGTTGGACTCCAGGAGGATTCGTCCTTTATCACTTCAGTTCTTAAAATATTCACTCAGAATTTCTGGAAACAGAAAGTGCTTTTTGTAGATGTTCTGCTAGTTCTCCAAGTTTCTTCTCTAAAAGTCCCACTCCGATAAAAACTGTATTTTTGCTGTTTTAAAAATGATCTTTTGGAATTTTACTCATGATGGAAGACATGTATAAAAAATTCATCTTAATATCCCATTTCTGAGTTGTTTTTTTTTTTTTTAATTGCTGTGAATAAGGAGCAGATGAAAAAATGCCATTTGAAAAAGCTTGTAGATGTGAAGTAGAAGCTTTTACGACATCTGCTCCTGGTATCTGGCTCGCCATTTTTATTGCACCGTTAATGTTAGGTTAGGGGTGTGAGGGGCTGTGGATGATGGGAAGTGGGGCAGGCTTACTCTAAGCCAAGAGTCACACCCACAACTCAAGAGGCAAATTTTTGATTCACTCCTGCTGCTCTACAGAAACTATATCATTTAAATTGACAGTTTTGGTTTTTTATTTTTTATTTGGGGAATTACTTGCAAATGACGGAAGGATGGACTGTGGGATTGAATGGTGGAGTCAGTGTTTTCGAAAGGAGAAGATCTTGGAAAATGAGTTTCCTCTAATCCCATTGAGAGGGGTCATTTGAGGTGGGTTGGGCATCTCTAGTGACTTGGGGAGGTATTCTAGGCATGTCCCACCTGTAGAAGACCCAGGACAAACTGGAGGGTCTCAGATGACCTTAGAACACATTTAGGAGGAGTCTTACGTCCCCACCCCCTGACATGAGTGCACGCAAGTGTGATGCAAGGATGAATGGACATATTCTTCAGGAGAAGCGTTAGATCAGGGTTAAAATTTGAGAATAACATTAGGGGAAATGCAGATTTAGATTAATTAATTAATTTAGAAATAACATTGACAGCCATATATATGCTTACATCGAGCCCTTGTTTAGGATACAGTAGATTAAAAACACATGATAAGATTAAAATATCAGATTAGGTAATATTGCCTGCGCCGGTGACCATGCACGAGCTCTCTTCAGGCGCACGCGACGCCCCTATGGCTTTAAAACTGCGACGTCATGCGCCTGTGAGGCACGCGGCGGTTCTGTCGAACCGGTGAAGAAAGAGAAAAACTGCGAAGTTTGGTAGTTTAAAAAGAAGGACTCACGCCGGGATCCTTGTTCGCCATGCTGATCTCTCCGCTGTCAGAACAAGAGAAGAAGAAAACAAGGTCAAATTGTTATGACGCAATTCCGTTGGCCAAGGGCATTATGGGAAATTGAGTTTAATTAAAAATATTATTATTATTTAGCTAAAGCGGGCGTTTAGGAAATTACCTTAGTGCACTCACTAAACAAAAAAAATACAGTGTAGGGTAATTTGTTAGAATACAAAACCTGCACACAAATTCTGAAGTTTATACCTAGTAAACATTTTCAATTACGTTTATCCGTAGCAAAACGTTTATTTAAATACAAGTAGTCAATGCTAAAAGTGAGGCAGTATACTTGAAGTTTACGTTTTAGGCCAACTATCTAAACACTATAAATTTAAAATGTTTAAATTAAGTCTGAAAAATATTCAGTTAGTACACTTCCTACATGTACATAATCTTTTGTATACTTGCTACACTTACACTTATATACACTTACTAAAATAACTTCAAGTGTACTACTTTTTGCTAATGTTAAAAGCGCCAATTTAAATCCAAGACTGAAGCAAACTGAAACACAACAAATGAATAACACCTCAGATATTTTTCAGATGATTGTTATGATCTAATTAAAGATGGTCTCAATTGTTCTCTATATGCAGGCTGCACAGTGGTGTAGTGGTTAACGCTCTTGCCTCAAAGTGAGAACTAATGTCAAAGGTCCCTTGTCTGGGTCCTTTCTGTGTGGAGTTGGCATGTTCTCTGTGTGCATGTGTGGGTTTGTTCTGGGAACTCTGGCTTCCTCCCACATTCCAAAAACATGCTTCATAGGTTACACTTTTTCTCAGTTGCCTTGGTGCATTTCTCACAGCAGAACTGAGCTTTGCACAACAGTGAGTGCAACCCTACAACGTTTAGTCGTTTGGGCACAACCTAGTGGCAGTTTCATATTAATTTCATCCAATACTCAATGCTTTTCTGGGTGCAAAGACCAGGGGTTGGCAAACTCTAACAGTAAAAGAGTGATTTTTAGCAAACAAGATGTCTTCAGGTCAACAGGGATGTAAAAACCTATACGTACTTTATTATCTGCACCTCAGCCATCGGTTTATAAACTCATTCTAAATTAAATAAATTCTAATTAAGTAATCCTTACATTAAAAAATATATTTTATTTTTCTTTTATTTATTTATTGTTCTTTTTCCCCTCTTTGACCTCAGCAGTCTTACACTGTTGGGTTTTGTTATCTTGGTTTGGGATTGGACCTTGGTAGTCTTAGTTTGCAGGCTTTGTTTATTTGTTTTCTTTAGGTACTTTTGGTTGGGCAGCCATTAGCAGGGAGCTGCTGACTCCAACGGTTGACATGGCTGGGTCAGCAGTCTCCCTGACTTATTTTATGTTGGTCAAAGATCTAAGAGGTAAAAGTGCCACATGTGGTTCAGTGGGCTGGGTGCAGGACTGCCATGTTGGAAACCTGGGTTCAATCCCCAAGCCTGCATTGAGCTTATTCTAGTGTGGGTCTGTAGGCAAGACCTTTGACGCTGCTGCC
Source organism: Oryzias melastigma (assembly GCF_002922805.2). Lineage (NCBI taxonomy): Eukaryota > Metazoa > Chordata > Actinopteri > Beloniformes > Adrianichthyidae > Oryzias > Oryzias melastigma. Next base: position 12,932,569 of record NC_050528.1, read on the forward strand.
AAACTGGATTCTCCTGTGCCTCACGAATGGAGATGACCAAAGCAGTCATCCCCCTAATGGGATAAGCTTACAGGTGAACAGCAACTATATGATTCAGGACGTGAAGCAATGGATTATCTTCAATTCTCTGCAAAATGATCACTTTTGATCATTATTTTCTTGCTTTTATCATGTCTGTCCAAAGTAATAGTACTTCTACAGGCTGAATGATCATTGTTCAAACTAATAATCTTCGACATCTCAAACATTTTGTACATTAATTTAAAACATTGACACTTTCATTGACGTAAATATTTGCTTTTGAAGATAAGAAGGTAAGATCCATATTGAGTAAGGGGCTTCCTTTTGAAGCATAAACTACGCATTTCTTGCTTTTGTGCAGCTGATTTTTCATTTTGAGAAAGTGACTTGCACTTTGCAAGTTGTCTACCATGTTTTGCACTTTGCACTAATTATTTTTAGAAACACCTCAGCAGTTGTACAAACTTCAATACTGTTGTGAGAAATGCACCAGAGCAAGTGAGAAAATTTGTAACTGGTTAAATTCCCTAGTTGTGATGTGGTTGTGTGGCTCTGCCACCGAGTGATGAGCTGTTCTGGGTGTCTTGACCCAGCAGTAGTTAGATGATGTAACTGAATGTAAGATGAAGTTTCAGATATTAGAGAATTAATTTCCCCCTGTTAGAGAGAGAGAGAGAGAGAGAGAGAGAGAGGGATGAACGGACAGACCGACGGACCGATCGATTGATTAATTGATTTAGCCCAAGCCCACAGCAAGAATTTCCAAATGTTCCACTGGAGATATGAACCAAATGGAAGAATTCTCCCATTTATTCTAACATGAAAGTTTGACCCCAGAAATAGATTTACAACAATGTGTCCAAAAGATTTTGATCCATGCTTTCTTTTCTTTTTAGGGATCAGCTGTTTTCAGTTTAGAATGCTCTAATATCTGCATTTTTAGAAGCATGCATCCCTAATTAGCAAGTGGATTATGGACTGATGTGATTTTGTCGTTCCCAACTATTTTTACAAATGTTGTTAAAGTCTCACTCCGATCATCTTTTGATCTGTTGGAAAAGTGTTTCCAGTGGTCTTTTAATTATGATTATGCAGTTTTAAAAAAAAAAAAAAAAGATTTTTTTTTTTTATCCCAAATCAGAAAACAGTAGTTTTCCAGGACACATAGTTTCTGCAGGGCGGCAGTAGTTAATTAAAAATTCACCTCTGAATTACAGGCAGGACTGTTGGGACTGAGTAAGCCCGACCCCACTTTCCATCATCATCCATCTGTTTAGACTCTCTTCTGGTAGCTTACAATCTATTACAACCCCAACCTAACTGAGCGACAAAAAAGGCCAGAAACATTGGAGCTATTCAGCCGTAGAACTTTATGTCAACTTGGATGAGGAAAACTTGACATATGTGGATCTATTTAGCTTCAAGTGGATGCATCGGAACGGATTGATAGTTTTATGATTAAAAATAAGATATTTATTCAGTCAAAAAATATAGTTAATATAAATTCGTTTCTTTAAGGTGTTTTTTTTCTTTTTTTTTTGCATTTTTTTTCTACTGGATTAAGGCCCAAACTATCAAACATGCCCCTCCATGCTCCTCAGTGGATCTTCATTGTTCCAGAAATTTCCTTGGCCCATAAGATTCTGGTTGATGAGGTTCTAGAGCAGCTTTCTGTCTCCTGATGTTGAAGTTTTCCTCACTGCCAGATGAAAGTTTTGTTTGAAAGTTTGGATGTTCAGAACATCTCAGATGAAGCCAGGTTTTGGATCAGAGAGCGGATGGAGATCTGGTCGGCCTCTCAGAGAGTGAGGGTGCAGCGGCCGCGCTGATTGGCTGACAGCTCAGTTCCTCGTGAGGAAATCACTCCTTTTATAGCAAACGAGCCTCGCGCCGCCGTTTTCCGGGTTGGTGCTCGCGCTGCGCGTAGAGGAGGCGGGCCGCCGCGAGACACCTGGAGCACAGCGGACACCGGAGCGCGCACACGCATCGATCCGCACCAACCGGTCACCGATCAGCGAAGGTGAGAGCAAAGGGGAGGGGGGAAGTTCCGGGTTGAAGGGGGTGGGGGCGTCGGTGTGTGTGCGCGCGCGCGGAGGGGATCTGTCCATGAATAAAGTGCCGGGTCTAGAGAGACCCAGGAGTTACGTCAAGAGTCCTTCCTGATCCTGATGAAGGTCCCAGCAGAACTGTCCGACCAAAACTGCTCGGTTCTGCCAGAAGCTCCATCTGCTGCTGACCAGAACATCTGATCTGGACGGGTTTGGCAGGATCTGTGCCACATCTGTCTTCATCACACATCCGGCCCAATAAGTCCTGGAGAACTTCATCATCACCGTCCTCATCCTCTGAGGTCTGAAGATTTAATCCAGGATTTTAGGCCTGAAACTCCTAATCCAGCCAGATTTAGGAAGGAGTTCTGTCAGAATCACCATAAAGTCAGGTCTGTGAGACAGAACAGAACACACTGAAGGTCCAAATACTGAGTCCAGATCCTCACCTAAAGGGTTTGAGATGGACTGAGTCCAGGAAAGCAGCAGACGTTGTCTCAGAGGGGCTGCAGGATATTTAAGAAAAGGAGTTGGATTATTCCAGAATCATCTAATCTGTCATTTTAATCCAGAATTGTTTGAGCATCAATATTCTGGAACTGGCAGGTCTGAGCAGCAGTTTGACGTGTCCAGTTTTGAGTGAATAGGGGGGCTAGGATACACCTGTCTGATGCAAGCCACGCCCTCTGGTACCTGCCAGGAGGAACACCTGCACTTCTGTGGCTTTTTCGTGGTTGCCATGGTGACAGTGTGTTGGAGGCAGTGTCTTTGCTCACTAGGTAGGACACAGGGAGCTCGAGCTGAGAGAGCTTTCATCAGGGTGGAGCTCTTGTTTGTGATGATGGAGATTCTTGGTTATGACTCAAGCCACTGGAGAGTTTTCAAGTAGGTTCAGTTTTCAGAGCAGACAGGGACCCAGCCCGCTTTAACACAGCTCTTCAAGGCAGGAGGTTTTTAGTTAGTTATTGCTGAAGTTCCTCCTCTGTGGCAGTTCCTGACAGAGAAGATGAGCTCAGAGTGACACCCCCCCTCCCCTCCCCCAAGTTAGGTTGAAGCTGAAGCAGGAAACGCTGCTCTCTGGTACATTTGAGGAAACCTGACATGAAGTTTGTGATTTTCTTTTGTTCTGGCTCTGCTCTTCTGAGCTGCAGATGCTGGAACTTCTTGAAAACCTGCAGCTGGATTTCAGCAGCAAACCTGTGGCGCAGCCCTGCGCACCTCATCAGGTCTGCGACAGTCTGCTGCACTTCCTGTGTTTTACATTTAGGCCAAACTTTCAGTGACTTCTCACTTCCTCTTTTCTCAGTTATGTCAAAGTGGCACTGCTCAGATCCGTTTGCAGCCGCAGGCTTCTCACTTTGAAACAAACATGCAGATCTTTCTTTCACTCATTCTGGAGTGTTTCTTCTTCTTTCATGCTTTCAACCCCTTCATGCTCGAGCTCCAGCCCAGAGATTCACCGACCTTCTGGTTTCACTGTAGCATAGAAGCCATTGTAGGTAAAGACAGTCAGAGAAAAACCTTTGTCTTGACTGAAGATCCTTAGCCTGGTCTGAGTAGCATGAAGGTTTTGAGCCGCCAAGGCATCACAAAATAAAAAAAATAACCAACCAACCAACCGGCTGACAAATTAGCCAATACACTAGGGATGGGCAACTCCAGTCCTCCAAGGCCAATGTGTCTGTATAATTTCCAGATATCCAAGCCCTACCCATGACTGATTACCTGCTTTAGGTGTGTCCAGCTAATTAGAACATGCCAGAACAGAGTATGTCACAGAAATATGACCCTCCACCCCTGGAGTTGCCCATTCCTGGAATAGAGCTCTGGGCGATGAAGTCACACAGGGTCGTCCCCCTCAAGGCGCCGCCATGTTGGCAGCAATCGTGCCCGAGGAATTGAATCGGCTGACTGCCGAGGTGAAGGAGGTTAACCATGGTTGATAACTGTTGCGCCCCTGATTGTACAAATAGACGCAGAAAAAAGAAAGTTACATTAAAATTAGGGGAATAAAGGGACAGAAGGAATCCACGAATACCACCCACGGCTGAAGGATGTCTGCTACTGATCCATCCATACTTATCTAAGACACTCTGATCATGATTTGTAAAAAGATTATTCAAGAAAATTGGACAATTCTCAACATACAGAGTTTATTATTATGATTATTATTCAGAACAGTGAACTTTATGACACAGATGAGGAGCGTCTCTCTGTTACTTAAAATCAGGAGTGCATGCTTCCTCCTAAATCAAATGATATCAGAGGATGATAATTATTCTCTACGATTATCTTCTTCAACATATCAGGGTTTTCTTCTGCCGTTCCTGAGTCAGCTAAAGGAGAGAGGAGCGCCCCCTCCTTCCTCATTCAGCTGCACTCTGCTGTGTGGAGATCACCTCAGCAGCTCAGCACCTCCTTTCATGTTCCTGAAGGGGCTCCGCTCAGCACCTCCTTCAGACGCAAAAATTTCATGGAAGTGTCTTGAGTTAGAAACGTGAAAAGCAGGGTAGCAATGTACGTCATTTTATCGCGTTCCTAAAGATCCAGAGAGGCAAGTCATTTAAAGAGCCAGGAGCAAAACAAGACTGAAAGATGGACCCTCGAGCGGTTGAATTCCATTTGTGCTGCAATTACTTCATATCATATGTTAACAAAGATTACTTACTTTCATTCTTGTGGTTTCGGATTGGCGCTAGCTTAAAACCACACTTCATTGTATGTAATGTCAAGTTTAAGTTAGCAAGTGCTAAAGTAGCAATCAAAATGTGGATCCTGACATATTTCTTTATTTTGTTGGAAGAAAGAGTGATAATCCATTAAGTCCGGACTTTATTCGGTCTATTTTCAACTATCTTCTCTCTCCAGCGAAGACAGTTGTCATATGGGTGGAGGGTTAGTCTTCAAATGGAGTTGAGTGTTATTCACAGGTTGGGTATAATAATAATCCAACCTGATGGATAACTGCCATCAGAATGTGAAAAAAGATGTAGATCTAGCATCTGCAACATTTAGAAAATATTTGGAATACTGACCACAGCTGAGATCCAGTTTCAGCCAAAATATTTTCAAATATAGGTTGTTGGTGCAGATGCTGGAGCTGGATGGACACAACTTGTTTTTGTACTTTTCTTTTTATTGATTTTTTTTTTTTTTACAAATGTTAAAAAAACAGAATTTTGGAAAGGGTTCAGAACTCTGAGCAGATGGTTTCTATCCCAGTCCTAAAATTTGTCTCCCTAAAAATTGTAAACAGAAATTGTGACAAAGAGCATCCCTGCCAGAGTCCAACATACAGTGGGAACATGTTCGACTTACTGGCAGCAATTCAAACCAAACTCCTGCATCGGTTGTGCATAGAAAGCTAGATTTACAGGTCCCAGACATTATATACCCAGAGTAGCTGCCACAGAATACCTCCTATTAGAGACAAAATCAAACAATTTCTCCAAATGCATAATTTTGACCAAATCTTGTCTTCTCACTAACCTGCCCACATCCCAGTGTCCCAGTTCAGAGGCACTACACAATGTCACTGAGGCATGTCATTCAAGATAGCCCCACAAAGCCCCAGAGACTTGAGGTGTTTGGGGCAGACCTTATTCACCCTCAGTGCTTTGCTTCTAAGAAGCTTTTTGACTGCCTTGTGGGACTTCACTTTTACCTCCGAAGTCTCTGATTTTATTAGCATAATATGTGTCGGCGTGTTTATGGAAACCCTCCAAGTCTTTCTTCCACCTCTCGACAGTGTCTCTAGCCAAGGTCAATAGGTCACCACTTGGACTGTTGACAGTATTGGTAGAGAACCGATGACTCTCCTGACGCACCAAATGGTTTGCCAAATTATTTTTGATGTTGAGCAATTGTTCTTCCTCATGGCCTTCCCAAATTCCTCACTGAGTTTTTGTCTCTGCAGCTTTTTATGTATCATGCTACTTAGACTGTCAATACCTGTCAGCTATTACCTCCCCTAGAGACTTCAACTCACAAGCCTAGAACGAAGATTTAGTGAGGTGACAATCCATATCCTGATGGTTAGACTCCATTTTCATGGATTGGGCTGTCACTACACCTGTCGTTGACTGCTACATAAATCAAATAACACCTGTACCTTGTGGTCCTTCATTAAAGTGGAGTGCCTACAGGAAAGCAACTCAACAAAGTCTTTTCAGACTTGCCTGTAAGTCTCAACCCTGGACCTGGACTCCAATGATGATTGTATTGGTGATGTAGTGGGTCTTCTTTTAAATTTTATAAGGACACCATTCAAATTGCTTTTAGCCTGGCTTGTCTCCTAGCACTTGTGTTAACAAGGTAATTTGACCCAGAAAGCAATAGTCCCTAGAATCTATTAAGCTCTCACCCCTTTTCTCTAAGATAGCGGTTCATGGAGGGGTATCTCTCAAACATCTCAATTATTTAACAGTTGCTCTGTATTTTCAATGCAGGATGGACTTGATGGGTTGAACTTATAAAATAGATGTTTGGGTTTCCTGGATTGTGGCTAACAACTTTAAGGTGATGTTTAAGCTGCTTGCCACATTTTCAGGACAACAGCATCAATGAAACCTTATTGGTTCATGCAGAAGTGTAGTTACTCATGCAACACAACCTCAGACCAACGAGTTAACCAAGCCTCAGAGTGTGGTGAGAAGACTCTCCTGGTTTGTCTTCAAACAAGAGGCTCACAGCTCTTGTCCTTCAGCAGAAAATGAAACTGACTGTGCTCTGTGTTTGCAGCATGGGGAACCTGATCAAAGTGTTAACCAGAGACATTGACAACAACGCCGGAAATGTCTTCCTGGACTTTGAGAGTAAGCCTCACACAATTTGTTTTTGATAATCTGGCTGCTTTAACCATAATCCTGACCAGTTCAAATCAGAACTGAACAATTTTTAAACTATTTCAAACCAGTTTAAATCATGCATGGTAGACATTCAGTAGAAATGAACAGTACTGTTGAAACCTTGTTAAATACTTTTCTTTTTATATGAGTCAATGCAAAGTCATTCAAGTTAGCTAATAGAAATGATAAGGGCCTAGTTGTGTTCTTTCATACAGAGGAGTAGAACCTCTAACATACTTTAGAAGACACTTAAGTTTTGGATTTCCTCACCATTATCCACACCCGAATGTCAGTTATGGAGATAATCAAATATTTCTTCACCATTAAACCACATATACTCTCCAAACACCATCATTGCTATGCAAATCTCCACCCAGCAGTCACTGAGATTCTCAATTTACCACCTCTGCCTGGTAAATTACAGATTCCAAATCTTTCCAGTTCACTCTGGAAGTTCTCTAGTTGGAGTGAATGGATCACTTCTTCTGCAGAAGCAGTTTGTCTTCTACTAACAGATATAAAAACATTCCTCACAGCAACATTGTGTGTCTTTACATGGAAATACATTCAATCAAAATCTCTGTTTTTTCATTAACAGAAACATTATTCTAAAAGAACACATTTAAACAAATCTAGCTTGGAACTAAAGCAGCTGCTTTGGTGCAAATTGTGAAAAGAAGCAATTCTATGCCGTGGGTATTGAAACACTAACAATGCTAGTTAAACTTGCTAACTTACCTGCAGAAAATGGAAAACTTCTTTTTTAAATCCCTTTTTTGTTGATGTTGATCAAGTCTGTTGAAAAATCTCTCAACTCATTTTGGTTTTGACAGATGCACAGCCATCGCCCTCAGAAACCGATATTTGGGAGAACGTGAAACAGACTCTGGAGGAGGCCCAGGTGATCCTGAATGATCTGCAGGAGTACAGAGGAGCCGGAGAGGAGATACGACAGGTAATGGGGGGCAGCAGACAAAAACTGTCCGTCTGACTGGAACTGGTGTTTCAGGAGGGAACTATCCAGGTTTACGTTGGTCTATCTGTCCTTTGTGTGCATGTTCAGGCTATCCAGAGTCCGGGCGATGAGACAGTTCAGGAGAAAGCCTGGTCTGCTGTGGTTCCTCTGGTGGCCAAACTCAAAACCTTCTATGAGTTCTCACACAAACTGGGTAAGACTGAGCTGTCATAGTTAACCAAACCGTGGTGAATTATTTGAAGAGATCTGTCACAATAAAAGCATTTATCTGCAACTAAAGAGTCCTTCCTAAAATCACACTGATGAGCTCCAAGAGCTTCAACTGAACACTTCCACAGCACGTTAACTATAAATGAGAAGATAGACTGTCATAGAAGCACGAAGTGAACAGGTTTGTGTTCATCACACAGAGTCCAGCTTGCGCTCCCTACTGGACGTCCTCACCCGCCCCGGAACCACGCCCACACAGCAGCTGGAGCAGAAGCAGGCGCTGGCCCGCCAGTTTGCCCACATCCTGCACTTCACTCTGCGGTTCGATGAGCTGAAGGTCTGTCGCCCCTCTGCAGCCGCTCCTCCATCAGCCCTGCTCTTCCTCTTCCTCATCCTCTGAACTCCTGCTTCTCACAGATGACCAACCCAGCCATCCAGAACGACTTCAGCTACTACCGCCGCACCATCAGCCGCATGCGCATCAACAACATGACCGTGAGCACATGCAACACATTTCAGAGACAGTTTGCAACAAATGGAAGTGGGGAATGTTCATCCCTGGTGAGTTGTGTCTGTTATGTCAGTCCGACTCAGGCGGCGAAGTGAACAACGAGCTGGCCAACCACATGTCCCTCTTCTACGCCAATGCCACGCCCATGCTCAAGACACTGAGCAACGCCACCTCCAAGTTTGTGTCAGATGTGAGTCCATTTAATCACCTTATCACTAAAACATGTAAAACAGTTTCACCAGAACACCAAGAAAACAACACTTTTATTCAAATCAGCAACACCTTAATAAAAATAGGATATTTACAGTCAGATTCTCTCTGCAGAAATAATTATGGGTGGAACTTTGCTGACATCCTGCAGATTGTTTTAAATTAAGTGAAAATGTGAAATTTGATCCCCAATAACTTTCTTTTCTTAATGTATTTTGGAATCCACATAAAACTTGAAGCTCAGATATTTTAGTGGTTCAGGTGGTTTTCTCTCTCTGCCATCTTCTTCCGCTCGTCTGGGACCAGGTCATGGGGCAGCAGTCTAAGTAAAGATACCCAGACTTCCCTCTTCCAGACCACTTCCTCCACTTGGAATTATGATCGTATTGTTTTTAGACAAAATAAAAAAAAAAAATGTGTTCTTTTCAAGGACATAGTTTCTGCAAAGGGGCAGGGGTTCTTTGGAAATTCACATTTTAAGCAACATTTAGAACTCTCTCTGACATTTATGCTGAAAAGCAGATGTTTTGAGTCAATTTTTTAACTCACTTTTATTCTTTAATATGAAGATGGCTTTTCCGACTCACTATTAAACACTATTATATTATTTGCTGTGTTGATATATTGACCATATATGATGTCTTCTGAGAAGAAGTATCTTTAGATTTTCATTGTGAATTAGAAACTTTAGCCTTGTGTGTGTTTTCACTACGCAATTTGTTTGAAAAATGAACCATTTCTTGTCTTTTTTGTTCATATGAAACCTTGTCCAGAATCCAGACGTACCGGTTGAAAACACGACGGATTGTTTGAGCACAATGGCCTGCGTGTGCAAAGTGATGCTGGAAACTCCGTGAGTCCTGATCAGATCATGAATCCATCACTAAGTGCACAGCATCACGACACTGGGAATCTAACATGGTTGTTTCTATGTTTATGTGTGAGCTTAGGGAGTACCGCAGCCGCTTCACTAGCGATGAGACAGTGCTGTTCTGCCTGCGTGTGATGGTGGGGGTCATCATCCTGTACGACCACGTTCACCCAGCCGGCGCCTTCGTGAAGACGTCTAACATTGATGTGGGTGAACAGGCAGAGAGCCGGCACCACCTCCAGTGTCTCCTGTCTGACCTTCTTTGTGTGTTTTCTCAGATGAAAGGCTGCATCCGGGTCTTGAGGGAGCAGGCCCCCAGCAGCGTGGAGGGTCTGCTGAACGCTCTCAGGTCTGTACACGCCTGAACGCCCCACAAACCTGAGTCCAACGGTAAAGTGAGTAAAGTTCTGATCTGGCTGCAGGTACACGACCAAACACCTGAACGACGAGACTACCTCCAAGCAGATCCGGAACATGCTGCAGTAGAACTGAGCGGCTCTGCTGAGGCTGGGAACCTGAAGTACTCTGGTCCAGATTTCAAAGGAACAATTGTCCGTCTATGTGCCATTATTGTTTTTGATTTTTAAAGTTTTAGTTGTTGTAGAAAAAATGAAAAAAAAACTTCTCAAGGGTCCTTCTTGCTTAATGTTAGATCTGCAGTGAATTAGGATAAACAGTCCGAATAGAATACTGCAGCTAACGACACAAACCAAAAAAAGTCTCAGGTGTTTTACCTGCTGGTTAGAATCTCTCATCTGAAAAGGTATCAAACATAAAGAGTGAGAGGAGCTCAGCTGTTTAAAAACTTCATTCTGCTTTGTTCATTCTGTAGAGATTTGTGTAATTAATGGTTATCAATGATGATTTTTTAACCAAATAAAGTGTTTTTTTTACATTCTTAAGAAAATTGTGTTTTTTTTCCGATCTTGTTTGATTTAAAAAAGCAGAGGTCTTTTCATCTTACCTTGAAATTACTTGAGCAGAATAAGCAGAGTAATTCAACTGTTCAAGTTTTTTAAATAGTATTTGTTTATCAAAATCAAAAAATAATAAAAAAAAAAAAAAACACAGTTGAATTCAACCACAGTCATACATTAACAAGACATTTTGCTGGTTATGAATCCATACTACAATAAGCTGAGTCTGGACCGGGTCTGATGCACAGTTTTGTGAGGTCATGCCTGTGCTGTGGGCGGAGTCTTTCTGAAGGTAGAGGTTTACCTGTCCTAATAGCTGAAACATTCAGATGTTTTTCCACCATCACAAGTCTGAAGCTTCTGGTTTTAAAGGAAAAGTCTCTAAAGCATAACTTAAAAAAACCCAACTCATATCTAATAAAAGCATAATTTAATGGAATTTCCCTTAGGAAACACTTCCTGTTTTAAAGTTTGATGCACTTTTTTAAATGTCTTCTTTTTGTGACCATGTAAGAAAGACAAATTTAAATTTAAAGCAAAAATGTAGGATCCCCTGACAGATATTCTATTCCAGATCTTTAATCACCTTCTCCGATGAGAATCATGTTTTCAGTGTTTTTAACACGTCCTTGGGGTGTTTTCAAATCATCATGAATCAGGAGAGGAACAAAAAAAGCTGTTTGAAAAAGAGCATATTTGTGATGTAGAAAATGCGCTGAGGGGGGACCTCTAGTTTCCTGCTTTTCTCTATTCTGATGCATCAGCTTGTAGACAAATAGATCCATGAGCGTCTTTGTTTTCCCTGTTTGAGCTGGCACCTGGTGCTAAACTATTAACCTGGATAGCTTCAATATTTAATACTGCTCGCCATTTTTGTGAGAAGGGTGTACCTGCAGGCCCGGAGACCCAGCAGCGTTCTCAGGACTGGCATTCTCAGGACCGCATTCTCAGATCCAGGCTTTTTTAACACAGCGCCCCTACTGGTTGGAGTTTGTTTTGTTACTTTCTGAAGACTTTACGAGGCACATTGCACACGTGAGTAGTGAGAGTAAAAACATGATTGAAGCGCTGTAACAACATAAACAACTAGGTAATTTATCAGATAAATCTTAAAATATAAAAACCAAATTACCAATAAATTTCAGTTTTTGCAGAAACATAAACATTGATGTCTACAGGAAGATTGGTATAAAATGAAAAAAAGAAGAGATACTCTCCAACTAGAAAGTTTTTTTTCCACCGTATAATGTTTCATTTAACATTGTTTTCAAATTATTTACAGATGTGATTTATTGTACAGAAAATAGCTTTTAGGGAGTTACAAGTATTACCTGTTTTGTGTGTGTGTGTCTCCAAAAGACAAGTCCTGAAATCGTCCTGAGGATGCTGTTAGTCCTCCAGCCAGTAGGGGTGCTGTGTTCAAAAAGCCAGGGGCCTGAGGATGCGGTCCTGGAAATGCGGTCCTGAGAACGTTTTTGGGTCTCTGGGCCTGCAGGTTTATACTACTGATTTTTGTTGCACTGGTAATGTTAGACTCGGGGTGTGAGCTAGCAGAGAAAGTGTAAACAAGTGGATGATGGGAAATGGGGGCAGGCTTTCAGCTTAGCCCCAAAACTCAGAGTTGAATTTTTAATGAATTACTTCTGCTATGTCCTAAAAATCCTTAAAAAAAACCCACTGGAAACGCTTTAAAAACTGGCACGATCGGAGTGATATTATAGCATGGAGGCATTTTCTCGTAGCTGCCAGCAGCACCTAAAGGAAACAGCTTAAAACTCTCTAGCAGACCCATTCAAAGTGACTCTACAAGTATGAACTCCACCAACCACGCAGCTCCAAGGTCATGACTATGATGATCATTTCTGTGTCAGACCCCAGTGAACACCAACCATAACTCTCATATCTACATCCACAGTAGATTTCCTCGTTTTTACTCTGAGCGTGCTCACATCAGCATAAAAAAGGTACTTTATATTTGGTGTGTGGAGCATTTGTGCAACGAGGACGCCACAATCAAATCAAATAGTTTGAAAAATGTTTTACAGATTGACTTGTTGGGGTTTGGGAAGGACAACAAAGAGACAAAATATGTTAATCTTTGCATGCTATTTCATTCATAGTCTTTGTTTTTGTCTGTGATCTCCTCTGGATTTGGCTTGTTAGGAAAGATCTGGACTAAACTAAAGTGTTACTAGTGTTTGACCACGTGATTCTGTTTCTTTCATCAAACCTCTTAATGGAGGCTGGGGTATGGTGGAGGGAGGGGGTGCTGCACAGGCCCCGCCCACTTCCTCCTGCCTGTCTCTTTAACGCCCCCACCCTCCTCCATCCTCCTGCCGCAGCATCTCTCTGCTCTCCTCCGGGCTAATAAGACGGACCCGCCAGGACCGGAACTCGGAACCGAACGGGAACCATGACGGAAAGCAGTAAAACCCACGTGATCCTGCTCTCGTGCGGCAGCTTCAACCCCATCACCAAAGGACACATCCACATGTTTGGTGAGGCTGCGGGGGTGGGAGTGGTAGAGAGGGGAGGGGGATCGGGTTCGGTTCCGATGATATGGAGGGATGTGGGTGACACGCTCGGTTCGAACCCGAGAATCGGCAGATATTAACTGGGTCAGAGATTCGGGCTCCGGGCCTCAAAGCCTGTGGCGCAGATCCAGACCCAGCGAGATTCTGCGGGCCGACCCAGAATCTGACAGGAATGAGTCAGAGCAGGATGCGGGTCTGCGATTCTGACCCATTTCTGTTTTGGAACTGACGATGACATGACGACGGTTCACCAAGCCGCACCCACCCCCAGAATAGAGTCAGAACACAGGGATGCTGTTTGTTTACCTGCAGAGAACAGCTGAGTCTGAGTGATGTCAAACTGGACCAAAACCATCCTGAAGGTTCTGTCAGAGACACGTTTGAAAGGTCTGCTGTTGAGCTGGAGTTGTTTGTTTATTTGCTGGTTTATTTGTTTGACCACCGATGAAGTCCAGTTTTTACTTCAGTCTTGGTCCAACTGAGGTTCTAGTCTTACCTAAAGTCCAGATAAAGTCTTGGTCCGGCTCAGAGGTCTGCAACCTGCTAACAGACCATGTGGTCCAGTTTCTGTCTGATAAACCCAGCACATACAAGTTCATTTCAAAATAAAATATGACCTGTATCAAAAACAATCCTAACTTGAATTAAAACGCAGAAAAAGTCAAACTTGGTGGCATCATATCATTATGACTTTGGTGGGTTTCCTCCTTTTTTCTTTTTAATATAAACATGTTGATGAAATATATATATATATTTTAATACATATTAATTCTTTAATGTGCTTTAAGCTGTTTCTAATATTAAACCAAAACTAAGATTAATAAACTAAAACAATTTAACCAAAACTACAAACCCATTATTTATTTAAATTTTTAAGCATTTTTCTTCAAATCCAAAGAGCTATAATAAAGGGATAAGAAAGCTCCAGGTGGCTCCAGAGCCTCGGGTTACAGACCTCTGTTCCAGCTGAATACTTAGTCTTTGCTGTAGTCCTGGTCAAGGGAGAGTCCTTGTGTTTACTGAAGTGATAAAGTCCTGGTCTCTATGTAGGTATAATCCATGATAAAGTCCTAGTCTTTGCTAAAGTCCAGGTCTATCATAAAGTCCTGATTTCTATGCAGGTCTAATCTATGTTAAAGTCCAATTCTATGTTAAAACTTCTGACTATGATCTAGTCCCTGACCATGTAGGTCTGGTCTATGATAAAGTTAGTCTTAGCTGAAGTCTCGGTCTATGATAAAGTCCTGGTCTGAATGTAGGTCTGATCTATGATAAAGTTCTAGTCTTTGCTAAAGTCTCGGTCTATGATAAAGTTCCAGGGATATGATAAAGTCCCTAGTTATGTAAGTTTGATATTTGCTAAAGTCCCAGTCTATGATAAAGTCCTGGTCTGAATATAGATCTGATCTATGATAAAGATCTAGTCTTTGATAAAGTCTTGGTCTGTGATAAAGTCCTGGTCTGAAATTAGGTCTGATCTATTACAAAGTCCCTGTCCTTGCTGAACTCCTGTCCTATGATAAAGTCCTAGTCCTATGTAGGTCTGATCTATTGTAGAGTCCTGGTGTATTTAGGTTTGATTTAAGATAAAGTCTTGGTCTTTACTGAAGTGGGTTGTGTCTGAATTCCTTCACTACTCACTACATAACGCACTATATAATGCATTCACCCTTTTGTAGTGCTGTCCAAATTTACAATTCCAAAATCAAGTGCCCTGGAAATTTCCCAGAAGTCTCTTTGGCAAACCAGTGATTATCAGTGCTCTCTAGATTGGAGAATATAGATCACAATGCATTACATTAGAACAATTATTGTGGAAAAAATATATCTAAATGTATTTTTTAATAAACCATCCAAGTTATCATCACTTAAATAGTCTTCGTATGATATTTATTTCTTATATTTTTGTTTATGTTTATATTTTAGGTTTTTACTTCAGGAAATCGGTTATGTCGTATTTGCCGTTTAAGAAAGAAAAAGTGAGTTTGGGATCTGAAATGCTTATAAAATCTAGGGCGCAAGATAGCTCCGTACTGTATAGTCTTTTAGTAGTTAGGGTGTAGAGAGGGATTATGGGCATGGTTCTTCATTGAGCCCTTTTACACACTCAGCAAACATCCACTCTTTACTTGATTTCTTAAGTTCTCAGGTTTTTCTTCAGTAACATGTAAACAGGATAATCAAAAAGCACATATCTAGTAGCAAAAGTTATCTAATAAGTTACTGGAAAAAACGTGTAAATTCATTTCAAAAGGGGGGCATACAAACACAAATGTCCCCTAAAGGAGATGTGGGGAAATCTATCTATATCTCAATATCCAGTTAATCACCATTAATCTAAACTACATTTTGTTCATTTCTGCATGTGTAAACAAGAGTCAGAGAGTCTCATTAGACCAGAGAGTAGCTCAGGTATCCAAGGCAATGTGTCTTTTGGTGGAGTACAAACAAGGAGCGGCAATATGTTATTTCCTTTACAGACGTACAAGTTTCCAAACATTAGCAAAGCTGAAAATGCTACCATTAGCATTGCAATGTTTATGAATATCATTCGATGGAAATTTTGGAACTAGCTTTGTCCAAATTCACTCACTACTCCCCAACCCTTGATCTGAAATTGAATGCAATTCAGACAGCAGGCTCGCAACTTAAGTAAAAAAACTTTTTTACGAAGACTTTTTATGAATCCAATGTGTTTTGATGAGGATCTAGGATGTTTTTTTTTTACTGTAAATAAATAAATTTACATATATTTTTTCAAATTATAAATCATTCAACTGCAGTGCATTCTAGTCTATATTCGCCAAACTAGTAAGCATCAATGCGCACTGGGGCTATGTCTCAATTCCTTCTCTACTCACTATATAGTGCATTCACCATTATGTAGTGCTGTCTGGGTCTACAATTCTAATCTTGAGTGCACTAGAAATTTCCCATAAGTCTTTGCGAAAAACTAACGTGCATCGATGCTCACCACATTAGCAAATTTAGACCACAATGCATTGCGGTACAACAAAAGCATGTTTAGATGTCATTTTTTAAATAAACATCCACATTTTCATAACTAGAACAGAGTGGAGTCACAAATAGATGTGAAACATTTGTATTTATTTGATTTTTACTTTGTTAAATTATTATAATTGACACATATCAGGCGTTTAGAAAAAAAAAAGTAGTGAGCATGGTGTCCAAATTGTTTTTAAAATCCAGGGCACTAGATAGTGCCGCACTATATATTTTTTTAGCAGTTGGGGATTAGGGGGGAATTCAGACATAGTTTGGGTTTTGGTAGAAGTAAAAGCAGAACGCCCTGTTTGGTTTACTAACCTGAGAGTAGTGAATACAGACATAGCCCCAGTTTGAAAGTTAGATCACGATCTAAATACGTAGCTCTCCAAATGAAATGGAGAGGAAATTGAACTCCACGTGACCTTTTAATGTTTCACTATAAAGAGTGTGGTTTGGGTTTGTGAGGATGATTAAAAAATATATTTTTAAATGTAAAGGTTTTTGTTTTTAAGTTTGAAAGATGTTTTTATTTTGTAAAGTTTAAGTTTAAGTTTAAGTTTATTAAATTTATATATTTATATATAAAGCACTTTGGGTTATACGATATAAAAAGTGCCTTTATGAATAAAGTCTGATTTGATTTTATTCTATTTGACAAACACATTTCCATAGTCAATTTGTAAATTTCTGACTGCTCCCATTAAATCCATTTCTGTTGACGTGTAACTGGATTCAGTAGGATCTCACATTCGCTAACCGAGGTTATTCCTCTTCCTTTGCCGCTCCTTTTGTCTGCAGAAAAAGCCAGAGATTATCTGCACAAAACTGGACGCTTCATTGTGATTGGAGGGATCGTCTCACCAGTGCACGACTCATACGGGAAACCGGTGAGTACAAACGACAGAATGTGCTGTGATTAACCAACTTTTGGAGTCAGGCTGATGTTCACAGGCTCCTAGTGGAGACACAGTTGTCTGACTTTTTCATAGAACTCATAAACATTTGTCAGTCAGAAGTTCTCGATTGTGTTTGCTCCAAACAAACAAGTGATCAGAGCTGTAGGCCAGACAGCACTGATGATTGCTCTGATTGGATCATTTCAGCTGCCGCTGTGTGTATTTGTTTGTGTGCATGCTCTCATTTTATTTTTGTGTCAGCGTGCGTGTGTCTTTGTGTGTTGCTGCTGGAACTCCTGCCTCGCAGGAAGCTGTGCATGAATAATGGATGCTGCAGATATCTGCTTCTGTTCAGAAACAAACACAAAATCTTGGGATTATTCTGGCTGATGATTTTTTCAGAGGAAGTAGGGGGGCTTTTGTATTAATAGTCGTGTGTCTTCAGGGTCTGGTGTCCAGCCGACACCGCCTCGCCATGTGTCAGCTGGCCGTCCAGTCCTCTGACTGGATCAGGTAGGTTCATCTCACTTTTATTCTGAAAACTTCCTGATTTTCATTTGGCTTTTTTCCAGTAGAATTTCATAATAATAGCCTTGAATCATTCAGAGTTCGTGAAAGACTTCTTCAGTCACATTACAGATGGACAGATTTTGCTATTTCCTGTCAGGTCTCAGCTCTTGATTAAAGTCCCTAAACCTTTAATAGAAATGAAAAGCAGTCACCATCTGTTGAGCTATGGATGACGTCCCCCTGAAGGATTGTTGTTTTCTGCAGGGTGGACCCCTGGGAATGCTACCAGGACACCTGGCAGACCACCTGCAGTGTGTTGGAGCATCACCGCGACCTGATGAAGGTGAGTGTTTGTGTGAGCGTTGTGAGGAGACACCTCTGTTTACTGTGTTAGTATAACACATTATGCCAAATTTAATCACGCTGATTTCGGTTAGTGAGCTTTCCTCATGTCTGTACCATGTATATGAGAAATGGACTGAGCGATTCCTCCCCCCTCACGATCCAAACAGGGAGTACCCGCTGGTTCCAAGAAACCAAAGCCTCGCAAAAAAATGCCTGTGAATTGATTTAAACTTGTTGGAGCTGGAAGTAAGTCATTTTCTAAGGGTTATGTCACACTAACTCTGTCCAGTTCTTTTATACAGACAATGGTGGGTAAAAAGTTCAGACTTTAACCAGAACCATCAATTAGTTCTCATGGACCCCAAACAATCATACTCCCACCTCCATACTGGGCCCTGAAAGAGTTAGTTTGAGTCTTATTAGAATATTTATTCTAAGGTTTTAGGGAATAATTCGGATCTGAATAATTCGAATTATCCCTCTTTCCTTGTAGCTCCAACCTCAGCATCCTCTTCTTAACCAACATAATCACTGATGCTGCTCTGTGTTTAAAACCATCTCAATCTGCTTCTCTGCATTATCTTTCAAAATAATCCTGGTCACTCCCAAAGAGAACCTCAAGGTCTTGTGTTTTTAAATGTCAAAGGTCAGGGGAACAAAGCTCATCTTTTTTGTCTCTGAGAAATGATTGCATGACTATTAGTTCATGTTGGAGCTGCAAACTGTCTTGTTGGGACTCAGGATCAGTTCTAACAAAATCCATCCTCCATGATGTCACTGTCTGATATGTAGGTCTACAGGGAGGAAAGTGTTCTCATTTCAGAAAGAAAGAACAAGAATACTTGAACTATTTCCATTATGTATCAGTCTTCCTCTTTTTATTGGAAAGTAACCATAAATATATGAAACTAAATTAAGAAGAACCTAAATTTGACACTTTCTGTCATCTAAAAAAAGAACAAAGACAGAAACAAATTTACAATGGACCTAAATGTACTCAAATTCAATGAGTAGTGACGGAGAAGTAGAGAGATTATGGAGGGTTCAAGAATAGAGGAACAAAGGATCGAGAAACCCGAAAACTATGATGGATCATTGTTTACCTGAAGACTTTAGCGCCTAGAGAGGATGCTCTCATGAGTCTGTTCATGTTCACCAGAGAGTCACTGGCTGCATCCTGTCCAATGTCAACACGCCGTCCTCAACCCCCGTGATCGGACAGCCACAGAACCAGAACCAGTCCCTCTACCAGAACCACAGCAACATGAAACACAAGCCTACAGCTGGTATGTCCCATCAGCACATGTTGGCTCCAGTGTCATGTGACGTCTCAGCGTTTTGTGGAACAGCTCAAAGTTTTCAGAAACAACTTTCACATGACAGTTTGAAGTTTCATGTTAAGGCTCATAAAGTTCCATTGAGGTTCCATTCAGTTAGCATTCAGACCAGTAACACAGTGCTTCTGCATACACGGGCACACGGACTCACACGTGCAAACACTCGGGCAGCAAAACCATTTATTCATTAGTTTCCCTTCCACTCTCTCTACAATAATAACCACACTTAACAATGATACTGGAATGTGCATGGGCTTGGCTCTGAAGCAAAGAGGTGGAAAGTTTCAAACCACTTAAATGATCTTAACCCTTTAACACCAGAGCTTTAGCTCCAGTGTTTACAGTCTTACGACGACTGTAACACTTCAACCGTTTATGCAATTAACGTATTTCCAATGGATTCTAAAGCCAAGAAAAGCAGCTTTGCACCGATATGCAACTTTTAACTTTAATAACACACATACCAATACCACTTTCCAAAAACAAAAGAAACAATGTAACTGCATGGAATATGTTGAAATAAGTATTGATTTGTTTTAATTCTCCAAACTTAAATAACCAGTTAAGAAAATAGTTTAGGATATTAATATTTCTTCAACGGTGGGATGCAATTCATGAACCTCCACAAACGCAGGCAGAAACACTAACTAGTCTACCATTTAGTGAAAGTTGCTATGCATGGTAGATGTTTTGACAGGCATCTCCAGTGTTAAAGGTTTAGAGATTTTAAAAAGAGGAAAAGAAAAAAAAATAGATCACCAGTTAAATTCTTCTTTCCAGCCAAACAGAAGGGTACTTTGCGACCGAAATGGGGGCATTTGAATGTAAAAAAAAACAGACAAATCTCTGCTTTGAGTCAGTTTTTTCCTCTTCTTGTTTCCTTTTCTTGTTTTACTGCTTTTTTATCCTTAAAGTTCTAAAGAAGCAGTAACAGATAACAATTTTTAAATATTTTAAATGAAATGAGTTTTGTATCAAACTGTAAAAAACCCCAAACAAATAGCCTAATTGTTTCAATTTGGCACCCTAGGCAGTCGCCTAGGTCACCTCTGCCCAGGGCCAGCCCTGATTAAAGCAAATCAGGTTTTAATGTATGAAACCCAATTATCTAACTCGAATTGCTTACGATTAGAGTTACGCACAATATCTCAGTGTTGCATGCTGATTTAAGGTCCTTATGCTGCCCTGACTCTAACTTCCCCGATTTCTCCACGTCCAGTGAAAGTGTGGGGGAAGCTCAGTGAGAGTTTCAGCAGGATGTGCTGCGTCCGACCTCAAATGGACCACTTTCCCTTTGTTGGTAAGAGAATTCCTTCTTCTCTGAGCTAAGTTAACACTAAAGTCCCTACTGCAGGTCACTCTACACTCCCTAATATTGGGTCACAGATGGTGATGGTGGGCGGGGGGGTCGGAAAGCACAGGTTTGTCATAAAAAAGTTTTTTTTGTTCCAGATGAAAACGCCAACCTGGGTACGACCATGAGATACGAAGAGATTGGTGAGTCTGCAGCTGAGCGGCCTCCTGGCGTGCTTTGTTCGGGTTGTCCCTCCTGACCCGTCTGACCTGGTTCTGACCCTGTAAACGTGGTGTTTACTGAGTAAACAGATGTTTACTGAGGATGTGCTTGTCTCTTTCCTCCTGCCCGTGTGTCATCGTAGAGTTGCGCATCTTGCTTCTGTGTGGCAGTGACCTCCTGGAGTCCTTCTGCATCCCTGGTCTGTGGAAGGACAGTGATGTAAGCAAAATGTGACCCCACCCCAAGGTCATGTAACCCCACCCGCATTACATGTAGCCCCGCCCCTTAGCCCTGTGTGGGTTATCCGAGAAAACAGATGGGTTTGTGTTTTGTGACGGATTGTGTGAGGAAGAAATGCAGACGTGCTCCTGACAGCTGAGAGTTCTGTTTTCTCTGCTTGTAGATGGAAGTGATAGTGGGAGACTTTGGGATCGTGGTGGTACCTCGTGATGGAGCAGACACCGAGAAGATCATGAATCACTCGTCCATTCTCCGCAAGTTCAAGGTGCGGGGTTCACTCAGTCAATCATTGGCTGTTTCTCCAGTGAAATCTTTTTTTTTTTGGTTTACTTTTGTCATAGTTTTCACTTTCCCATCCCACTTGGTTGTCATGATGGTATCAGGTGTTCAGTGTCTCTTGTTTTTGTCAGAGTAAGTAGGTGCCATCTGTGACATTTCAAACCATTAAAAGTTACTAGATTCAATAAACTTCAACCGCACACACAGAACATACTACAGTATATCACAAAACGTTAAAATCTGTTTTAATCAGAGGAAGATTCATAAAGGAAGGATGTAGCTGTGAGCTCTTCTGGTTCCTGAACATCAAACTAAATTGTGTTGTGGAACGGCCTCTATTGATGAGGACTAAACAAATTGTACTAGCTGTGAACTAGTTGTACAGATTGACAGTGCGAGAGAACTGGACCAAGTGAGTGACTGTATATGAGAATTGGACCAAGTGATTGTGACATCACTTATAGAAAATGACTTACTTTCAGCTCCAACCAAATGATTCAATTCAGTAGCCATTTTTTTGTGATACGGATGCCGCCATGTTGGAGCCAGACGTCAGTAATCGTGGTCAGTCCAAGTAAATATTTCTATGACAACCACTCTCGCCAATCAGAAGTGACCTTCTTGAAAGGCCACACCACTTCCAGTTGAAAACAGCCTAGACAAAATCTATCATTTAAGTGTTTTGAATGTTCAACCTGAGAACACAAGTTTTTATTGAAACATCTGATTGGTCAGTTAATAACTTGCACTCGAGAAAAACTATCATGAAAAAAAATAGGATTAGCAAGAACATATAAACAAAGGTAGCTGAACAAGAATGGTTATTCTGACAAATAGAATGACTGAATAATAGCTGTTTGGCACCCAAGACACCCATCCTACAATAACCTTCATCACTGCAAGTATAATGGCAAAGAGAAGCAATACCCTTAAACTGTATCACGTCCAGAGACTGGAAGTTACTAGTGTAACTCAACAGTGACTGTCTTTCCACCCTGAGATTACAGCAACAAATCTCAGACCTAACATGGTTATCTGGTATGGCTCCCATTACGCTGTGTTCATAGAAGAATTGACCGTGCTCTAGGATGCTGTCAGGGAAGTCTGTGAATCAAAGAAATACTCTGAACAAATAGGGTGGGAGGTTAGGGTATATCCGATTGAGGTTGGCTGTAGAATGTTTTTATGCAGGTCATCCCTCAAACTGATCGGAGATCTTGGGATTAAAGACCAACCTTCATAAACAGGTTCTTAAATCCTTCTCCAGGACAGAATAAGATGCTGTCTATAGATCAGGAATAGGCCACTCTAGACCTCGAGGGCCACATTCCTGCATGTTTTTCCAACACTAAACATCTGGGATGTTCAAATCGTCTGGATACACCTGAACCAGGTAATCAGTCATGAGTAGGGCTTGAATATCTGTAAATCATGCAGTCACTGTGGCTCTCGAGGCCTGGAGTTGCCCATCTCTGCTAAAAATATGGAGGGGTCTGGGCAGTTGGGTGAAATGGCCTGCATTTCCTTCAAAGAAACCCCACAACCTACTGGGAAGGAATGGAATATTTAAGAGTTGGTACAGAGACAGTGACTCTAAGAAAGAGAGAGAGATGGAGGAAGAAGAGATTAAGATGATGAGGTTATCTTTAAGAGTGATGAAGAGGAAGGAACAGCTCATCTTAGATGTTTCTGAGACAAACGCAAGGAAGCAGATAAGATGATTTGGACACATTGAGAGGAGGATCAGAGATTATGTTGTTGAATGGATTCTGAGGTTGGAGCTGTAAAGAAAAAGCTTCGAGGAGGTTCATGGATGTAGTTAAAGAGGACATAAGTATGTGAGTGAAGAGGATGCAAAAGAAAAGAGTTAGACTAAAGTGGACGGTTTGTTGTGGCCACCCCTAAAGACGGAGACGAGGCACATATGTTCTTCTTTCTGTCCTTAAAATAGATGTCCCCAACCAATTCCTGTCTGCTGACTCAGCAGATTTTCGCACTGTGAGACTTGCTAGTTTTTCTCTTCCGGGACTAAATGTTTGCCTGTGGTTAGATCTGTTTCATCAGATTTTAAAGACGTGTAAAAGTATTTGACTTGTTACTTTACTCAGGCTGAGTCGTTTCATCTTGAGTTGGAGAACTTTTGAAATGTTGTTTCTCTAGAACATTCTTTCAGGTGTCTAAATTCTGAATATCAGCTCTGCTCTGTTTGCCCTCAGGACAACATCGTCATTGTGAAGGATGACATGAACCACCCTATGTCCATTGTCAGCTCCACCAAGAGCAGGTGAGTGCAGCTCTTTATCAGTGTGCTGCTGTTACTCTGAGCTCTACACTTATGCTGACGACTCGGCACTCGCCACTCAGCTGCTCATCTGGCTTGCACAGTCGGGGGAGGAGGGTCAGGACTTTTGCTGTGTAACCAATCAATGAAGTTACCTTTTCCCCTCATAGACTGGCCCTACAGCACGGAGATGGCCACGTCGTGGACTACCTGAGCCAGCCCGTCATCGACTACATCCTGCAGAGTCAGCTCTACATTAACGCCTCTGGATAGACGCCCCCCCTCTGCCTGTCATACACCAAAGCTGGGGAAGCAGAAGTGAGGGGTGGGGCCTCCCCAACCGTCATCTACCAAACAACTGCCCATCCTAAAACTTCCTTATGTTTCGTCCGTCTGGAGCTTCCTCGTTGAATTTGACACCAGGAGCATCCCTGTTCCTCCATCTATGTCATGTGACTTTACCTTCAGGGAGGGAGGGGGGAGGATGTGTTTTCTCTTTCCATTTTTTAGATCAACGTTTAGAGATGCATGACTGAGCATGCTCAGTGTGCTGACACCTCTTCTGTATCAGGGTAGCGTTGAGCCGTAATCAGGGTCAACGGGCTTCAAGCACGAGTGTGGTTCCTCTGGTTCCACAGTGAGGTTCCTCAGGTAGCTCAGCGTGGTTCCTCTGGTCCCCTTTAGCATTGCTTTTGTTTCCTCAAGAAAATTAACACTATTTCACCATCTAAATGATGGAAAACCTAACCTTCAATTTCAAAAGCAGACCTGGGAACGCCCAGGGAGTTTGGGATCTGACAAAGTGAGCAGCATTTCTTATCTGCTGTGACATTTACACGAGTTTGAGCTGCTGTTCTTAGCTGAATCTGTTGGTGATGCTTCATGACTACGACCTAAATCGAAACGAAAATCTAATATGTTCTTCATTGCAACTGCAGCCCATTTCAGATCATGAAGGAGCACCTTAACCCAAGCTATTCTGCTATTAGCATTCTGACTCGTAGGGTTTCATCTTGGTTGTTCTCTCTTTGCAGATTCTTCTTGAGTGTAGCTTTGTACTTTTTAACAGAAAAACATCCAAAGATCAGGAATGGTGTCTTTTTCATCCTCTGCTGGGCTACAAGCCTCTAAATCTAAACACTTTTGGGAAAGTTTCAGGTCAGAAGTTGAGTGGATTCCTGCATAAAGCCCTGAGTTTTCTGCAAGTTCATCAAAGACCATAGTCGTGTAGATGTTTCACAAAGACTTTAACTGCAGGGTTATCATGGTGACACAACGTGACCTGATGAAGATGAAGCAGTCCTCTTCTTCTTCCTTGGTTCTTAGACTGCATGCTTCATTCTGACAGATCCGTTCTGGCATGAATGTTTATCACGTGTTAGCTATTATGGTTTGTTGTGATCGTGTTTGCAAAAAAAATGAAAGAAAAAAAAACACAGCTGTGGATGGCAGGGGGCGAGGTGGCTCCTCATCTCCAGGTCTTTTTGAGTTTCGTTGCAGCGATTTCGGCTAACGGTCCGACTACTATTTGGGTTCTAGCCAACCGTCTTTCTGAGGCTGTGAGTTTAAACTAAAATGTGACGAATTCTGATCGACCGAGAACCTAGCAGCGTATGCATGAAAACAACTTAATTATGCTGTTCTCAAGGTGTGTCATAAGTTTACGTGCTTTTCAAATTGTTGTGACATGATGCCCTCTGCTGGCAGAATAAAGTATTTTAATTCTAACAGATTGGTCTTGTCTTGAAAGTGTCCTCACAATAAACTGTGAGGTTTACCAGATTTAACCCTTTGAAGCCCCCCTCTGATGAAAATCATGTTTTTTGAGTTTTTAACGTGTTTTTGTGGCATTTTTCTTATGAAAAAGGAGAAATCATTTTGTTTTTCTGAGTATTTCTCCTTTTAAAATTGCTTTCAATCAAACTGTCACAGACAGGCTCTGTTTGAATTAATGATCTTCTTTATGTCACTACAGCTCTGCTGCACTAAACCCTCATCTGTTCCTAGCGTGTCTAGTTCACGTTCTGGAGAAGAGAAGATGGTATCTTATCATTGACTGCAGTCAAATGAGCCGCTATTCGCATTTCTGTGGTCAAATCGGCCGTCACTGGATTTTGTGTGAGTTTCATACAAAACTTACGGCAGCAGGACTGAGAATGCTGGAAAATCTCTGAAAGACTCAGTAGACTCCTCAGAGGAGATTTCGGAAACAGAGGCTTCAGATTCACATTAAAAATGGCTTTTCAAGATATTTAGATTGTGGGATTTTGGTTACAAACTTAATCATATTTAAAACACTACTGGGAAATTGCATGTTTGGGCCACACAACCAACAAGACAAAACCATTTTTCTTTTTTGTCTGTTGGCACTAAGCACATAAATGAGGAAAACTAGGGTCAACATGGAGTTCCCTGACCCAGAGGCCACACCCTCATGTGAAACTTTACATTGAAGGAACGGTTTCAGGTGAGCGCTCAAAAGGAAAGGAAGAAGGATGCTTCAAGGGCAAATGTGTTGGTTTTTCCAGAGGTTTCGGCACATTCAATCTTTATTTTGTCCCTCCCAATGACTATTTCTGAATGTTGTTCAGGTGGGCGGAGCATATGTTAGTTAAGGTGCTGCCTCACTCCAATGTCCCATCCACTAGTGTACGTCTACAGCAGGGCAGCTGCATCTTCTCTGGTAACCATGAACCCAAGAAGCTGCTTCTGGTTCAAACTCCAAAGGAGTCATTTGTAAAACCAGAAGAAGAAATGAGGCCCAGTCCAGATCCATGTGGAACTTCATTTGGAATGTTTGAGGCTGTTTGGTTTCAGAGCATTAGAGGGGAGCGTGAAGAAGCTTCAACATGAAACTTTAAACTGAAACTGTATTCCTGCAGCCTCTGAGCTTTGAACTGTGTCTGGCTTCAATGTTGAAGTTCTTTAGCTTTACTTCCTGTTTTGTCTGAACCAACCAAGCAGCTGCAGAAGAGAAGTTCCTCTGACTCTCAGGTTGTGAAACACAGTAACGAGGGGAACGTGTCTTCAGGTGTGAAGTTGGCACGGCAACAGGAACGAAGTGAGCGTGGCGCTGCATGTTTACAGTGACTGTCAGGGCGTGTCTGATAGATCATCATGCGTCTCTGTGTGTGTAAGAGTGTCTTGTTAATGTGTGTGTGAGGGTGTGTCATGTGCCTGCAGGTCAGGTTTAGCAAAAAAGGAGCAGGGAGAAGAAAACATTCCCTGAGGTGGAGAATTATTTTTTTTCTTTGTGAGTCAAGTCTGGAGCTAAAGGAGGACAAACACATCTGGGGGGCAGGGTGTGTCTGCGCACGTTTGTGAGCACACACCCAGATTTGAACCCCCCCTCAGTGTAAACCCTCCATTGCTTTTTAATTCTCAGAAAATGTGTATGAACATGAGTGTGTGTGCATGTGTGAAAAAAGGGGTTGGATGCTGAAATACATCAAAAACTGAAGTGGTCCTCAAACTGAGCCCTGTGGGACTCCACATCACAGGTCCTGGTCCGATCCATTGTCCTCTTGGTTTAAAACCTTCACTGGAAAAAATATCCTAAAAAAACCCACCAAAAATACATAATACAAGATGTTTTTTTCTTTTGTTACAAGTAAAAAAATCTGCCAATGGAACAAATATGATTCGTCTGGAAAAATTTCGTAAAAGAAGTCCTGATTTGATGTTGTTTTAGGACACAATTAAATCTTGAAATTAGCGATAAACAGTCATATTTAGGTATAGTGCTCTGGTAATTGGAAAAACTATGTCAAAAATTAATGTGTATTGTTTTTTATAAAACTTCATATCTTTAAGTTAATGTATTTTTATTAGGGGTGTGTTTTGTTAAGAATTTGGTGATAAATGTATTGCGATGCCCGTCTCATGACATGATATAGTAATATATCCCAAGACTGTATCTTACAATATTTTACTATTTTTTTGAAGAGTAAGACTTAGAAAAAAACTCTTGTAATTAAATTGTAAAATTAATTTTATTTAAAGATCACAACATTAAGAACTGCAACTGTATCTCATATACAAACTGCTTTCACCCAAACAAATTCAGTGTGTTTCTTTTGGTTAATTAACATGTGTTTGTTCTTAAAGGGAACAGCATTGATTGATTTCCACAATAAAATATTTTTCAGCATAGAAAAAAAAAGATGCTGAAGGACACGAATAAATAAGTAATTAAATACACATGTCTGCATTTTAAATTGATACGAGTATCGCCAAATCACTTTTTTTCCTACAGCCCTAAACATACATACTTATACTTTTCCCCCAACAGCCTGACGTCCTTATTTCTAGACAAAATCAGACTAGAATTACTAATTTTTAAGATGAAATTGACAAAAGTCACAAATTATGAGTGTTGCGTCTTTATAGATATTACTTAAAATAAAATGTTTTAAGGGTAAACTACTCAAAATATTCTAGATTTACTGTCTTAAAACAAGTTGTTCCATCGTATTAAAAAGTTACAAGTTAGGTTGTCTTATATAATATTAAAATATACGAAAACTAGAAATTTGACCCCTAAAAAATGTGACATTTTGTGTTTTTGCAGAGTTCTTAAAGCATTAATATGAAATCTGGGACAGTTCAAGATTGGGAAAGGAAGTTCAAGTTTAAAAAATGTATATCCATCTATCAGCCATCCCATTGAGGGGGGAAAGTGAATTAGGGTGCAACCTGAACAGATGGTCCAACTCAGGGCCAGCTAAAGTCCGTGAACTATGCAGGACAATTGGAGACGCCAATCAACCCATGAAGCGTGAGTTTGAACGGTGGGAAGAAGACTGGGCAGTGAAAGAAAAAACTCCACAAAAAAGGTCTCAGCTGGGATTTAAACCCTGCTGAGTGCTAACCACTCCACCACCGGGCACCTCCCATGTTCTCCATCGTCTTCTCCTTTCTCCTGCTGATTCTCCCTTTCTGCTCCGTCAGCTGAGATGCGCGCGGACATTCAGTGACTGACAGCCAAGTGTGCTGGGGTGAAGGAGCGGCCGCATGCACGCGCATGCAGCGCCCGTCACACCCTCTGTTTCTTGAGTCACAGGTGAGTAACTCAAGGCAGGTCGGTGCGCGCGCGCCGCCGCAGAGGCAATAAAAGCGGTGCTCTGCGGCTGCGCGCTGATTCCAGCATGAAGAGGCGCGGCGGTCTGGTTCTTCTCTGCGCTCTAGCAGCCGCGCTCTGCGTGGCGCACGCGCACGGACACTCCCGTAAGTCTTTAAACTTTTCTAAGTAAAATAACGTTTGTTTTTTTCTGTTTTCTCAACGCTGCTGCGTCCGACTGAGTACCAGAGTAACGTAGGATTACTCTGATACTCTTTTTCTGACTCAGAACCAGGAGCAGCTTCTCTCTCTGGATCAGATGCACAGAAGGGAACATTTTTGAACCTCTGTTCATGAGAAATTAAGGCTTAAATTGTTGATAAACATTCAGATATTTAAAATAATAATTTATAGAGCGACCAAAAATAGATTATAATCACGTTTAAATGTTTTGATTTCTTTGACTAGATGAAATATTTAATGTAAAAAGAACAATAAAGAAAATGTGAAAGGCAGCTATAAAAATTGTTGATAAAATGAGCATTTTGAATTAAAGATGCTGAAAGTTGTTTAAAACTGTTTTTTCTGAAGTGAAATATTATACAGGAGAGCTGAAAACTGACAATACTGAGAATTTTAGGTGTAAACACATTTAAGTTTTTGCTAAACATTAAAATATCCCTAAAGAGAAAACACTTAAAATGTAATACATCTAAAAACTAAACAGTTGTTTAGAAATAAGGAAATAGATGCTTAACAATGAATTATATCTAAGTAAAGAAAATAAAAGCAATGTATATTAAAACAGAATTAGTTTACACAATGTTAAAAAGGCTAAATAATTATGTTAGAAAGTTAGAAATGTTCATAAACATACATTTTTAGAATGAAAAGTGAAAAAATATGTGTCTTTTTCTCAATTTCCCTTTGTCTTGTACATTTTTAAGACACTGTCTGTACCTTAAAATGTAGAATCACCCCACAGGGATTACTAAAGTATAAATAATGTTACTTAATAATAATGTGCACTTGAAAACTATAATGATATTGAGCGTATTAGATGGAAAATGCTTAATTTAGTGCTTGTAACTAAATATTAAAGATAAACAAACCTAGAAATGTATAATTCAACAGAAAACTAATGATAAACAATGCTTACTTGTTAAGGAAAAAGGCTAAATTGACACAAAAGGAAATAAAACACAAACAATACAGCTGATAACTGCTGGGAATGAGCGTTTTGAAGGTTAAAAATGGTAATAAATAAATTAATTGATTAGACGTGGGGCTAAAATTGGCTGAAAAAGATGAAGAAGATTACTTTAAATATTTTTTTTTCCTACAATTGTTCCTAAGTACGGAATTGTATCCAAAGAAAAAAAACAAAGAAATGTTAAAACTGATGATATTTGGCTAATTTAAAGTTTAGATCTGCTAAAGTTTTTGTCAAACACCAATGTTTAAAGAAAAATACTAGTGCCGGGAATCGATTTGAAAAAATGAGCTAATCAATTGCTGATATGGACAAAATTAATCGTGATTAAACAACATTATTATTTTTTTTTTTTGTTACAGTATTTGCCTGTCACTTTTATGAAAATAATCATAGTATGAAATCACAAACAAATTTGTACATTTAGAACTTTTGTTTTTATTCTTTTGGAATCTAGAGTCTAAAACTCAGTTTTTGTCAACTTTTGAATTTACTTCGGTATTTTCAATTTGAAAGACTACCTGATTGTTTATTTGGTATCATTTTAATCAGCAGAACTTCTCCTATGTGACACTACCTTTATTTAGTATTTTTTTCATGTTGTATTCACACAATAGTCATAAAATCATGCAAAAACAGAAAATTCTCTGGAAAAATGTGATTTTTCTCCTAAGAGCACTGCTGTTTATTTTACATTTTTCCTTATTATTCTGTTGTTCTATTTTACCAGATTTTTCATTTTTTCCTCATACACTTACTTCATTATGCTTATTAAAAATAATGAAAAAATCTTGCTTGGGAGAAGTTTGATCCAGCTGGATTTCAGGTCGGCCGCTCACAGGTGGGGGCGTGTCTGTCTTCTCTGAACCGTTCTCTGAAACCTTCGCAGAGAACTGCGGAGTTTCCTCAATTTTTAAACAATTTTGTGGAAAATTTATGTCTGTTCCCAACCAAAAATAAAATAATGGTTGGTTTCTTCTTTGGAGTTCTCATAGCGGAGACCTCAGTAACTAATTAATTATGTTTTATTAATCGTGTGAGGTAATGCCTCAACATTTATGGCCCTAAAAAATACATAAAGAAAAGCAAAAAGTTAAAAGAAGCTGAAAAGTCATAATGAAAGCAAAAAAAGAAAAAATTACAAATTGTTTCTGAGCATTAAATGCATCTGAAGAGAAACTGAAAAAACATTTATAAAGCTAGAATTGGGAAATGTTTTTATTTGGGTAAAATGAAAGATTTTTTAAAAGTTAAAGGTAGAATAAACACAATAATTATGACATTAAATTGCTAAACACCAATTTTTGTTCAAAAGAAGACAAAAATGTGTGACAGAGCATTAAACCTTATGGAAGATTTCAAACTTTAAAGGTTAATTTGCTAAAAGTTTAGCTAAAGGCTAAAATTCACCAAAAGAAAAAAAAAGGAACTACAATGAGCTTTGAATGCTAATCTCAGCTTTATCTAAACATTTTTAAGTAGGAAAAAATCAAAATATAAAGACATTAATTGAAACAGACTTTTTCCAAAAGTTCCAGTAAGAGACTGTAAATGTTAATTTAGCATTTAATAAAGGGCCGTGGATCGGAGTTTTGAACCTGAGTTGATGTCTTCTTCGTTGGTGTTTTATTAACACCAAGAGCAAAGATACTGTTCATTGAGACAAAAAAATAGGTCATAACCGGAGCTTCCTGATATCAGAATGAGGAAAAAATGACAAAGAATAAAGGATTTTTCTGAAATCCTCACGTGAATTTGCTTCTGTCAGACTTTCTGCAGCTCCAAGGCTTTGATTCCTCACAGGTGAGTCATAGCCGCTGCTCTGCTCACCGGCTGCTGATCTGAGACATGCGGCAGGAGATGTTCAAACAGCAGAGAAACAAGCTGCTGCCTGCTGAGGAACTGCAGTCAGACAGACAGACAGACAGACAGGAGGTGTCTAATGAGTCAAGATCTGGAAGACTGTTCAATTTATTTTATTTTTATGACAACTTGCTGAACAAGATCAATGTTACATTTTTGCCACAAAAATACAGAGGAAGAGACTACATTTGCTGCCTGGATTGCTACATTTCTTCATGTTATTGTCTTTCAGGATGTCAAACTCACAGTTCACTGCTCGTGTCAAGTCAATCATGATTCATAACTATGTTTAGTCTTTCTGATCTCAAACTGAACATAAAGGCCTAAAACACCAAACAAAGACATGGTATAAACTTAAAGACATTGTAATATCTAAAATCTAATGTGAAGACATAACAAACTTTCCCAAAATTAAGGTAAAAGTCTGAGGAAATATTACAAAGATTCTCAAATTAATCAAAGGCATAAATGGCAATGTTAAAATAAAATAACCTTTTTTTTATTTGGAAGGAAATGCTTGTAAATTCTAATGATTTAATGTTAATAAACTCTTGAATTGGACATCCAGCAAATTTAGATTTGGACTGGGTGACACAAACTCCCCCTTTTTGAGTGGGGGGGCAATGGCCTCACAGCCAAGGGTCAATATATTGAGGGAAGCACATTAAAAACATTAGAAATGTAAAATAGATGATAAAACTCATAAGACAGGTAATAATAAGTAAATGAGCATTTCGAGGTTCAAAACTCGTTCTTGTGTAGCTGCTACGGTCCTACGACTAGTTTTGGACTCTACATAGACCTAAACCAGGTCAAACTTTGACCAATCAGGAACTCTGATTTTATAGTAACGTATGAATGGCATTTCCTTTATTTCACGGAAGTCCCGAAAATTTGTAAATTGATCATGGGAGAGAAATGAACAATTGTGGGTTTGTCTGACCGGAAATCTGTCAAACATTGGAAAAGAAAAACCTGAAGTAACATTCATGAGATTCGCACCTTTTTGGCATTTTTTTTACCAAATCCCCTCTAACTATAGGTTGTAGACATGCATTAAAAGCAAAAGAAGCCCCTCCCTGCTTGTCCAGTGTGAACACCATTGGCTAAAGGGGTGCTCAGCATGTTCTTGAGTGTGTGTCACATGTCTGGTGTGTTCCTCGCTTTAGGTCTAGACCTTAAACCACCAAACACCCTCACATACCTTTGACATGCTCAAAGTTAGAACTATTATAGGACAATGTCCATAAGAGGATATCTTTATCTTTGTAGGCTTCTGTTGATATGTTGTCAAAAAAATGATCACCTGGTTTAAGAACGATCTTCTTCAGATTCAAATGTGTGGAAATAGAGATACAATCTATGGAGAAAAAGATACACTTTTTAGAACCCAAAGGTCAGACGTACAACAAACACTGGATTAAATGGTTATTTTTCAAGTTTGATGAATCTTTACTCATTTGAAAATCTTTCACTCAAAGTCAAACTCTGAGCAGACGAGTTCAGACGCTGAAAGAGTTTCAAAGACGATAAAACCGTTTTCTGCGTCTGCCTCCACAGGGCACCACTCCCAGTACTGTCAGTGGGATGGGTGGGGGCTGCGCTGCAAACAATGCAAAGACGGCTTCTACCTGCAGAGGCCAGGATTGATCTGCACTCCCTGCAATTGTCACCCCACAGGTGAGACACACAGACACATTTTAACTGGAATGATAAACTCTGACATCACTCAGAGGAATCTGAACAAAATGAAGCCTGAAGTGGGATGAGTATGATGGCGGTTTTCACGTAAGTCTAAGTGAAGCACCCTCTTTATAAGCAAAAAGCTATAGTTATACAAGCAGTAATGAACGTCAAAATTCCTTTGCTTAGCAAAAATAAATAAATAAACAGGAAAATGGACACTGACTGTCAGTGTAATCTCATTAAATCTGTAGGAATCTCTTATCTGATTTGCAAAGCTATGGTTCTTATTTACATTGTGAACGTTTACCCAATCTATGATGCTACCATATTCTGGGCGATATCAGGTTGGTACTTCTTTATCAGGCTGATGGAAACATTACTGATGTGCAGCAATGATTAAAGGGACATAAAAGGTTCTGGAGGAGCTAAAATTGAGTCATAGAACCCAAGAGTTTCACTTCAGATATTTGCTTTAAGCTAAAGTTGATTAAAAATGAAATAATAGAAAATAAAGCCAAAAGGTTTTACACATACGGCTTTAAATACACCCTGTGACTGCAAAGGGATACCTTGGGATAAGAAAATGGATACATTTATAATATAGAGGTCAATGTTTCCTCCTGAAACCAGTCCCTAGTGGTCTTTGAGAATCTGCAACATTAAAACTTCCTAGTTTGCTTCAAATCTGGGATTGGTGAGATTATACCTGTCCTTGCTTCATGATGGCTAGGTCACAGCCTAACTGTTATGCTTCTCCTACAGGGGCCATCAGCGCCACCTGTGACAGCAGGGGGCGGTGCAGCTGTAAAGATGGCGTCAGTGGAGAAAAATGCGACCGCTGCTCCAATGGAATAATGGGTCCAAATGGATGTTCACCAAGGTGAGGAAAGAGAAGCTCATCACCAAAGTTCCATCAAGACCTCCAGCTGATACTAAAACCTGGTCAGAACAGATTTCCTTCTACTAAAAAGGAAAAATTGGTTCTGGGCAAGGTCTGGTTTCTTTGAAAGTCTGAGGGAAGACCATAACAGCAGAAAACACTGGTCTTTTTTGTTTTTTTTTTTTAAATCGAGCTTCCAGTTCAAGCCCTGATTTAGCCTTAGCTTCAATTGCTGGCTCTCTAGCCTGCTCCTAAACAGACTCTAAGTGACCAGAGCAAAGGAAGAGCCTCTTTGGGTTGGTCAGGTGAATAAGTTGGAGAGGAATCTTAGAATATTGAACCTTAAATCCAGAGAAGAAAATACTTCATATAAACTATTTTTAGTCTAAAGAGGCAACCAAGATTCAGTGATTCTGATCATCCTCTGAAACTCCAAACATATTAGTGCCAGACATTCTCTCTGTTTAACACCATCAGGTGATGAAGAACATGTTAGAAGAACAAGGGAACACACGAACAGCTCTGCATTTCTGGATTCTACCTGAGTTTCTTTCTTCAGCATACAAACTTGTTAACACTGAACTACTTCTGTGAAAGAAAAGAGTGGAACCAGTCGAGAACTGATCCACCAGTTTATTTTTAAAGGAAACGGGGAACCAGGGAGCTTTTGAAGTTGTCGACTCTTATTTTTTGTGTCTTCCAGACGTCAGCCCAGAGAGGATTCTGGGAATTTACCATGTTTCTGCTATGGACACAGTAGTCGGTGTTTTTCACAATCTGGCTTCTCCGTCCACAACATCAGCTCCACCTTCACCTCTGGTAACTTTGGACCTTCTGAGCTTTTCCTGGCTGCATGTCCGTTCACTAGAAAAGCACCAGAACTGTTGGATGTGTTTCAGGTTCTGAGGGTTGGAGGGTGACCACAGCAAAAGGTGACACCCCCCGTGACGTTCTCTTCCGCTGGTCACCCAAATACCAGGACTTAGAGGTGATATCCAAAGAAAGTCTGCCCATTTACTTGAGCGCGCCTGGTGAGACTAGCTCCGCCTCCTCCGTGTCTGTTCATCTCCCTCGTGTCATCCTGATGGATCCTTTGTTCTCTAGACTCTTACCTGGGAAACCAGCTGCTGAGCTACACTCAGAACTTCTCCTTTGGGTTGCGACTGGACCGTGGAGTACGTCGCCCATCAGCTGCTGACGTGATTCTGGAGGGAGCTGGTTTGAGGGTGTCGGCCTCTCTGGGGGACCTGAGCTCCATTGTGCCTTGTGGTCAGAAGATTGGCTATAGCTTCAGGTCAGTCTGAAGGTCCACCATAAGAGTTGAATCGGAGAGAGGAGAATTCATCTTCATGATAATTCTGATGGACATCTGTTCATGGAGATGATTAGATGATCATTAGACTAGAATTTCATGTCCACACTGGCTCTTATAATGTTCTTAAACGTCTGCTGAACAGGCTGGACCAGCAGCCGGGCAGCGGATGGAGGCCTCCACTGTCCCCCTTTGAGTTCCAGAAGCTTCTCCAGAACCTCACAGCCATCAGGATCCGGACCACGTTTGGAGAAGCCGGTGAGCTCTTTTATTTCTACTTCTGGTCTGGCTGTCTTTGTTCAAATGCTTCTTTTCCTGCTCACACACCGCTACTTTCATTCTCTGACTCGTGAAGGAGAGGATGTGTGTGCACTTACAAAATTCTTGATTTGATCTTTTCAGGACGTGGTTACCTGGACAATGTCAATCTAGTGTCAGCTCGGCGTGGAAGTGGTGTCCCGGCCCAGTGGGTGCAGACCTGTATCTGTCCTCCGGGACACGAGGGCGACTCGTGTGAGCGCTGCTCAGCCGGGTTCAGGCGCAGCATCCCTGCGGATGGAGCATTCAGTCCCTGCAAGCCTGGAGACCCAGAGAACCCAGACCGTTTCTCTGCAGATGAGACACCCACTGTTCAGCGCTGCCAGTCAGGGTTTTACAAAGAGCCAAGGCAGGGGGGCGCATGTGTGCGGTGTCCCTGCGCAGAGGGAGAGTCCTGCTCACTGCCTCCTGGATTTGTTGAACCTCGCTGTGACCGCTGCCCAACAGGAACCAGCGGTGAGTCCAGACCTCCAGGCCTGCTAGAACAAAGCTGAAAGTTTCACCTAAAGAGTTTTTATACAACAGAAAGAACAGACACGATCAAAACAGAAATGCCTTTTGTTACAAATGTGGAAAAGCTACCTCTCATGGTGCAGAGGTAGAGTGGTCAACCTTCCCATGTGTCCTTGGGCAAGACACTGAACCCCACATTGCTTGTTACAGTTGAGGTTGGCACCACTGTTAGGTAGCAGAACCACCATCAGTTAGTGAGTATGTGTATGGGTGACATGTGTTCAAGAATGCACCTTCTTGATTTGATCTTTTCAGGACGGGGTTACCTGGACAATGTCAATCTAGTGTCACGTAGCTGATACTAGATTTTCAGCAAGCTGACACTGTAGCTTTACTGTGAAGGGCTTTGAGCTGTATATGTCATTTGCTGCTAAAAAAAAAAAGCTCTGGGAGACCCCAGTTCCTCTGTAGAAATAGATTGATCAACTCTCCCCCAACCCCCAAAATCTACTTGCTTGCTTGTTTTCCAGTTGACTCTCCCCAGTTCCCTGTAAGGTATTTAGAGCAGGTTTGTTTGGCCTATCAGAAGTCAAGTATCCTGGTTCAGAATAAAGTCAGTTGACCTGAGGGACGGTTGAGGCCTAACTGATGCAGATCTTCACTCTGATACCATTAATCCACGAGCCTGTTTCCAGTGGAGGATTAGTCTGTTCTGACTGAAGAAGTGTGACAGTCTCCAAACATGACAATAGCAAAACAGTCAGATGTTTTTCCCTGACTCCAGTAAGAAAAACAACAGCTTTAAAGACAGAAGTAAAAAGTTAGCTAATTTGCAGGAAAAAAAATGTTTAGACATGTAAAAGGGGGAGTCATCCGCATAGAATAGAGTGTTTCTGTGGGAACAAATGAATCAAACTGGAGCAGAACTTTGTGAAACACCATCATTGACTTGTTGGATTTCTTATCTGGACGTAGCCAAATATTAGCAAAAGTTACCTTGTAAGAGCAATGTGCTCATGCTGGGGTTTTGTGTCTCCAGGTCCTGGATGTGACACCTGTCTGGAAGGATTTTATGGTGACCCGGCCGGTTCCACAGGCCAACTGCGACCCTGCAAACGTGAGAACACAGTTGTCTGTACCGTCATGAATGTAAAGAACACAGATCTTAATGAAAACATGCATGGCTGCAGCTTATGTGGTGCTGCATGGAGGATTCTTAAGTCCAGATAAATACCTGTGACTTGGAAGTTTATTTTTTGACATGCCGATAAGACAGAGTTTGACTCAGTAACATTAGAAACCTTCGTTTAAAGTTTTAATGGTTATTCTAAATCATTGATGATTCCAGATCATTTCATTGAGGTTGTGCTTACGAGTTTTACCTGTGCTGATGTGTTGTATTATTCATTTTTTTTTTGGCCAGCCTGTAACTGTGACGCTCAAGGATCCGAATCGGTACAGTGTGACACATTTGGCCGCTGTCGCTGTAAGCCGGGCTTTGAGGGTCCAACATGCCGCAGGGCTAGTTGTCCCGCCTGTTTCAGCCCTGTCCAAAGAAAAGTGAGTCCATCTCCTGAAGACAAACATTTTTGACAATTTTTTTTTTTCTGATGAGTGCCTTGGTTTCTCAGAGGGTGTGGCCTATTGCTAGGGTGTTGAAACAGAAGCTGTTCGACTGTGTTTCAGGTGGAGGAGAACGCCGCCAAAGTAAAAGAGCTGGAGAGGCTGTTACCAGACCAGGACTCTGGTCCAAGGCCAGGTGACTCCTCCAAGATGGAGGCCGCACTAAAGGTCACAGAGGAGCTGCTGAATTATCTGCAGGAGACCACAGAGGAGCTGAAAGGTTGGTATACACACACAACAGATGCACAAAAAGACACACAGACAGATACACAAGCAGTCACACACTAACAACACATAAACAAATAGGAGTTTTCTCTTTTTCTCTTTTTGCACGCATATGTTTTCTCCTGGCAGTCCTACTTCTTCATACAGTCCAAAAATATACCTTATCTTTGCCCAATGGTTGCTAAGCTTATGGATGGATGGAAAGACAGAAGAATGAATGGATGGATGGCCACACAAATACTCCAAAAAACATACAAACAGAAAATGACCAACACAGAGACAAGCAAATACATAAAGAAAGACACAAACAGAATACAAGCGTTGTGTTATTTTTAATGTTTACAATATAAAAGATATCATTTAAAATAATGACATCAATGTGATAAACTCTGCATCAACCATTTACCATGTTTGGGATTTTTCAATTTTTATCATAGATCACAAAGTCTTTGTCTACTTTAGCATTTTATCTTCAGTTTTATGATCTGCTTTGCCCTTGCTGTGTGTTTACCTGCTTCATGTCAAGTGTGAGTTTTTTATTTTGGATCATTTTCATGTTTACGTGTAACATAATATTATTATATATTTTATATCAGCACACGATTTATTAATGCTCTGTGTTTCCATTTTAAACATGTTGTGCACAAACATGTGCTTCGTTTATATTTAGCCACTAAGGTAGCATTATTCATTGTTTTTTATTTCTTTGTTAGTGATACTTTAGTAGATTGTTGGTTTGTACTATTTTTGATTTTATATTTTTGTAAAACAATAACAAGTTCTAATACTGAGATGTTTCAAATGTTCCCTCCACAGATGTTCTAGTTGTAACTTTTGCCGCCTCTAGTGGACTTTAGAGGAACTGCAGCTGAGCACTTTCAGTCCCAATTCAAACTCTTCTATTCTTCAATCCAATAGAAATAGAGAAAGGACTGCAGGGTCGACTGTCGTCTGTCAGACGGACTCAGCTGACCGAGCGGCAGGACATCCAGGACATCGCTCGTGAGGTCGACAGCATCGTAAAACAACGACAGACTTACGAGACAAAGGTGAAGGAGGTGCAGGCCCTGCTGGAGGTGATGGAACAGAAGATGGAGGAGGGAAAGGCCAAAATCCGATCAGTCGTAAGGATTCACACTAATGCACATCAGAGCTAAACTCAAGTGAAGATGTAAACATCTTAAAGCTGAAAATGCAAAAAATGTGTTAACCCCTTCATGCCTGACTTTATTTCCAAATATATACAAAAATATTCTTCAGTATTTTTTCCATTCAATGTGATGCTAAATTAAGTGGGGTTCTGGATGAAATGGTGCATTGCATTTGTGCTAAATGTTGTTCAAGGAGTGTTCAAGATTTTCAGTTTCTGTCCAAAGACATTCATGAACAGACTCCTGAAGTCTTGCCTGGAGCATAAGGACTAAAGTCATGTCCAATGTTCTCCGGTAGGAGGTTCCAGTTAGCGATGCTCCACTAAGTCCAAACAACCTGACTTCCCTGGTGCCGAAAGCCTCCAGCCTGGCTGACCAGTGAGTAGTGATAAAAACAGATTAGTGTTTAATGTCTTTGCCACCCTAATCACTCATTGTCCAATAGACACCAGAAAAAGGCAAACGCTGTGGAGCGAACAGCCAATGAGGCGCTAAGCGACTCGGAGAAGAGTCTGGCTCTGCTGAGGACTCTGACTAACCGAGAGAACAAAGTCAAGGAGCTGATCGGGGATCTGAAAGCACTGTGAGTTGTTGGCTGGAGGCAAAACCCTTCAGAGAAAAATTTTAGATTGAAGAAAATACCTGTTTACAGGAACGAGCAGAATTTGTCTGAGGTCAAGATTCTGGAGAAGGAGGCGAGCCGCCTCAGCGACGAAGCCACAGAGGAGAGCAAAATGGCCGACGACATGTTGAAGGACATCGCCATCATGGAAGGGAAGATCCCGGGATCAGGAACGGTAACGGCTGCTTTCACTCATTCCTCTCTTTTTTAGTGTTGAGGATGATCCTTTGTTGTGTCTTTAACTCCATAAACCTTCATGATGCTCAGGAGCAGATCGACGCCATGGCTGCCAGGCTGGACGAGACAAAGGAGGCTGTGAATAAGAACATCTCAGACCTGGAGGATCTTCAGACTGTGGTCCAACAAGAACAGGCTGCAGCCAGAGACCTGCTGGATGAAGGCAGAGCTGGCCTCCAGGTAGGAAACCACCATCACTGATGGATGGTTGAAAGTAGGAATGTCCCAATCTGATCACATGACTGATGACCCAACAGAAATCGGATGTTAAGCTCCTATCAATGACTGGATATTAAATTTATTCTTATTATGAACAGCTTTTTTCCCAAAGTTTATTCTGGATAAATACTTCACTGAAGTGTATATCATG
The DNA here is from genome assembly GCF_002922805.2 of Oryzias melastigma. Lineage (NCBI taxonomy): Eukaryota > Metazoa > Chordata > Actinopteri > Beloniformes > Adrianichthyidae > Oryzias > Oryzias melastigma. The sequence continues at coordinate 12,973,139 of NC_050528.1, forward strand.
AATGGATCATGACATTTCATTGTCATGAAGCTCAGCAGAATTTCAACAGGAGGCGCTCGTTGGTGAGATATTCCGAATCTGAATTCTTCCCCTACAGCTTCTCCCCACCCCTAAAGTTGTAGGGACTTGTCTGAGGTCCAAAAGTCCCTACAACTGGAGGGGTGGGGAGAAGCTGTACGGGGCCGAAATAGTTGTTTAGGAGGAAGGCTGAAGAACTTGATGAATAAAAGTTACTAACTTACTTAGTGCTGCATAAATGTAAGTCATGACCTTGTCTTGCCCTGACCTTTTTAAAGTTCTAAAATCGATGTTGTATTTTCCGAGCACTGCAAGCTACACGCTGGGGGTGGGCATATCAATCTGAGTATCACTAGTATCGATACCAAGGAGAAGTATTGACACTAGCATCACGAGATCAATACATTCAATACTTTTGACGCAGTTTTTCTACGTACAGCAAAGAGCTTAAATTTACCCACAGATTTCATGCGAGGGCATCATCTATCTGACTGCAGTGTGTATATATATATATATATATATATGTTTGTGTGTTTTGATATTTTATTACTGCCTTCATTTAAAAATGTTTCAGGAATTGTTATACTTATATTTTTACATTTTTAATTTAGTTTGGCGCAAATTACCGTTTTCTTCTTACTTTTATTCTCTCATACCAATAATATTCAGTTCTTTATGTTAGATATTTGATGTATGTTCAGTTCAGATTGTTGTAATTAGCTAACAAACATTTTTGTTAACCGAAAGTCTTTGTTTTTGGGTGTTACTAAACACTTACTTAACCAAAAATCACATATTTCTGAAATTATTCTTTAATACAACATTTCAAGAAAAAGAATTTTGGAATCAATATTGCAGATACTGGCCCTGTAATTACTTGGTAATGGATTGATGCCCAAACTTCCAGTATTGCCCACTCCTACAATCCACTCACATAGATCACCGCTGACTTCTGATGACGTCATCAAGAGTAGTAACATTGAAATTTGAGGACACTCTTTTTCCAAATCTCTCTGGATGGCTAAATGTAATAGGTAGGGGGAAGCTGTAGGGGAAGAATTCGGATTCACCCCAACTGTTCCTATTGCTTTATCTTTACGCAGACAACGACCTACAAATGCATTTTAACAGAAAAAGATTGACTCTGTGCTTCTTTTTACTGAGAAAGACTGTCCATGCTGCCAACCAATAGACTGTTTTCAGGGTCTATGTATAAAAACGTGCGGTCATTGAACGCACATTGAAAATTAATCCAGTTGAACTTTGATCAATCAAGGACTTGCATTTGGAAGTGATGTATGGGGGGCGTCCCTATTAATACACAGAAGTACCAAACATTTTCATATTGATCATGGAGGAGAAACTAATAGTTGTGGTTTGTGTCCAGCCAGAATTATATGACACAGAGTCTTTCGTATATCGGAATAGAGCTGTGAGCTGTGATATTTTATATCGAGCCTCGTCCAAACACCATGGTCTAAATGTGTGTTCAAGAAGGCATTTTTATCACTTTCTTCCCATTCCTGATGTAAACCTGATGTGCAGGAGTTCAACAGACTGCTGGACAGAGTCAATGGTGCCAAGGCTGTGACGGAGGAGGCTCTTAAACGCATCACCATTAACAACAATAAGCTTGACGACGCCCTCAGTGGCCTGAGAGGTAGATGTGCTCACTATGAAACTGACACGTGTCTTTCAGCTGATTTGGAGACGTTCCTGTGTCGTGTAGTGGTCAGAAAATCACTCAGGTGTGTCTTACTTCTGTGCAGACTTTGAGCAGCAGGTGGATGGCAGCAAGACTCTGGCTGATGATGCCATCAGCCGTCTCCCAGGAATAAACGGCACCATCCAGAGGGCAGCTGGAAACAACGCCAGGACCCAGTCTGTGCTGGCAAACGTGTCTGCAGACCACAGTGAAGCTCTAGCAGCCATTAACGCGCTGAAGGACCAGCTCAGCGGGCTGAAGGTAGGAGGAGCTTGTGTCACCTGAAGCTAGCAACATGTGGACAAGCAAACAGCTTTGTGATGATGCTTCAGGAGGGCGTTGGAAATCTGCCGGATCACTCCGGGTTGGAGGGGGGAGCCGCCACACTCAACACTGAGGCAAAAGACCTGAAGACGGAGGCAGAGCAGACAGCTAGAGACCTGGAGGAGGATCTGAATGAGGCCAGAGCGTTAAAGGATGACGCTGAGGAGGTAATGTTTCTACATGCACCCTCCACCCCTCCCTGGTGGAGTTTCATCAAAAGACATGCTTCCTCTGCAGGCGGCTGTGGGAGCGGCTGCAGCTTCAGACGGAGCCAAGCGTGGCAGAGAGGCGGTGGCTCGAACCCTGCAGGACATCAACAAGCTGCTGGCTGACATGGGTGAGTCACTAACAGGGTGTTATGTTTGGCCAGCAGGGGGCGGTATACAGAGCTCCCTCAGCCTCTGGGAGCACCTCTGTGAGCTCATGTTCTCCTCCTCTCCTCAGAGCACTCTGCTGTGGATGAAGATCAGCTGAAGCAGCTGGAGGACTCCCTGTCCAGAGTTCAGGAGGAGGTGCACGGCCGTCTCACGTCCCGGCTGCAGGACATGTGGGAGCAAGAGGGCGCTCAGCGCCGCCACCTGTCGAGGATCAGCCTGGACTTGGACCGGCTCCTGGTTGACGTGACTAACCTGGAGGACATCCTGAATGCGGTTCCCAGTGGATGCTACAACACCGACCCCATCGAGGAGGCCTGAATGGCGCCCCCTTCAGGTTCCTCAATCCAGATCCTGTTTGAGATGAAGATAAAAGTCTTCAATAATTTAGACAAAAAGATTAAGCTGCTACAACCAGAGTTGCCTTCATGGTCTCATGGAAATATCAGCTTCAAAGGGATCTGCTTTGCTGTTCTCTGGTACTGACACCTGTTTTTACTACACCAGACGCTTTTGTTATTTATTCAAATCTTCAAAGAAGATTTTTGAAAAGACTATTATATTTTAGAGAAAGAGATTTATTCATGGAAGACTTGAAGTTGGAATGATGGAAAAGATGCTTCTCTGAAGGGAATGAATGTCTGGATTTCTGATTTTTAATTTTTATTTTTTACCTGAAGCAGTTATTTTTCTTTTCTGCTTCTTTTCTATGTCGTAATGTTCCTGTAATTTTCCTGATTTGTGTTGTTTCCGAGCCAAACAAATAAATGTTTTTTCTGTTGAGTTGGTTGGATCAGTGTTTGAATCTGGAAACTAAAGACTCTCTGAGAAGCTCGCTGGTGTCAGTGGCTCTGACACCTGCAGCTTTCTAAAGACATGAAGATGACTCCTCCCACCTGCCTGAGCCTTTACAGGTGCTGTTCACCTGAGAACAGAAGGTTTTTTTTTGTCTACACCCACAAACAAAGGAGCAGCAAAAACATACAAATTTATTTTGTATTTATTATTGGTGTGATCAGGACTGGATGAAAGTCACACTTTTCAGATGAGAAAAGAAATGAATGAACAAACATGACATTTTCAGTGGAGCATTGAATCCTATGTTGAATCTGTCATTCTTCAAAGTTACAAGGTTAAATAAGCGTACGATGCAGATTACATTGCAGCTATTTCCTTCTCTCCTTAAGTGAACTCTGATTATAAAAATCAGTTTAGTTCGTACATTAAATACATTTATACAACTTCTGACTGTTGTTGTCAAAACACAACATTTGTTGATATGAAGAACTTTGTACTTTGTCACTTTCATGATCTGTGATTGACAGTAAAACCATTAAATGTTTATAAGTTACAGTAAAATTCTCAGATTATCCTGGAATCTGATCCTGAAATCCCTCCTCCTGATGATGAAAGATTTGAAAGTTCAAAGTCTTGAACAGAAACAAACTGAGGAAACCTTCGCTGCAGAAAGAACTGCAGCTTCTTTAACTGGAATTCTGAAGCAAAATGGCCACGAATTATCTGGATGAAGAAACCTTCAGCTGTTCCATCTGTCTGGATCTGCTGAAGGATCCGGCGACTATTCCCTGTGGACACAGCTACTGCATGAAGTGTATTCAAGGATTCTGGGATGAAGAGGAGAAAATCCACAGCTGTCCTCAGTGCAGGAAGATCTTCACAACGAGGCCTGTTCTGGTGAAAAACTTTACGTTTGCAGCTTTAGTGGATCAGCTGAAGAAAACTGGACTCCAAGCTGCTCCTGCTGATCACTGCTACGCTGGACCTGAAGATGTGTCCTGTGATTTCTGCTCTGGAAGAAAACTGAAAGCCATCAAGTCCTGTTTGTTCTGTCTGGCCTCTTACTGTGAGAAACACCTTCAGCCTCATTTGGATGAAGCTGCATTCAAGAAACACAAGCTGGTGGAACCCTCCAAGAACCTGCAGGAGAACATCTGCTCCATTCATGATGAGGTGATGAAGATGTTCTGTCGTACTGATCAGAAGTGTATCTGTTATCTCTGCTCTGTGGATGAACATAGAGGACACGACACAGTCTTAGCTGCAGCAGAAAGGACTGAGAGGCAGGGAGATCTGGAGGAGAGTCAACAACAAATCCAGCAGAGAATCCAGGACAGAGAGAAAGAGGTGAAGCTGCTTCAACAGGAGGTGGAGGCCATCAATCACTCTGCTGATCAAACAGTGAAGGACAGTGAGAAGATCTTCACTCAGATGATCCATCTCATCCAGAAGACAAGCTGTGATGTGAAGCAGCAGATCAGATCCCAGCAGCAAACTGAAGTGAGTGGAGTCAAAGATCTTCAGCAGGAGCTGGAGCAGGAGATCACTGAGCTGAAGAGGAGAGACGCTGAGCTGAAGCAGCTCTCACTCACAGAGGATCACAGCCAGTTTCTGCTCAACTACGTCTCACTGCCACCACTCAGTGAGTCCACACACTCATCCAGCATCAATGTCCGTCCTCTCAGATACTTTGAGGATGTGACAGCAGCTGTGTCAGAGCTCAGAGACAAACTGCAGGACATTCTGAGAGAGGAATGGACAAACATCTCACTGACACTCACTCATGTGGATGTTTTACTGTCAGAACCAGAACCAGAACCAAAGAGCAGAGCTGACTTCTTCAGATATTCATGTCAAATCACACTAGATCCAAACACAGCACACAGACAACTGTTACTGTCAGAGGAGAACAGAAAGGTGACACGTATGGAAAAACCTCAGTTTGATTCTGATCATCCAGACAGATTTACTGATTGTGTTCAGGTTCTGAGTAGAGAGAGTCTGACTGGACGTTGTTACTGGGAGGTGGAGTGGAGAGGAAAATATGTTTGTGTAGCAGTCTCATACAAGAACATCAGTAGATCTGGAACAGAAAGTGGATTTGGTTTTAATGACAAATCTTGGGCATTAGTTTTTCATTCAGACGGATTCTCATTTCACCACAACAGCATAAAAACTTCCATCTCAGCTCCTGGTTCCTCCAGAGTAGGAGTGTACCTGGATCACAGAGCAGGTGTTCTGTCCTTCTACAGCGTCTCTGAAAGCATGACTCTCCTCCACAGAGTCCAGACCACATTCACTCAGAACCTCCATGCTGGACTGTTGTTGGGTTATCCTGGAGACTCAGCAGAGTTCTGTAAACTCAAATAGTTCCTGAAAGAAGTGAAATGTTTGTTTTTAGTGATTTCTCTGATTTATGTCACTTTGAACTAAACATTTTAACTGTTAATATTCTCTGGAGTCGTGTTTGTAGTCAGAAATAAAGAGAGAAATGAAAAATCTCTAGAATGTGGATTTGAGACATTTTTGAAGATGAATCTCAAACTTTTTGGAGTAAAATCTGTTTTCTTGTCGTTTCTTTGAACTTTGAGATTTGACTGTTTGAGTTGAAATATCACACAAATGTTGTGTTCATGTTTTTGTGTTGTCATGTGAACTGAAGGAATCTGCAACACAAATGGAATCAGAGACGTCACAATCAAAGACTTTCTCTGTGTTTGTTCTACAAAGAAACGACAAGAGAGAGGGGAAGACTGTGTTTGTAGAAAGGAGAACATTTACAATTTTGTTTCCTGTCTTTTTGCTTCATTTGAAAACTTTGGATTGAAGATTTGTGTTTCATGTCTTTGTTGTTTCTGATCATTTGACAATAAAAACATCCTGAATTTTTTGTCTTCATTCCAGAGTTTGTGTGAAATCTGATGAAGAAAAGTGGGAATAATCTGAGGAAGAACTGAGGCAGTTTTCCTGGAACTCCAGAAATGACAGAGTACATGTTTAGAGCAGAAACTTGTATCTGTCAGTCTGAAAACACATCTTGTAATCAAGTAAATGCTAAAAAAAATACTTGAGATAGTAAATTTGACAAAAGCCCTTAAAACAGATATAATTTATAACACCATGTTTTACTGTGCCTTCCCTTTGTGAAACACACTGTTAAGACTAAATACAATGATCTCTTCGGGAGCTGCAGCTGTTTGAGAATTCGCCTGAGCTGGGAATGAAACCATAGCCCAAACAGAAGACAGGTCTAAATGTGTGAACATAGCCTTGTCTCATGGACTCACACAGATGACAGATTTCCTGACTGGCCTTGCCAAGCGATGGGGCTTGGCGGAGTGGGACCGTGGAGCCGAGCTGTGCCACTCGTTTCGAGTGCTTTCCACCCAGCAGTGAGAGAGCTGGTGAGCCGTGTCACTTCCTTTACACCTCCCTCTCGACCATCCATCAAAGTCTTGGTGGCACACCCAGGGTTCCAGGAGGAGTTTGACTGTTTAATTGACTCTGGTTCTGATGGAGATTTAATTTCACAATCTGTGGTGGATAAACTGTATATTCCTGTAGAACCCCAGACTCCTGCCTTACTTATTCATGCATTGAATGGTTCAGTCACACATAGAGTTACTGCATGAGCTGTTAACATCAGAGTAGTTGTATCTGGTAACCATACTGAACACACGATGTGGTTCGAATCAGAGAGGGAGATTAACACCCCCAGCTGCCATTTTGAGTACCTGGTTATGCCTTTCGGCCTCACCAACGCCCCTGCTGTCTTCCAGTGTTTGATCAATGATGTTCTCAAGGACATGATTAACAGGTTTGTTTTTGTGTACCTGGATGACATTTTGATCTTTTCCCCAAACCTAGAAATCCATGTGCAGCACGTCAGAGCTGCCCTACAACTCCTCCTTGAGAACCAGCTGTACTGCAAAGCCGAAATATGTGAATTCCACACCTCACAGACACGGTTTTGGGGACATGTGGTTTCGCCTGGACCAGTACAGATGGATAAAACCAAGGTCAAGGCTGTCCTGGAGTGGCCTGTTCCCTCAGACCATAAGCAACTGCAATGCTTCCTTGGATTTGCCAATTTTTACAGGCACTTTATCAGAGGCTTCAATGGTGTGGCTGCACCACTCCATAGACTAAGATCTATCAAGGTACGTTTTACCTGGAGTGAGGAGGCCGCTAAGGCATTTTCCGAGCTCAAGAGACGTTTCTCTGCAGCCCCTATTCTGGCTCAGCCTGACACCTCCAAACAATTCATTGTGGAGGTAGATGCGTCTGAATCTGGAGTTGGGGCTGTTTTGTCTCAGAGGGCGTCTAATAACAAAATCAATCCCTGCGCGTATTTCTTCTGCAAGCTCACTCCTGCAGAGAGAAACTACGACATAGGAAACAGAGAACTCCTGGCGGTAAAGTTGGCCCTGGAAGAATGGTGGCATTGGTTGGAGGGGGCTGAGAAGCCGTCCCTGGTCTGGACTGACCACAAAAATCCCGAATACATACGGACTGCAAAACGTCTCAACCCTCGCCAAGCGAGGTGGGCCTTCTTCTTTGACAGTTTCAACTTTTCCCTGTTCTTCCGTCCGGGAAGCAAGAACCTCAAGCCGTCCGCCTTGTCTTGCCAGTTCCAGCAGGAGGAGGAGTTGGTGGCCCCGGCTGCTAATACCACTATTGTCCCTCCTCGCCTGGTGTTGGGGGCCACCCGCTGGTCGCTGGAACGCAGAGTGAAGGCCGCGGTTCCTGATCCAGCTTCTGTTCCCACTGGATGCCCAACCGGCTGTTTGTTTGTTCCAGTCTCCTTCCGACCCTTGGTTCTGAAGTGGGGTCACTCCTCCCGTCTGGCTTGTCATCCCAGAGTGACCAGGACTGGGTTTCTCGTAGCTCAACGTTTTTGGTGGCCCACTATGTCTTCGGACATACGGGTTTTGTGGCTGCATGTTCCGTGTGTGCCAGTGTCAAGACACCTCGGACTCCTCCTGCTGGGTTGTTGCACCCTCTACCTGTTCCGTCTAGACCTTGGTCCCATGTCGCAATGGACTTCATTACTGGGCTCCCTCAATCCAGAGGTAAAACCGTCATACTCACCATGATTGACAGATTCTCCAAACTGGTGCATGCAGTTCCTCTACAGAAACTTCCATCAGCCAAGGAATTGGCTGTGCTCGTGTGCCAGCATCTGTTTCGGCTGCATGGACTTCCCCAAAACATCACTTCAGATTGTGGTCCTAAGTTTGTGGCTGCATTCTGGAAGGAGTTTTGTAAACTCCTAGTGATCAAGGTCAGTCTGAGCTCTGGTTTTCATCCCCAGACAAACGGTCAGGTAGAGCGGTATAATAAAGACCTAGAGACTACGTTGTGGGCCCTGTGCTTGAAGAACCCAAAGACCTGGTTGACTTAGCTACCCTGGGCTGAGTACTCTCACAACACTCTACTGAATTCTTCTGAATACTCTCCTTTCCAATCAACCTATGGCTATCAACCTCTTCTGTTTCCCCATCAGGAACGATTAGCCTCTTCCTCTGGTCCTGCTGCCTTCGTGAGACGCTGTCGGCGCACCTGGAGTAAGTACCGGCTCCAGCTGCTGCAGAACCAAGAGAGGCTGAGTGTTGTGGCAAATCGTCGGAGGTCACCTGCCCCTGAATACAAGGTGGGAAACAAGGTGTGGCTCTCAACGACTGATGTTCAATTTAAGGGCAGACCTAGGAAGCTGCTGCCCCGCTATATCGGCCCCTACCCTATTGTTCAAATAATCAACCCTGTGGCTGTTAAACTGGACCTTCCACGCACACTACGGATCCACCCTCTGTTTCACGTCCGCAAGTTGAAACCTAACGGGGACTCTCATTTACAACCTGCTCCCTCGGTCCCTCCAGCTCCTCGTCCCGTGGATCGAGGACCCGTCTACACTGTGAAGGAACTGCTTGCTTCCAGGTGGGTGGGCCAGGGTGTGCAGTACCTCGTGGACTGGGAGGGTTATGGTCCAGCAGATCGTCAATGGGTTCCGGACCGTCACATTCTCGACTGGGACCTCATCGCCCGTTTCCATCGGGAACACAACGACAAACCTCGTTGTCCGTCTGGCAGCCGGACGTGGGGGGGG
>NC_050528.1:12982476-12983988 GCF_002922805.2 Oryzias melastigma
GGGGGGGGGGGTTATGTCATGCGGGCACCCTCTCCTCCTCAAGGCCACCTGTTTTGATGCAGGTGCCTTTCATTGTTTAATTAAGCTCATATGTATTTAAGATGTGTGCTTCTTCAGTTCAGTGTCTCAGCGTCCTAGTTCTCTGGTTCTGTGTTATCTGTTAGTGTTGGATTCAATACCCTGAACTAGACTCCTGAATCCTTGTGGTTCTTCCTGCTCTTGGGTTACCTCGTCTGACTCCCATCACAGTCTGTGTGGACTTCCTGTGGAGGAATGACTTTGACCAGACCTCAGTGTATGGAGTGCCATTTGTAATTCAGAGAACTAAAATTTTGACATTAATGTTTTCAGATATTTAGTGTGTTTTAGGAGAAAAAAAGGTTTTGTTTTTCAAGTGCATATTTGATGACATTGATGACTCTTCAAAGAACAAAGAAACGTTAACAGCCAGTGTTAATCAGAGCATGATACAATGTTGTCATGTTTTCAATAAATCCCGAAATGTTCATCTGTTGTTGTCTGCATTTCTCGACCAAATTTCACCGCAAATTGAACCCGTTAGCCATCAGCATTCTGTCTGTGATGGAATAAATGAATGTACAGAACAGGCGCCCGTTCCAAGTAGCAGGTTCAACAAATTTAGAGTTCGAACCTGAACTTAGAGTCACTGGACTCAAAATTCTCAAACTCAGGGTTTTCGGTTCCAGAACAGCTGAAAATGTTTGATTCAATCAACTTGAAGTTGTCAGAACCAGAATCAGGTGTGAGCGTCGTGACCATTAAAAGCCCTGATCAATGGAGCAAAGACAGCACGATTCACCATGGCAACGGGAACAAACGCCTGAGTTTTGTACTTCCGGTGGCGGAAATGGATAAGTTCCTTTAAGCATATGCCGACTATAGGAGAACATTTTCTGCAAGAAAAGCAACACAGCTGCAGCGGTAGAACAGAGAGAAAATATCTGCAGTTATTTGAATCATTTCAAATAATTAATAAATAATGTCAGGAAGGTTATTTTGTCTCTTGTTGAGTAAGGAGTGGTTTTTGATCTGTTACTAATTTAACCAGTAATCTCCGGAATCGCATGAATGACCATTTTTGGTAACCCCCCCCCCCTACACACACGGATATCACTGCACGCTAAAAAGAAACTGTAGCTGCCTGGAATATGTTAAAAAAAACATTTATTTAATTTTAATTCTCAAGAATTAAAACATATACGCCAAATTATTTTTTTAAGCATAAACATAATTTCCGTAGTTGGGAATCGAACTCACAAACTCTGCAGTGGGAAGGGGTGTTGCTGACAACCGAGCTAATGCAGCTAATTCGACACAAGTGATGGACGGTGGATGATATCAAATCCTTTCTCTGTGTTTGACATTCAATAATTTCTATTGTTAAGGGTGTAAAATAAGGAAAAGAAAACTGTATTTTTTAATAGCAAGTCCCTGGAAAAACTCACTATTTATAATATTGCTGAAATAAAAATGAATCGGGAAACTGCAGTC
>NC_050528.1:12985075-13001005 GCF_002922805.2 Oryzias melastigma
GGAGAGGGTGGAGATCAGCTGGGAGGAGCCACAGTCAGTTTGCACGGAGGAAGAAAAAAACTTATTAATCATGTCTCTGAGTACATCATTGACAAGACACTGGAAAACAGCTGGTGCATCGGTGAGCCCAAAGGGCATCGCCAAATACTCAAAATGTCCATTGGGAGTATTAAACGCCGTCTTCCACTCATCGCCTTCGCGTATGCGCACCAGATGATACGCATTACGCAAGTCCAGTTTAGCAAAGATCTTTGCCCCCTTTACCATATCAAATGCAGTTTGAAGCAAAGGGTAAGTGTTATGGACTGTGATGTTGTTTAATTCTCTGTAGTCAATGAAGGGTCGTAATCCACCATCACACTTCATCACAAGAAAAAAACAGCCCCTGCTGGAGAGGAAGAAGGACGGATGATGCCAACTTGAAGACTTTCCTGTATGTATTGTTCCATTGCTTCATGCTCAGGAACAGACAAAGGATACAGGTGTCCCTTAGGGCGTTGAGTATTTGGCAGAAGGTCTATAGGGCATTCATAGGGACGATGGGGCGGAGGTGATTTAGCACGAGTTTTACAGAAAACGTTCCCTAAGTCATGGTACTCCGGAGGAATAGTACTCAAATACGAAGGCTCTGGACAGAGTGGACTATGGACTGATGAGCGACCAGAAGCTGCGTTTAAACAGTTCATGAGACTATAAGGACTCCATGACAACACCCGACCAGAGACCCAGTCTATATGTGGCGTGTGTCTACACAACCATGGAAAGCCTAGAATAACAGGAGGACTCATGTTCCCAACCACATAAAAAGACAAATGTTCAGAGTGGTTACCAGACAGTCACTTTTACAAGAATGGTGCGTGCAGAAACCTGGTTAATTAGGGCCCCATTAATGGCATTCACAGTTAGAGCAGAGTCCAGACGCTCCCTAGGGATCTTCAGTTTACGCACCACGTCTAGAGTAATTAAGTCACCATCTGAACCAGAGTCAATGAGTGCATCAAACTCACCCTGCTGATTATCACTAGATAGCAGGACTGTGTTAGTTGGTCAAGAGGGCAAGACAACAGAAACACGGCTCACCAGTTGCCCTCCTGCTGGGGAGCCCTGGGGTTTGTTGGACAGTTCCTGATCACGTGCCCAGGCTCCCCACAGTACAGACACAGATGTCCCCCCCATGCGTCTATGCCGCTCAGCTGGGGAGAGACGACTGGATCCCAGCTGCATTGGTTCTGGATGTGGCATGGAGGATGAAGGCATGCTGAGACTGCACCAACTGGGGGAAGACTGAGCAGGTGTCGACATGGATGGGTAGACCTCTGCCATGCTGCGACGTTCTTTATGCTTGTGCATCCTCTCTTTCATCCGACGATCAATGCGGGTGGCCAGGTCGATCAAGGACTCCAGGTCATCAGGAACACCACGAGTTGCAAGCTCGTCCTTTAGAGAACTGGCGAGACCTTGATAGAAGACGTCCACGAGTGCCTCGTCAGTCCAAACTGCGCTGGCAGCTAGGGTGCGGAACTCCACTGCAAAATCTGGAACAGCCTTGAGAAAGCCGAAGCAATTGGGAAGCTGCAGCGCAATTAGGTGTGGAAGGGTTGAAGACACTCAGGAGCTTGGCAGAAAATGCTCTGATGGAACGGCAGTGGTCCGCTGCCCTGCTCCACTCAGCAAGGCCCCACTGCTTGGCTCTCCCCTTCAAAAAAACTTAGACCATAGGCAACTTTACTTTCTTCAGTCGGGAACTCACCCGAGTTGAACTCAAACTGGAGCTGGCATGAAGTGAGGAAAGGCTGACAATCCTCAGCGCTTCCTTCAAAAGGTTCTGGAGGCCCCAGTCTTGTTTGTTGTGGTGGTGGTTGCTCCAAACGAGATAGGCGGCCATGAAGCTCCAAGATGCCGGTCATGCAGTTGCGCATCTCTTGGCCCAGGGAAGCCATTTCTGCGGTCAAAAAATCTTCTTGGGAAGGGGGGAGCGGAACATCACATGCTGGTTGGTGTACCCTGCTGGGTCTGTCATGGTTGATTCGTAATGTCATGAGCTGGTCGAAGGGGACCCAGATGCAGGGAAGGAGGCTCGGAAAAATTTAAGATTCTTATGATTTAATAACAAAAAAAACTCAAAGGAAAAGGTGCAAAACTATTTAAGCAAAGAGCTGAGAAAAACTACAGGGAGAGCATACAAAACGAACCAACACTGAACACAGGAGGACCTCAACTTAAATAGGGAGCAAGCTAAGTCAAACTAAGTGCAGACAGCTGTGCACTCCTCCACAGAGATCAGGAGAGGGTGGAGATCAGCTGGGAGGAGCCACAGTCAGCTTGCACGGAGGAAGAAAAAAAAGGTGAACACAAACAAAAGGAGAAACACATCCAAAACATAACAGCATCTTCAGTTTTGCTCTTCCTGATCAGCAGCTCCGGTTTATCCACATGTTTCCTTCCAAACTCCTCTGTCATGATGTGATTGGAGGATCAGAGTCACACCTGTTTCTGAGGAAGTGAAACTCACACAGTCTTTGTGTCTGAGAGGAGAAATGGCGCAGAAAGGAGTCGATCTGGATCAAGAAACCTTCAGCTGTTGCATCTGTCTGGATCTGCTGAAGGATCCAGCGACTATTCCCTGTGGACACAGCTACTGCATGAAGTGTATTCAAGGATTCTGGGATGGAGAGGAGAAAATTCCCTGCTGTCCTCAGTGCAGGAAGATCTTCACAACGAGGCCTGTTCTGGTGAAAAACTTCATGTTTGCAGCTTTAGTGGATCAGCTGAAGAAGACTGGACTCCAAGCTGCTCCTGCTGATCACTGCTATGCTGGACCTGAAGATGTGTCCTGTGATTTCTGCTCTGGAAGAAAACTGAAAGCCATCAAGTCCTGTTTGTTCTGTCTGGCCTCTTACTGTGAGAAACACCTTCAGCCTCATTTGGATGAAGCTGCATTCAAGAAACACAAGCTGGTGGAACCCTCCAAGAACCTGCAGGAGAACATCTGCTCCATTCATGATGAGGTGATGAAGATGTTCTGTCGCACTGATCAGAAGTGTATCTGTTATCTCTGCTCTGTGGAAGAACATAGAGGACACGACACAGTCTCAGCTGCAGCAGAAAGGACTGAGAGGCAGAGAGATCTGGAGGAGAGTCAACAACAAATCCAGCAGAGAATCCAGGACAGAGAGAAAGAGGTGAAGCTGCTTCAACAGGAGGTGGAGGCCATCAATCACTCTGCTGATCAAACAGTGAAGGACAGTGAGAAGATCTTCACTCAGATGATCCGTCTCATCCAGAAGACAAGCTGTGATGTGAAGCAGCAGATCAGATCCCAGCAGCAAACTGAAGTGAGTGGAGTCAAAGATCTTCAGGAGGAGCTGGAGCAGGAGATCACTGAGCTGAAGAGCAAAGACGCTGAGCTGAAGCAGCTCTCACTCACAGAGGATCACAGCCAATTTCTGCTCAACTACCCCTCACTGCCACCACTCAGTGAGTCCACATACTCATCCAGCATCAATGTCCGTCCTCTCAGATACTTTGAGGATGTGACAGCAGCTGTGTCAGAGCTCAGAGACATAATGCAGGAACTTCTAAGAGAGGAATGGACAAACATCTCACTGACAGTCACTCATGTGGATGTTTTACTGCCAGAACCAGAACCAAAGAGCAGAGCTGACTTCTTAAGGTATTCATGTCAAATCACACTGGATCCAAACACAGCACACAGACAACTGTTACTGTCAGAGGAAAACAGAAAGGTGACAGTAATGAGACAACCTCAGTCTGATTCTGATCATCCAGACAGATTTACTGATTATCTTCAGGTTCTGAGTAGAGAGAGTCTGACTGGACGTTGTTACTGGGAGGTGGAGTTGAAAGGAAAATATGTTCGTCTATCAGTTGCTTACAAGAACATCAGCAGATCTGGAGATGAAAGTATATTTGGTTTCAATGATAAATCTTGGGCATTAGATAGTTCTCCAGACAGTTTCTCATTTCACCACAACAGCATACAAACCTCCATCTCAGCTCCTGTTTCCTCCAGAGTAGGAGTGTACCTGGATCACAGAGCAGGTGTTCTGTCCTTCTACAGCATCTCTGAAAGCATGACTCTCCTCCACAGAGTCCAGACCACATTCTCTCAGCCCCTCCATGCTGGAGTGTTGTTGGAGTACGCTGTTGGAACCTCAGCAGAGTTCTGTAAACTCAAATAAAGAAGTGAAATGTTTGTTTTTAATGATTTCTCTGCTTTCCATCATTTTGAGCTAAACTTTTTAACTGTTAATATTCTGTTGAGTCGTGTTTATAGTCAGAAATAAAGAGAGAAATGACAAATCCCTAGAATGTGGATTTGAGACATTTTTGAAGATGAATCTTGATTTTTTTTTTTGGTAAAATCTGTTTTCTTGTTGTTTCTTTGAACTTTGGGATTTGACTGTTTGAATTAAATGTCACACAAATGTTGTGTTCATGTTTTTGTGTTGTTGTCATGTGAACTGAAGGAAGCTGCAACTCAAATATAATCAGAGACATCACAATTAAAGACTTTCCCTGTTTGCTCTACACAGAAAAGAGAAGAAACTGAAGGAGAAGATTGTGTTTGTAGAAAGAGAAACATTTACAACATTGTTATCTGTCTGTTTCATTTGAAAACTTTTGTTTGAATATTTTAATCATTTGACAATAAAAACATTCTGATTATTTTGTCTTCATTCCAGTATCTGAGAGTATTCGTTTGTTCTGGCAGTACTTCTGGCATGGAGAAGTGGCAGTACTCTAAAGAACTATTTTTAGAAGTCTTGGTATTTGGTATGGGCTGCACGGTGGCGCAAGTGGTTAGCGCTCTCGCCTCACAGTGAGAAGGCCTCGGTTCGAATCCCGGCTGGGACCATTCTGTGTGGAGTTTGCATGTTCTCCCCGTGCATGCGTGGGATTTCACCGGGGACTCCGGCTTCCTCCCACCGTCCAAAAACATGCCTCATAGGTTAATTGGCGACTCTGAATTGCCCCTAGGTGTGAATGTGAGAGTGGATGTGTGTGTGATTGAGGCCCTGCGACAGACTGGCGGCCTGTCCAGGGTGTACCCCGCCTTCGCCCATCAGTAGCCGGGATAGGCTCCGGCACCCCGCGACCCCGAAAGGGAAGAAGCGGTCAAGAAGATGGATGGATAGTATTTGGTATCTGTTTGACCAAACCCCCTGCCAGGAGCCAATGGGTAATTTCTCCTCCAGAACAGAGGGTGGCGCTGTTGCGCGGTTGAAGAGTGATACGCTTCCGCTGTTGCTGCTTTGCAGAAATCTGCACTGCGGAGACTTTTATCTGTTTCTTAGCTGACGGTAGGTGTTAAATATAGTCATTGGTGTTAAAATAAAATATAAATATATACTTTTTATTTTGCATAACTACGTCGTTTGTTATTGACGTTGGTTTTACTCGAGGCCTCTGTAAATGTTTACACCGGTTTCTGAATGATGCTATATGCTAACGTTCGCTTAGCATTTAGCTGTCTTCAAATGTGGGACCGATTGATGCGATGAAAACATTCTGCGTTGAGGCTAATATGATAACAAGAGTCGTAAGAAGATTACTAGGTGTATAATAATAGTATCATTTAAAAATGGTTAAACGTTTTATTGTCATTACTCCCTGTTTCGCACCTGTTTGTATTGGATTTGTTGAGTTTTTAGTTTTTTACGACATGCAGGCAGCGGTTTACTGCAGCAGCTTTCTGAACACACTGCGTGTTTACATGTGACGACCATCCGTGTTTCTGCGGGGGTTCAGATTCACCTCTCTGTTTTACAGGTAGCACAACGGGTCCGGAACACACCTGACGCTCGCAGGTAAAGCCTCGGCAGAGCTGGAAGCTCGCCACCATGGCGGACATCAAGAATTTCCTGTACGCCTGGTGTGGGAAAAAGAAGCTGACTCCCAACTATGACATCCGGGCGGCGGGCAACAAAAACCGTCAAAAGTTCATGTGTGAGGTGTGTCTGTGTTCACGTGCAGCTGGTTTTTCACCAGACTCTCCTCCTGTAACTTCTCCATCTGCTCCTTCAGGTCCGGGTGGATGGCTTCAACTACGTGGGGATGGGGAACTCAACCAGCAAGAAGGATGCTCAGACCAACGCCGCCAGGGACTTTGTCAACTATTTGGTCAGAGTTGGGGAGATGAAGGCCGAGGAGGTCCCAGCTCTGGGGGTCAGCTTGCTTTTTTACACCTTATTAAAGGAGATGTAAAAACAGAGTAGAGTGGTCTGCAGCTCCGGAGCCACCTGTGGCTCTTTAAGCCCTCTATAGTGGCTCTTTGGCTAAAGAAAAATAAAGTAATGGTATTCCTTTTTTTTCTCTTTTTAGATTAGTTAAGTTTATACATTTATGATTGAAGTGAACCTTGAAGATAAACTAAGTAAAGATTTTTACCTTCCTGAGTTGAAGAGGTCTTGTTTGCACTTTTCTTCCTCCAGAATGTACAGATTTTAAATACTAAGTGAAAATTTGGTAGAAAGTCTGATCTTTTATGAGTATTATCTTGTGCTTTCCAGAGATGCACTGATATGATTTAGTTTGGCACATGGAGTCTTTTATTTTGAAGGAAATGGAAAAAAATAGCTTCACATTTTAATAAAATGCTAATTTATCTTTTTTTATTTCTGTTTTTATTATATTATTTTAATTCCTTTTGCCAGAAAAGAAACATAATTGATATTTATTATTTAAAAAAATACAATGTAATAAATGCACAGAACTATCAAAATAAGACTTTAGGGCTCCTACTAGGTTTTGATCAGGAGAAAACAAGCCCTAATGGATCATTTACTGTTGAAGCTTGTAGACCCCTGAACTAGAGGAACGTCTTCCCAATCAGTAGAGTGCCTCACTATGTTTAGGCCAGAACAGAAAACCACGTATAAGGTTAAGAATCCATGAAGTTTGGGAGAATTAGTCAAAAGTTGACCTGTGTTCAGCGTGAACTCAGCCAGAACTGACCAAATATGTTTACTGTTTTGATCAGGTCATGGCTCCAGAACCAACCCAGCCCGATGGACCTCCAGGCAGCTTCGGAACCCTCCCAGCAAGCGGGCCTCTGCCCCCCCATCTAGTAGTGAAGGGGGAGAAAGGTTTGAGTCGAACACCTAACCTGCGTTCTCTCAAATTTCACTCTTCTTCATTCTGAGGTCTCTTTTTTCAGAGGCTGAAGTCCCCATGGAAGAACATGCGGGCCAGACGGAACAGGGGTACCCTCCAAGAGGAGGCTATGGGGACGGAGGAGGGGCTGAGTGGGACAGAGGGGCCAACCTGAAGGAGTACTACGCCCGGAGGGATGAGCAGGAAGCCCAAGCGGTACTCGAGCCAGCTATGTGCTATAAAGCTGCTTTCAAGATGATCCAGATCCTTTTGAGCTCAGTCATCTCTGCTATAGCTGGAACTGTGAATGTGGCTCCCCTGTTTTAGACGCTGGAGTCCGAGGAGGTAGACCTGAATGCAAACTTGCACGGGAACTGGACCCTGGAGAACGCCAAGGCCCGCCTCAACCGGTTCTTCCAGCAGGAGAAGATGACTGCGGAGTACAAGTACAGCCAAGTGGGACCAGATCACAACAGGTCTGGATCAGCGCTCCCCCACCAGCTGTCAAACCAGATCCAGGCTGACGAGCTGCAGGTCTCACGTCAGTCTGGATTTGGTCTTTTCCGTTGTTGGGTTCTGTCAAGACAAATTAACACCAATTTAAATCCAGCTCCTCTGGAATGTCCTGAAGAAGCTGTGGCTTCTCAGGTTGGTGAATGTTTCCTCTGAAAGGGGCCACACGGCTTGGCCCCCGCTCACTGGAAGCACCTGCGTGTTTTTCTGCCGGACTGCTGCAAACCCAGAGAGCTCCAGAGTGTGCTGGCTACACCAGAGAGCCCTCACATCCCATCTCCAACTCAAAGTCTGCAGAGCAACACCAGAACTCACGACCACGCTGAGGAAATACATGGGGAGGGTTTTTAGGCACTCTAAAGCCCCCCCATGGGTGCAGCTCCGTGGTCTCTGGTCATGATTTGTGGTGTTGCTCTTCATTGTAGGCTTTAAAACCTGAAAGTCTGGCAGAAAAACACCCAGGTTTCTTCCTGTGGACACCTTAGGTGAGTCTGCTCCTGAGGGGACGCTTGGCTAGAGGCTTTTACTCTGAAAGGCACAGGAAGTAACGCTGCCATGTTACTTTTCCACAGGAGCTTCATTGCAGAGATGCAGCTGTTTGTGAGGCAGCTCGGTAGAAGTAAGTCTTCACAGCATGTCTGTGCATGAGACCACTGAAACAAAGATTCTTTACTCAAAAGAACAATGTTTGTTCTAATAACAGTTTTTCAGAGATGTGAGCTGAAATAGCAAACACAGGATTGTCACATTTACCTGATAGGCTGAAACAGCTTTATGTGGTGCTAGTGACTCCGCCCGTTTTGTCTGTTTAGAGATCATGGCCCGCGAACACGGCTCTAACAAGAAGCTGGCGGCGCAGTCGTGCGCGCTGTCGGTGGTGCGACAGCTGTACCACCTCGGGGTGCTGGAGGCGTACACTGGAATCACCAAGAAGAAGGAGGGTGAGACGGTGAGAGTTTGATGTTTTAAAGTTTCGTCAAAGCAAAAATGAAGCTGGCTGAAAGTTTGTCTCTTTTTCATGTCCAGCTGGAGCCGTACGACGTGAACGTGTCTCCTGACCTGCAGCAGCAGCTGAACACTGTGGTCGAGGAGCTTGGAATCCAGGTCCCCCCACCGGTGAGTTCCAGACAGGTTTTGAAAGAGGAGCTTTGATAAATCCCCTGGATCATTCTAGGTTTCTTAGGTTCTAGATGCATTCTTTTGTGTGGGCTTCTTCTGCTGTGACCTGCTGTTCCCCCTTCCTCCTGTGGGGGGAGTAAATGTGTCAAGCTGACACGGATGCTTGTGTCTTTCAGCCTGAAGATCCCAGCAACCCAGTGTCTCTGATTCAGGGGAAGATCAACACGTTCGAGCCCTCGCAGCGTCAGAACACTGCTGGCGTCGTCCCCTGGTCCCCGCCGCAGGTCAACTGGAACCCCTGGACCAGCAGCAACATTGATGAGGGCCCGCTAGCTTTTGTAAGGCTTTCTCCTGGAGCTCTAGATGGAAGACCTCAGGGTCTGAGCAGATGTCTCCTGATACTTTCATGTCCAGGTGCTACCTGCCTCCTAAAATATCTCCTTCTCCCCTCTTTAGTGCACCCCTGAGCAAATCAGTGAGGACCTGCACAATGAGCTGATGTACCAGCTGGAGCACGACGACTCTCTGCAGAAGGTCAGGGAGTTGGTTTTGGTGCTGTGGCGAGCTCTGCTCTCTGACTGACGCTGTGTTGTTTAGATCCTAGCAGAGCGCGATCAGCTGCCCGTAAAACAGTTTGAGGAGGAGATCATGGGGGCCCTGGAGAGCAACCCGGTGGTGATCATCAGAGGAGCCACAGGCTGCGGCAAAACCACGCAGGTTCCTCAGTACATCCTGGACCGCTTCATCAAAGGAGGAAGAGCGTCTGACTGCAACATCGTGGTCACCCAGGTAACAGAACGCACCTGAAGGATGCCTGTGGTCTCCAGTCATGCTAATGTGCTACACAGAATGCTAATTATCTGAAAATAGAGTGCCAAAATAAATAGGATAATTATAAATAGCAACACATTTTTACCTAAATGATTTCTTTGATATCAAGAACAGAACTCAATTTAATGCTTAGATACAAACTTTTAATCTCCAAATGCTAACTTTGAACCCAGACATAAAAATGTTGTTAATATGATTCTAAATAAATCTAAAGCCAGCAGAGCAGCCACAAAATAATCCACATTCTAGATAAAACTTGAGAAATCTTTTCAGTATTTCTGCAAGTTATTAAAGTTATTAACTTTGGTCAAAATAATAAGAAATAATAAGAAAAACTGGCCTTAACAACAGAATCAATGTTTTTTTTTTTCTTTAAGTCAAGCTGTAAAAAGCTAAAGATTTAAATATAATCTCACTAAACATCAGTTTATTATAAAGCAATGCATATTTTGATTATATAGTTTATTATACATATGAATAAATAATAAAAATAAAGTATTGTGAAATGTAAAAAAAAATATGTGTATCTAAATTGTCTGAAAAGGTTGCGAGACTTTCTGATATTTATGCTACATATTAAAGCCCCTCTATGAAAAAAAGGTGTTTTTAACAGTATTTTTCTCATAAACGAGGACATATTTAAAGAAAATGAAGAATACAATTGAAATTCTGAGTATTTCTTCATTCAGATTGTTGTGATTCAGGAGCAGATGAAAATACTGTTTGAAAAAGCTTGCACTTGTGCAGAAAATACGATAAAAAAATACGATCAAAAAATTTGCAGTGGCAATGGGGAGGGGAAAGAGGGGCGGGGATGCATCTTGCCAAAGGTCCCGCCCTCAACTCAGAGACAAATTTCTAATGAACCACTGCTGCTCTACTGAAAAAGTGTCATTGAAAATGACACGTTTTTTGATTTTGGCTAAAATCCTCATAATTGTAATAATGAAAAACACTGAATTCTTTTAAAATAGATCAAGAGATGATTGGAGTGGGTTCAAATGAGGATCTAAATAAAGCCAGCTGACCTCAAAGTTTTTTTTCAGCTGAACTCTGGTCAGCCTGGCCCAATTTTGGCCATTGACATTTTTCACGTGAAGGCTCTGCATAAGAGCTTCTGTAGCTCTCGCCTGCATGATCTTTCTTTGCATAAATGAGTGCATAGCAGCACAACTAAGACTGTTGTAACCATAAAGACGCTCAATCATTTTCTATTTAGCACCAAGATCTCGTTTTCTGTGCACATGAACGCCTAGCCGATCCATTGCTGTCATGTCTGCAGCCCCGTCGGATCAGCGCTGTCTCCGTGGCCGAGCGAGTCGCCTATGAGAGAGCAGAGGATCTTGGGAAAAGTTGTGGCTATAGCGTGCGTTTTGAGTCTGTGCTGCCCCGTCCGCATGCTAGCATCTTGTTTTGCACTGTGGGTACGTGAACACCTTGAGCTCAGAAGTTTGATTGGACGAGCTGATCCTTTACGTTCGTCTAGATTAGTGTTGAACTATTTTGGTATCCCTGCAGCCTTTCATTTCCTGAATATGGTCTTTGGCTCTTTCAGGCGTTCTGCTGCGGAAGCTGGAAGCAGGAATACGAGGAATCAGCCACGTCATTGTGGACGAGATCCACGAGAGAGACATCAACGTGAGTTCCTGTTCAGAATCGGTAAGGATGAGGTCCACCAGAGGGCGCTTTCATTGTGTATGTGCCTGCAGACGGACTTCCTCATGGTGGTGCTCAGAGACGTGGTCCAGGCCTTCCCGGACGTCCGCATCCTCCTGATGTCGGCCACCATCGACACCACCATGTTCAGAGAGTACTTC
This sequence comes from Oryzias melastigma, assembly GCF_002922805.2. Classification (NCBI taxonomy): domain Eukaryota; kingdom Metazoa; phylum Chordata; class Actinopteri; order Beloniformes; family Adrianichthyidae; genus Oryzias; species Oryzias melastigma. The sequence continues at coordinate 12,996,472 of NC_050528.1, forward strand.
TTCAACTGTCCCATCATCGAGGTGTTCGGACGCACCTTCCCTGTTCAAGGTTCATCTTTGACTTTCAGAAACTTGAAGTTCCTTTGCTACTTTACTAAGACAACTAAAGGAAATCCAAGTATTTATTTGAGATTTTGTGTTTAGAGTATTTTCTGGAAGACTGCATCCAGATGACAAACTTCATTCCCCCGCCAATGGATCGGAAGAAGAAAGCCAAAGACGAGGAGGGAGGAGAAGAAGATGTAAGACACTTTCTGCAGAAGTGAAAGTGTGCCTGAGGACCATCTCTCATGTGCTCCATGCCGTCTCTGCAGACCAACTGTAACCTGATCTGTGGGGCCGAGTACACTCCAGAGACCAAGAACACCATGTCGCAGATGAGTGAGAAGGAGACGTCCTTCGAGCTGGTGGAAGCGCTGCTGAAATACATCGAGACCCTGAAAGTTGCCGGGGCCGTGCTCGTCTTCCTGCCGGGCTGGAACCTCATCTTCTCCATGCAGAGACACCTGGAGACCAACCCGCACTTTGGTCCGTGCCCCGCCTCTGTCCAGATCTCTCCACCTTTTAGAAACTTGTCATAAAACGTGGCGGTCTTGTTTCAGGGAGCAATCGATACCGGATCTTGCCACTCCATTCTCAGGTCCCACGCGAGGAGCAGAGGAGGGTGTTTGAGCCGGTTCCTGATGATGTCACCAAGGTGGGTGGGGTGTAAGCGTGTGAAGCAGGAAGTTGTGCTCTGTCTGACTGTCACTGCTGTTCCAGGTCATCCTGTCCACCAACATTGCAGAGACCAGCATCACCATCAACGATGTCGTCTACGTCATCGATTCCTGCAAGTAAGTCCTGCACGCCGCTCTCCACGCAGCTCAGTTCCTCAGTTTTAATGGCAGGGTTGCTCTCAATTCAAAAGGCAGAAAGTGAAACTTTTCACCTCCCACAACAACATGACCAACTACGCCACTGTGTGGGCTTCCAAGACCAACCTGGAGCAGAGGAAGGGGCGAGCCGGCAGGGTCCGACCCGGCTTCTGCTTCCACATGTGCAGCCGCGCTCGCTTTGAGAAGTATGTTGGAGTGGTCCCGCCCCCTCCTGTGATGTGTGTTTGCTGGTTTTGACTGTGTGTTGGTCTGCAGGCTGGAGACTCACATGACTCCAGAGATATTCAGGACACCGCTCCACGAAGTCGCTCTGAGCATCAAGCTGCTGAGACTCGGCAGCATTGGACACTTCCTGTCTAAGGCTATTGAGCCGCCACCACTGGACGCCGTCATAGAGGCGGAACACACGTTAAGAGGTGAGAGTCTGTTCAAGGACGCCATTTGCTAGGAGAACTGAAACGTGGGATGTATTTAATGACTGTTTGTGACATATTGTCCCTTCCTGTGTCACACTGCTTCTTCCTGTGACACTTTGGCTATGTCCTAGTTCCTTCCAGCTCACTATGTAGTGCATTCACCATTTTGTAGTGCTGTCCAAATCTACCATTCCAAAATTAGGTGTCCTAGAAATTTCCCTGAAGTCTTTGCGAAAAACTAGCATGCATCGATGCCCACTAAATTAGCAAATATAGACCACAATGCATTGCAACTGAACCATTTTTGCAAAAAAAAAAATGTTAAATTTTTTTTGTACTTAGGGATTAGGGTGGGAATTCAGACAAATCCACTGCTACTTCCTTTGTGACGTAGCACCTCTTAGTGTGTTTCAGAGTAATGCTTCCTGTGTGACATATCACTGCTTTCTTCGTCATAATTCCACTTCCTGCTGGAGGTCCTACTGTTTCCTGTAGAATGAGCTGCTTCTTCCTGCATTATACGGCCACTTCTTGTGTGAATTGCCACCATTTCCTCTGCCGTGCTGTAACTTCCTGTGTATAGGGTCACCTCTTCCTGCGTCCCCCCGGGTTCTCACAGCAACCGTTACAGCTCTGGTCTGGTGCGGCCACTGGTGTCTTTACCTAACTCTTAAAAGTGCGAGAGGCACTCAGTCTGCGTCCATATCAGGCCGACTTCTGGGATCTTTCTTCTCCGGCGCTCCAAATCCACTTTGTTGTTCAAATTTTTAACGAATGCCGGAGCACTTTTTGGGAAGTTGGGGCTAGTATCGACCTAAACCGGAAATCATGCAAGCGAGTGTAAAGTGTATCCAGTACATTTTTCAAAATGTAACCCCTTTACTGCTGTTTTCACTGTAATTTAAACATCATGTCATTGTGACAACCAACCCTTGTCTCCTCTACTTGTACACAATAAGGCTAATGAAGTACAAAACGTTTGTATCTGAAGGTGCTGCAGAAGTGGATCAGATGTGAAGCGCATGCTGGCCCATCGGCTACACACAGACACACTCAGCGGGCTAAAGGTTGTTCCTACCGGAATCGCTGCCATCTAGTGTGAGCCTGCATGGAGAAACGGCATCAACTGAGTCAGAAGCGGCTCAAAAATATTATGATAAACCTGGAGGATAATCATTATCCAGAGCAGGTGTTTTTTTACATAGCATGATCAGAAGTATTATTGAGTAAGGATTGGTAACAGACATTCTTCGGCGAGACGGGGACGGGAGGTTCTTCATAATCACGGATATCTGTGGTCCTTAACCCCCACGAATAAGGGGGGATTACTGTACTTCCTAGATAAATGGGGGGTTATATTATGGACCTACATGAGTTTGGAGTTTTGAGAGGTCTGCGGTGGAGCCTGTGGGTCCAGCCATCCCATAGCCAATGCGAGTCATTAGCCACAGCTAGAACGCTCCCATGTTGCACCTGAGCTGTAATGGTTGCAGCGTGGGTCCAGGGTCAGAGTTTCAGTTCTTTTTGAACTGGGTTTTGGATGACTGCTGAGATTTCTGAGTATGTTTTTGTGTTCCAGAACTGGATGCTCTTGATAGCAACGACGAGCTCACCCCTCTGGGTCGGATTCTGGCCCGGCTGCCCATCGAGCCTCGATTGGGGAAGATGATGATCATGGGCTGCATATTCAAGTCAGTCTCTGCTCTCTTTGTCAGTGCCTGCCTGTTTGCTTTAGTCTGTTTCAGTTCTTTTGTGTTTTCCTGCAGCGTTGGAGACGCCGTCTGCACAATCTCTGCCGCCTCCTGCTTCCCTGAACCCTTCATCAGTGACGGAAAACGCCTCGGATTCGTCCACAGAAACTTCTCTGGCAGCCGCTTTTCCGACCACGTGGCTTTGCTGGCCGTCTTCCAGGCCTGGGACGATGTCAGGTTTGTGGGGGGGTGGAAAATGATCATTACATCTGCACTGTGATTGGACAACTTCTCATCACCATTCCCTCTGTGTAGGGTCAACGGTGAGGAGGCGGAGATGCGCTTCTGCGAGCACAAACGCCTGAACATGGCCACCCTGAGGATGACGTGGGAGGCTAAAGTCCAGCTGAAGGAGATCCTAGTGAACTCTGGATTTCCTGAAGGTACCTGAATTCACCACAAAACGTCATTTTACTGAACGTAGCATGACCTTTCCTTACGTCTGGTCCTGCAGAGTGTCTGATGACACAGATGTTCAACACTGTTGGACCCGACAACAACCTGGATGTGGTCATTTCTCTGATAACCTTTGGCTCATACCCCAACGTCTGCTACCACAAGGAGAAGAGGAAGATCCTGACCACAGAGGGGCGCAACGCCCTCATCCACAAGTCCTCCGTCAACTGTCCGTTCAGCAGCCATGACATCAAGTACCCATCACCCTTCTTTGTCTTCAGTGAGAAGGTGGGGATGTCCTCCAAACCTGTTTAGTTATGCTTATTCCAATTCAGAGTTTCATTTTTGACAAGTGCACACATTGTGTTCCAGATCCGGACCAGAGCCATCTCGGCTAAAGGCATGACTCTGGTCAGCCCGCTGCAGCTGCTGCTCTTCGCCTGTAAGAAGATCAGCTCCAACGGAGAAATCGTGGAGTTGGACGACTGGTGAGTCTCCAGCTCTCTGCACATCAAGCTACGTTCACACTGGCCTCAGCGTTCAAGCAACCACTTTTAATGAAGTCTATATATGCTCATTTTGGATTTCCGTGTTCAAAACTTTTGCCTGAACCTGCGTTTAGCATGTTCTTGAACGGCCGACACATGTCCGGTGTGACCGTAGCTTCAGGATCTTAGGCTCAGATACTGCATCTGGAGTTGAGCTTTAGTTCTTAAGGTGCTCCAAATATTGAGCCAAACTTGTTTGAATGTCTTCAGGATCAAGCTCAGGATCCCCCATGAGGTGGCAGGGGGTGTGGCTGCGCTGAGGGCGGGGCTTGAGGCTTTAGTGGTGGAGGTGACCAAAGATCCAGAGTATATCAACCAGATGGATCAGGGCAACACGCGCATGCTGAACGCCATCAGATACGTGTCCAAGCCGACTGCCGCCGGACTCAACCTCATGAACTCCAGCCAGAGGTACCAGAGAGCTCAGAACCAGAACCTGATTCTGTCCAGAATCTGACAGTCTTTGTCCTTACAGGATGGGAGACGGACCACGGCCCCCCAAGATGGCCCGCTTTGATGGAGGGGGCAACAGAGGAGGGGGGTTC
>NC_050528.1:13001085-13016302 GCF_002922805.2 Oryzias melastigma
TGGAGGTTATGGAGGTGGAGGGGGTTACAGAGGAGGAGGGGGAGGTTACGGAGATGGGGGAGGTTACAGAGGAGGATATTAATTTCCAGAACCACGCCTCTGTGTTTATGATCCAGCCTGTTGTTGTTGTTTTGATACATGTTTGTAAAGTAGAGGGAACGTCAACTGATCTGTTTTTAGTTCATGGTGAAGTGGTCAAATAAATGATTTTTCCTTAACACAAAATTTGTGTGACCGTGATTTTTTTTTCCCCTTCCATTGACTGTACAAGAGAACTGGACTGAGTAGGTGTGATGTCACCCCTTGCATGTGGAAGCCGCATGTGGACTAACTTCTTGTTTTATTTTTCAAAAATTTTCACTATTAAATCGATATTTTAGGACTTTTATGTCATATAGCCAAAAAAACTTTTTTCTAATAGTCTTTTAAAAAAATATTTCTGATCAAGATTGGTTTGAAGACATTTAATAATTATGTTAATAAAAGCCTTTTTTTGAATAAATCACTTTGTTGGTTGCACAGTCAGTCTTTTTCATCCATCTTCATCACAACATCTGTTTGAGGAAGACTGACAAAATCCTGCAGGTAGATATAACATTTCAGATAATCACAGAAATGATCTTCAAAGTGTATAAAAATCGTCCATTTTCATCATAAACCTAAAAGCTCTACTAGAAAGAGTTTTGAAGTTCCACTTATTCTGTCAGACTATTTTTCCTATATATTTTCCAAACTGCCATCATCTGTTGGGGTTATGAGCATGCTGGAGCCTATCCCTGTAGTGGCGTGAGAGAGCTGGGTAAACCCTATATGGTTCCAGACTATAAAGAGGAAAATTAATTACTTTTTAAATGTATTTATGGTTTTATTTATTTTATAAGTTATTATTAATAAAAAGATTAAGATTAAAAAGACATAATAAAGTTTTTAATATATATATACAGTAATAACTACATAAATTAATAGTACATCAATAACCCTCCCCTTATTGTAATATTTTAATATTGAAATTTCTAATAATTGATTTTAAATATTTTTCACAAATAAATTGTTCTCTGTTATTTTTTCATATTATTTTTTACATTAAATTGCTATGTTCGCTTTTGGTTTCTTTAAATTCTGTCTAGTTTACTAAAATAACTATTTTTTATTTTCATATTTTCAGTGTAGCATCAGCTTAAATATTGTGTGTGCCTTTGCTCCTGCATTCTTATAATTATATTTTCTTGTATAAATGGGCCTCACATTTATGGTAGAAACGCATAACAATGTGTCTGTATCGATATGTTCCTTTTAGTTGACCTGTTGCCATGGTGATGGGTAAGTCTGACCTCCACTGATGATGGCTCCCTCTTGACCTCGTGATAAACTCTAGCTTGTTTTTGTCAGAGCAGGTTAAACTTAACTGGTTTTGTTTTATTGAAACTCAAAACTGAAATTTCAGCTCAGGTTTAAACTATTCAGTTTGTTAGTAAACTCAAACTAAGTTAAATCTCTCACTTGGCATCTGACTTGAAAAATGACAAAAAAAAGTCCGCCAGCAGGGGGCGTCAGATGACTTATTTGATCTTTAGCATGAGTTAAAGTCAAAACGTTTTAGTTTGAACAATTAGAGATTACAAAAAAGTGATTTAAATTATTATATTGAACATCTAAGACAATTTTCTGAAAAGTGAATGAAACCAAACTGGAGCATCATTATCACCTCGTCAGTGAGAAGACTGCAGAGTCTGGACACAAACATATCTTTCTGACACATGTCCAAAGTTAAGGGGGAGGCAAGATGCTCCAAGATGTCAAACATCTGCTCCTGCGTCTCAAAGCAGCAGCTTCTTACAGGAAAGGTCAGAATCCATGTTAACCTCTGTTATCTTCATCTGAACAAATCCACATTTAAGTTATTAAAGACAGAGATGACCCACAGCTGGACCTCTCAGAACCAGAAACGTGAAGCTGCTTCTCGATAAGCTCATGATAAAAAACAATGTAGTCTTTGAGCTCCAGCATGTTCCAACACCTTCATTTCCCTCAGGATTTTCAAACCACGGAAGGAAAACTCCCATCTGTCAACAAACTGTGAGGAAATCATGTTAAAGAGTCGTAAACACACCAGGAGGTGTTTGCATTTTTTTCCCCACCAAGCAGAACCGGCGAGGAGTTGGAAGGAGAGGAAAAGCCGTGGTACCTCTAGAAACCTCAGAAAGAGCCTTGACCTCGACTTCTACAGATTAGGGGTCATTTGGGATCATTTCAGTGGAAACTTATAAATGTCATACTCAGTTATGTGAAGCTTTTGCTTTAAATCCTCATCAAAAATGCACAACAAGACCAAATTTGTCTTCAGAAAAAATAACTACATCTAGATGAATGACACAAGTCGTCATCAGGAATGCAGGAGGCCTTGACGGTTCTGGTTCAAAAACCTGTGAGAACGTTTTTGAAAAATAAGACGTGTGAGTGATCCTCCAAGATTGTAGACCCATTTCAACACCTTCAAACTGATCAGGTGTCTACAGTTTGTCAAAACATCTGAATTTGAGTGTAGATATTATTGATGAACTAATCATAGTAGTACTGTGATTACTGGAGAACAAAAACACCTCAAAGTTTTAACAGCATCAAAAAAGGTAAAACTAAGCTAAATATGAAATGAAAGCCTTCTGGATGGGGAGGGCCATCCGTAACTCTTAACCCTCAAGCTCTCTTATGGGGTCCAGATGACCCCACCCTTATATTAACGTGTGATTCCTCCCATGACAAAGATGGACAAAGGTGGACAGGAGTTTATGCCTCCCATGGAAACCAGTGAAGAAAAAAAACATTTGAAAAAATAAAGTTCAGCACGCTTTGTTGTGGGGTACAAATGACCCCACTTTTAATGTAAACATGCCAAGGACAGCACAAGGGTTAAATATGTTTAGGTCTCTAAAGTTTTGGAATTTTGGAGGAGAAAATAGCTTTTCAGTAAACAGTTGTGATTAGGTATGTGGGTGGAGGTTCTTATTTGCCTCATTTGACATTGACTTGAAGTTGAGTCATGATATCTGGACTTGAAATCTCCTTTCTTAAATTTTTAGGAAATTCCCTCTGAAAAAAGTGGCACACTTTAAGGTTATAATGTTTGAAGCATTATACTTCATAGTTGAGCATTAAAATATATAAAAATTATTCCCTTATTCTAATTATTGTCAATCAGGAGCAGATGAATTAATGTTGTTGGAAAAGGCTTGTAGATGGATTGTAGGTGCTACAATCAGCTGGGCAGAAGTTCTCTGCTCCATTCTGATCCATGTAAGCCTTTGTTTTCCTCAACCGAGCTGCCATCTGGCTCAAACCTGTACGGCTGGATAGCTCCAATATTGCTCGCCATTTTTGTTGCACCTGTAACGTTAGGTTGGGGTTGTGATGCTCTATAAGCTAGAGGGACAGAGAGTAAATAGTTGGATGGTGCAAAATGAGGGCAGGCCCATAGTCCTACCCACAACCCAGAGATGAATTTCTAATAAACTCCTGCAGCTCTGCAAAACTATGTCCTAGAAAACAACAGCTTTTTTTTTATTTAGGCTAAAATTACAGAATTATAAACAAAAGACCACTGGGAACACTTTTACATTAGATCAAAAGATGATCAGAGTACTTCTTTCTGTTTATGGCACACCTGAAGTTTAAAGTTAGTATAATTCCTATATAGCACATGTACACGTCTACAGTATACTTGCAATACTCTTACTTAAGTATACTTAATAAAATGAACTTCAAGTGTACTACTTTTTGTCAAGGGTTTCCTTTTAATGTTATTGTACGGAGAGAAAACAGTCTCAATCCGACTTGTGTGTGTGTAATTCTTGATTTGTGCGTTTCTTTGTGTGGTGACCTCGCACTGTCTGCTCGCGCTGTATAAGGAGAGGTGGAGTGAGTCGATCAGCTCTACGCCCGCCTTTCTGGGGCAAGCAGGCAGTCGAAGGTCCAATACGAATGCTTCCCTTCTCCCTAGCCCTTGTCCGTTCCCCTTTATTTAGCCCTCCAAATCGAGAGTTATAAAAAAATAGTGTCTCACATTTCCGACGTCACTTTTGTCGATGACGTCACCCTAATCGCCAGTCCACTAGCGTTAGCGCGGAGCTTCCAGCACTTGAATATACATAACCACAGCGGTTTTATAACTTTTAAAAGGTCATGCTGCAGCAAAAAGTCATTCCTTACATTTAAATGTGGACATCTATGTACAAATCAGACGTGAAAAGAGTCTCACATCTGATTTGTACATAAATGTCATTTTGTGTGTGTGTGTAACAAGCGGTTCGTGTGTAATGTTTAAAGATTTGTGTGTGTACTTAGTTTCAAGCTGTGGTAATTTTAAATTGTGCATGTGTAATATTCATTCATTCATCTTCTTGGCCGCTTCTTCCCTTTCGGGGTCGCGGGGGTGCCGGAGCCTATCCCGGCTACTGAAGGGCGAAGGCGGGGTTTACCCTGGACAGGTCGCCAGTCTGTCACAGGGCCTCAATCACACACACATTCACTCTCACATTCACACCTAGGGGAAATTTAGAGTCACCAATTCACCTAGGAAGCATGTTTTTGGACAGGGGTAGGAAGCCGGAGTCCCCGGTGAAAACCCATGCATGCACGGGGAGAACATGCAAACTCCACACAGAAAGATCCCAGCTGGGATTTGAACCAGGGCCTTCTCGCTGTGAGGCAAGAGCGCTAACCACCGTGCAGCCCTATGTGTAAAATATATTTTGTATTTTTTTTTATTTTTGTACTTCAGCATAAAATGCATTGTATGGGTAACAAATCAAGAATTACTGCATGTCCAAGTCCAAAGTTACGCACTAATCAAGAATTACACACGCACAAATCGGGGTGAGGCTATTTTCTCTCCATACAATCTCTCACTTCTGACAATGCATTCTACTTATTACTTTTCTTTTGTGTTTGGTTTTCCCGCCATGACTTTGGGAGCCGTTTCTAAAGAGGCATTGTTCTATTAACGTCACAAATGAAAAACTTCACTCTCTAGGTTTCAATACAACGCTTTTTTATGTTTACAATCACCTATTTTTGTCTAAAGAGTTATTAATTTAACTGGAGTTTTGCCCAAGGACATATCTATTGGGTTTGGGGTTTCAGCCCCCACCATCCTCAGGATCCATGTCCCAAAAGAACCCCCTCCCCTTTCAAAAAGTTTTTTTTAAACTTTATGAATTCACGCGGGTCGACGAGCATTTGACGACACACCTTCACCATCAACGCGCGTGCCTGAGCGGGACCTGTGCTGTGATTTGAGATGTCAGAGGTTAGCTGACACGGAAGTGGCTGCCCCCCCACTCCCACGCAGCTGCGCAGTAGCGGCCTGGGTGTAGTCTGGACTCAGCGGCTCGAACTCAGCGGCACAGCCGGGAGAGGAGAAGCAACAGGCGGCCTGCAGCGAGCGCAGCGCCGCTTCTTTCCAGCGGGAGTCCGAGCGGAGAGTGGCCGCGAACTTCAGGGAAAGTTCTGGAAAAGTTTTTCTGGGCCGGGAGGGGCACGGAGCGAGCCAGCAGGATGCAGAATTTGGTGCGGACTGTGGCGGTTCTGGGCTGGGTGGCGGCGGTGTGCGTCTCCGCGGCCATGGACGAGTGCGAGGACGCGCAGGGCCGGCCGCAGCGCTGCATGCCCGAGTTCGTGAACGCCGCCTTCAACGTGACGGTGGTGGCTACCAACACCTGCGGCTCCCCCCCCGAGGAGTACTGCGTGCAGACCGGAGCCACCGGCGTCACCAAGTCCTGCCACATCTGCGACGCGCGCGACCAGCGGAACCACCACAGCGCCGCGTACCTGACCGACTACAACAACCAGCAGGACGCCACCTGGTGGCAGAGCCAGACCATGCTGGCGGGGGTCCAGTACCCCACCTCCATCAACCTCACCCTGCATCTCGGTAAGGTGCTCCAGCTCTCAGAGCAGGGCCGTGCGCGTGCATCACCTGCCTCACCTGACAGTGGCGTCTCCAGAAAATGTTTCTTGGGGGGTTTAATGAAAGCATCAGGGGGACCCCTTCTGAGATCCACAACATTAAAACTATTGTGAGCCAGTTAGCAGAAAATAAACCATAAAAAAATCAACATAAAAAAGTTTTTATTCTTTATCTTTTCAAAATAAATATAATTAAAGTAGATTTTACACACAAAATGATGAACTTATTATTATTATTATTATTTTGTGTCATTTGGCTGAGATATGTTATAGGTATTCGGACTGGTTTGCTTAAAGCAGGGGTGTCAAACTCAATCCCACTAGGTGCCAAAATCCAAAACACACCTTAGGTCGCGGGTTGAACGAGATAAACATTTATTGAACACTCTAAAATTATATATTTTTAAAATTTACATTTTAACATAATTATGAACTAGATATATAGCATTGCCTTCAATAATGCTAGTGTGAATGCTGCAAGCTGAAATTGGCCGCTGAAGATGCTGAAATTGATAGCTAAAAACGCTGAAGTTGATAGCCAGCTAAAATATTAGCTAAAATTACCCTAAAAAACAAAATGAAAAAAACTAGATTAGCTAAACCGCTAGCATGTAGCTGATGAAATAGCTAAAAATAGCATAAAAATAGAAAAAAAAACTAACTCCAACCAGCCTGAAAAATGTTTAAAATGAGCCCAATTTGGCCAAAACGGCTAGCATGTAGCTGAAACATTAGCTAAATTCCAAAATAGCCTAAAAAACTAAAAGAAAGCCTAAATTAGCCTAAACAGCTAGCATGTAGCTGAAGTATTAGCTAAATTCTAAAATAGCCTAAAAAACTAAAAAAAAGCCTAAATTAGCCAAAACAGCTAGCATGTAGCTAAAGTATTAGCTAAACTCTAAAACAGCTTACAAAATCTTGGTTAAACTTTTAAACCGTACATTTTTAAGATAATTGTGAATAATAAAAAGGCAGGAATATTATTCAAGAACAAAACAACTTAAATCTTAAATAACTTTCAATATTTTATCCTCCATAAAATTATGTTTTATCAAAATTATGCAAGTTAGAAATGAGCGCAAGATAACATCGGCTCATTAATAACAATAAAATAAAATGATCTGGAGGGCTGGATAGAATTACCTGGTGTGCCAGATCTGGCCTCCGGGCCTCGACTTTGACGCCTATGGCCTAAAGTGGACCAGAGTTTGTTTTACCCGGAACACGTTTTCAGTCTGAACGCACTCAAGCGGACCCTAGTCCAGGCCCGGGAACCACTCTTGGACCTGTCTTTCAAGGCGATCTTGATTTGATTGATTCCAATCGGACTGAGTTCATTCCAGTATTCCTCACTCTGAATAGGATCCGTGCTCGGAGTGAAACAACTAAACCAAAATGGCCACCATAGCCAGGCATGTAAACAAAGCCGCGGACAAATGTGAAGCAACAATAAACACAGCAACTCATTGAAATGTGGTTGGTTGAATGCAGGCTCATTAAAACAACTTTTAGCTGGATGCAAAATGCTTCTCACACTTTTTTTCTGACAATCTATATGTCATAACACTTATCAGCGTACCTTCATAATCGACTTCTGAGTAACCACCTTGCAGCAATAAATGTTGAATCTGACGATACAGATGTTCAAAATTGGTCAGTGAAATAAATAGTTTCAATAAGTGAACAATCTTGACAAGGATTGCTAATATTCTATTATTCTTCTGCTTGTAATTCCTGGTTAATGACTGAAGAGATCTTAAGTCACATGGTTTTATTAACAAGCTTCGGTTAGAAAAAGAAATGTCCGATTGATAGGAGACCGAATACAGACCAAATGGAAGATTCAGAGCTTCAGAGCTCTGTCTCTGGACCAATGGACTTTTCCAGGCTGCATACACCCTAAAATCTTAGAGATGTAGGTTTTTCTTTTTATTTGATTGAAACTTCAAATTTGTCACTGGTTGATTGAGTTCCAGCGAATCAAAGGTGAACTTTTGTTATATAGATTTTTTTTTTTAAATAAAATATATCATCTCATGATAGAACACATATTTTAATAAAATTAAGATTGAAACTGCATTTCTGAGAATTTTTTGTTTTAAATCGTAAATCAGGAGCAGATAAAAAATGCTTTTTAATAAAGAGCTTATTTGTGAAGTAGAAAACACTGGGTGGGCCTCCAGCTCTCTGCTCTGCTCCATTCTGATGCATCAGCTGAAGACAAACAGATCCATGTATGTCTTTGTTTTCCTCGTCTGAGCTGGTATCTGGCTCAGAACTGTACGACTGAATAGCTCCAAGATTGCTCACCATTTGTGTTGGATTGGCAATTTTAGGTTGGAATGTGGGGGCTGTAAGCTAGTGAGAGAGCATGTAAACACAGAGCTCTCAGCATTGGGGAGGGAAGGGTGAGCAGGATTGCACCGCGTCAATAGTCTTGTCTACAACTCAGACATGAACTTCTGATGAACCTCGATAGAAACTATGTCCTAGAGAAAAATGTGATTTTTTTTTTTTTTAATTTTGGCTAAAAAAGGCTTCACCATAATTAAAAAACCACTGGGAACACTTAGAGAAAAGATAGCTGGAGTGGGTTTTTAAGGTGATGTTGACCCCTCAATAACTTTAGGATTAGTGTGTATCCGCTATAGTTTGTGTTCAGGACAGTTTTTAAACGACTTGCACTGAATTCAATTTAAATATTAATAAACTTTATCTGTTTAAAAGCCATTTTAACAACTCAGTAAATTAGTTTTAATTGTTTTGTTGGTTTGTGTTGCGTAACCTAATTCCACCAAAAGACATGGTGTCATAAGGCTGTAAACTGGTTGTAAACTAATTATTATATTCTAGCTAATCAGCGTAGGTGTAATCACAAATGCTCCAGAAAAATCCTGATTTAGCAGATTGGATTGTCAGAGTTAGTGGAGGCCTTCATCTCCCTGTGCTTGCTTGGGTTTTCTCTGGACTCTCCAGCTTTTTCCATCAGTCCAAAGACATGTTTCATTGGTCATTTGAAGACTAAATTGTTCTTTAGGAGTGTGTGAGACCCTGAGATGAACTCTTGGGCCCAATCTGAATTCCTCCCTTCTCGTTCTCCCTTCCCCTCTATTTGAAGGGGCAGATGCAGTGCAAGTGTGTCCGGGATGTTTTCTTTTTTTAATTTTACACCCCAGGTGGAGGGATATAAAGTCCTCCATCGCGAGGCTAAACCGCGCTGCTGAGTGGCGCTTTTGTTCATGTAGATGCACTCTGAACCAGAGATGTCTACATTTAAATGTAAGTAATGACTTTTTGTTGTAGCATGACCTTTTTAAAGTTATAAAACCGTTGTTATGTGTTATCAAGGGCTGGAAGCTCCGCGCTAAAGCTAACCGACTGGCGATTATTGGTGACGCCATTGACGAAAGTGACGTCCAAAGTATGAGACACTCATTTTTGAATAAAAAAATAGTTTGGAGGGCTAAATGAAGGGGAAGGGAGAAGGGAAGAATTTAGATTGGGCCTTGGATGTACCCTTCCTTGCCCCTGATGTAACTAAGTCATTGACTGTATATGAGAACTGATGCCACCAATAGAAACTCTTTCAGCTCCAACCAAATTAAGTCAATTCAGTTGCTATTTTGTTTGCGATGCAGATGCTGCCATGTCGGAACCAGAAGTGGTCAGTAAGCAGTGATTGGTCCGAGTCTGTCTGGGTCGATGTTTCTTTGGAAGCCACTCTCACCAATCAGGAGTGAGCACACCTTTTCCTCTGAAAACAGGCTCTGGACCATCTTTTAACCAAACACTTCAAAATCACATATTTATATTGAGGCATCTAATTGGCCAGTTTATATCTAAAATAACTTGCGGTACAGCAAAACTATCTTTAAAAATTAGGATTATCAAGACCATGTTGACCTGAAGAACCAAGCTAACATTTGAGCTTAACTTGCTACACACGTTGTCACTTGGCTCCAGTTTAACAGAATTAACTACTGTGGTATTATAGCCCTAAATATGATGTCCATGCATGTGGACTCCAAGTCGTAACCCCTGTGGTATCCTAGACATGTTTACATTAAAAGTGGGGTCATCTTGACCCCACAAGACGGCGTGCTGAACTTTTTTTTTCAAGGATTTATTATCTTCACTAGTGTCCATGACAGACATGAAATCCTGTCCACCTTTGTCATGGGACAGATCACACATTAATATAAGGATGGGGTCATTTGGACCCCAAAAAAGAGCACAAGGGTTAAGAGGCTAATAATAAAGAATCAGAGCAAGAATAGTTATTATGACGAATACAACAACAGCTGTTTATTACTCAGTAGAAATCTATAAGGTTTCAGGTTTTTAGAACCAGCAGGTACTTCCTGTTTGGAACGCCAGAAAGGAGAGGTCTCTGTCCGATTCTCATATACAGTCAATGAGCTTAATTGTCTCTGTGACCCTACAGGACAGAACAGGAATGATAGATGATTTGAGTGTAACAGCATTTGTCTCTGATCATTTTTTTTTATGTTTTATAGTTTCAATAATTAGTTAATGTTTGCATCTTACCTGTAAATGTTCTTTAATATTGGTACATTTTCTGTCATGGAGGATAGAAGTAATAATATAAACTTTTTTATTCTAAGATGAGATAACTTCCGTCCACAGGTTTCTCAGATATAGCTGTGAACGCTATACGTACACTTGTTGCTCAAGAACCTGTCAGTTTCTCTAACTATTTGTAGAGAGCTAAGCTAAGCTACATTCACACCGGCAGCAGCCTCTTTCTATGTCAACATTTATGACGTAGACTAAGGAGTCCTTGTTGGAGTTTCGATGGGGAGGATCTACAACTGCGACTCTCAGGCTTGTGAAGGATGGCAATAAAACATGTTTTGGTCAAAGTTCTGCTGTCATAGTTGACTTTGTTCTGATAGGCGTAGTACCACGGATGGCCACTAGAGCTTACAAACCCCCTCCTTTATTGCAGTCAAGTATTTCGAACAAAGACTCCGTTTTGTCCGGAAAATAGCGCCTTTGAAGCCCCTCAGGTGGTTGTGAGTCTGCTGTGGGTGTGTTGTGCAGCAGAGTGGGTATATTAGTGTTCAGGGTATTAAAATTACCCTCCCAAGTCTATCCCCCTGAGGGGGTCTAAACAGCAGTTCCTCTGGTTCTGACATTGGTCTACATTCCTGAGGCGTGCGCTCATGCTGCCGCCTGCTTGCCTTCATCACTGCTCTCAGCAGGGTCTTCCTCACTCGTCCCAGAACAGAACCAGTTTATTGGTGATATAAAGACAGTTTTTTAAGGCTGTGTAAAGAAACTCCGCCTTCTGCTGTGGCGTCATGGTTATTAATACTAAAATGTTTCAGTTCCTATAAAATTGAGTTTGTTTCATTTTGTTAATTTATTCTCTTCATGTTTTTGTTGCCAGTTTTCTCGTGATAACGACATTTACCTTTCTTTTTCTTTCCCATTTTCTCATCAAAATGAGATCTACTATTTCTTTAAAACGAGAAAGCTAATTCAGTGCACTACTAGATATTCCTGCACTGCAGTTTCATAGTAATCTGGGATTAGGGTAGGAATTTGGACATAGCATAATTGTTTGTTATCACAACATAACAACATTTGTTTTCTCTTGATAATGTAGATGTAGATGTTGTTTTCACAAGTAAACAGATAAAAAGCATAAACAACCATGGTAGGCCGTTTGCTGCTTGTAATTTTCTACGGATTTATTCTCTTGTTTTGTTTTGTTTTTCGTGATGTGTTTACTTTTTGTTTTTGAACTGTTTTTCATTAAAGCTAGGACTTTTTTTACATTATGTAAGTTTTATAATCTTTTTTTGCACATATCTTAAATTTGCTGTTTCATTGTTTTTGCGTTTCCTGTTAGCAAAGTCAAACATTTGAGATTCATAACTCCTCCCCCTCTAGACTGTAGCGCCCTCTGTTGGTTGTAGCGCCCCCTGTTGGCTATCTTCATGCCGAATCATCCCACATCTCCGCGGATGACTGCAGCGTTCATGCCTTTAGGGGAGGGGTCTGCGTCTTTGAAGAGCTTTAGCAGGAAGCCAGCTTGTCTGGACATGTACCTGTGAGTCCAGGCCGGAGGCCACATGAAAGACCCACAATGGGAGGCGGGTCTTCTAAATTTGGATTAAAGTGGTTGAAAGCCTGTGGACCAGGTGACGCCAAAGCTTCATGAGAGGTGGGGGGGGGCAGCCTGCAGTCATGTATGACTGTGATGATGCCCCCCCCCCGCACACACAGAGCTCTCTAGATTCCTGAATGCTGAATATTCGAGTTGAGGGCCCCTCAAGTGCCCATTTCCCCTCTTAACAAAGACGAATGAAAAGTCCCCCCCACCCCGCCTCTCTTTGGGACAAAGGTCCAGCAGATAGGAGAACAAGAACACCCCCCGCCTGATTTTCATGTGATCTACATGCTGGATCTTTCCAATGTTTTTGTGTGGGAGAGTTTTGTAACGCATTTCCTTCACTGGAAGAGACGACTGACTACAAAACACTTGTGGATTTAGCAGAAATGACATCTGCTAAAAACAGAATAGGGGATAATTCAGATTGGGGACATGTATATGTATATATATATATATATAAACATATATATAAACAGAACAATGGGTGGAACTGTAGTGCTTTAAGCATCTACTGATGATTGTCATAGAGCACCGTCACCCCCGGGTATGTCAAGGAAGGGAACTTAGCATTTAGCTAACCTAACAATTAACTTCAAACTAATTTACAAACTGTAAAAAAATTAATTGACCTTGTAGACCATTGTCCAGCGGAGGTTTGTGTTCAACAAAAGACACTTTTCTGAGGGATATGTTGTAAAAATGCTGCCGAAAAAGACAGCTGTACTCGAGGTCCTCCCCTGCCCCACTGAGACGTCCTCCTCTGCAACGGAAGGAATGTCTCAAACTGAATGAATCCTTACCAACAGAAGACGACGTTACAGAAGAGCCCTGTTGAATAAGCAAACTTATGTCGCTTTTATCTTTCAAACAGAATGAAGGAAATTCATCAGGAATTCTTCCTGAAGCGTTTTTTTCCCTCAGTTCTCCGCCTTCTCCTAGCTTTGTAATCTTCAAAAATCATTCACAGAATTATTTTTTATTCAATAAACAATATCTCTAGATGATTCCTATTAGTAGTATCAAAGGTCACATGGGCTGTGCTCTTAGTTCAGATGAAGGCATTGACAGCATATAAGAACTGGACTGAGTGAGCCCCTGGAGTTCCAAATAAGAAGGACCTGCTGGTTCCAAAAAAGTCATTATTCTACAGACTTTCATCGAGAAATAAACTGCTATTATTCAGTCATTATATTTATCAGGATGACCATTCTTGCTCTACTACCTTTTATTGGAATCTTTTTTTCCATAATATTTTTGATGTAACGCAAGTTATTTAAGCTTTAAACTGTGGACTCGTACCAACTCGGGACTATCACGCTTATTGACCACATCTGGTTCCACCATGGCGACAGCTGTATTGCGGAAAATTGGTAACTGAGTTGACTTCATTTGATTGGTAAGCATCTCATTTTCTATGGGTGACATCACACCCCCTCGGTCCAGTTCTCTTATACAGTCAATTGATGACTGTCTTTTGTACAGAATGCGTTCAGTTTGATAAATTTATGATAATGAGCAGATCTTTGCTCTATAGTACTGCACTTATTTCCTATGAGGGTTTAAACTTTGAGAGTTTAACCAAGACAGAAAAGCATGAAAAAAGATATGTCTGTCTGAGAAAGGCTTATAAAATTTGCAGCGAGGACTACAAGACGCAGTTAAAATAATGAGACGTAAGATGCCAATTTAGATGCAAAGGAACTACCATGAATCTGGGGGTTACAGGGGTCAAAGTTAGACCAACTCCAAAGCACAAAAACAACCTAAAGAGATGTGTTTTTCCTGTTCAGTGATTCAAACCCCTGATTCCAGTCATGCTTACACTTTTCCTTGCCCTCTGCTTCCCCCCGATCTCGCCATTGCCCCCCTCAACCCTGTTTTTAGACAGTGGTACGGAGGAAAGTCTATCTGTGCTTCATCCTGCAGCCTCGCGTCTCTGTGATGACTGAGCGCAGGTGCTGAGCGTTTCTTTCACAGCCATGTTTCCTCTTTCACCAAGCAGAGCATCATCGGCTTTACTGACTTTAGTTTTTAGCCATAACCTGTGAGAGGTAAGCTCTGCCCCCCTGTGTTACTCCTGCTCCCTACAGCAGCTGCCCGCCCCTCGTTGGCTGTGAAGGTCCCTGCTTTGAAAGATGTTTGCTGTGAGTAAATGTTGCGCTGCAGGTGTGGAAACCAGAAGTTTGTTCCAACATGGTGGGTTGAGCTTTGTTTTTAGTCGATACAGAACCGTATCTGTAAGCTTCATTTGGGGTGACACTGGGATTTTTGTGTTTCCCGATTCAGCAGAGGTTTTTTTTTTTTTTTAAATTTTTAAATCTGCATCTTCTTGCACTTTCTGTTTGAAATGGTCAGCTTTGGTTATTGTTACTCAAAGGCTCCGCCCCCTTGATGCTGTGCTCTGATTGGCCATCAACTACAGCTGCCAGTACAGAAGCTGTTTTTACTTGTGATGTCATGAAGTTTAGAGGCGATTGTGAGCAAAACGGGGTTCTAAAACTGGCTCGTCTGGTGATCATTGAACTCGATCTGTCACATGAAGTTTTTTGTATGAAAACAGAGTGTGGGAAAACTCTGTTTCCCATCACGAGTCTCTTCTGGATCAGCCAGCTGTTGAAAATTACATCAAACTTGGAAAAGGAGGGGAAGGGGGGGCGGTGACTCATCTGGTCGGCCTCATTGTTTTGTGTTAGGCTCAGCGTGGGAAACTGGGGTGCGGGGGGAGGAAAGGGGGGGCACAGCTGGAGCACAGCTGTCCCGAAAAACTCTGAGCTGATGAGAGAGACCCCTGCACCCCCTCACCAAACAACAGATCAGCTGATGTTCTGCTGTTTTCATCTTCAGAGGAATTCTGCCCTCAAACTTCAAAGACCCCCCCCCACACACACACACATTAACACACTCAGTCTTGTAATCACGCTCGTGATCTGTTCATGATTCGTGATCCGTGGAGCTGAACTTTTCTCGCTCCAGTTCTTGGTGTGTTGAACTTTCAGAGTCATCTCTTTCCCTGCCTGCAGCAGATGACCAGTATGGTGGTGGTGATGTTTTTTTTCTCCCACCCCCCCAGAAGAACTTTGGGGAGTTTTCCTTCCCCCTTTGGGCCATTCCGGT
>NC_050528.1:13016463-13055509 GCF_002922805.2 Oryzias melastigma
CCCCCCCACCGCCAGCAGCTCTTTGAGCACCAAATCAGGGCCCCCTGATGTTCCTTCAGGTCTTTGTTTACGCCCCCCCAGCCTTACACACACATTCCTTGCTGCTGTGTGCTAATTAAAGGCCCGCGCTGCGTTCAGGGTCCCCTCAGTTTGTGTGATGTTCACTATGGTGTGGGGAAAAAATTTCCCCAACAGACTCTGCTGCTGATTTGAGGCCTAACTGGAGTCCTTCTGAAGGCGGCTGCGACTCCTGTGATGCGTTCAGGAACTGCTTACGTCTGACCGTTTGTGTTTGGGAGGCGAGCCGTGTCGCAGCAGTTTTTTTTATTTTTTATTATTGGACCTGCATGGGTTCTGCTCTCGCTGCTGCAGCAGGAGGATCCATGGCAACCCTGTTCTTCTGTTTCATGGTAACTTTGTCTGCAGTTGGTCACCGGATCGAATCACAATCATTCATAGTTTTTCTAGAGCTCCTGAATGCATCACATGTAGAAACCAGATGAAGATCTCTGCACACCTGAGCTGCTCCTGCTGTCCTGAAAGCAAAGAGCCAAACAGAAGAATGCTCCTTGTCTTCATCCCCCCAGCCCTTTGAACTGTGACCCCCCAGATATGATCCTGTTATCATGCAGCCCATCAGCTCCTGCAGCCTTAGACTAAACACCAGAGCACAGAGACTGTATTATCTGCTCTATTTCTGAGGAGGATCCTGAAATTCCTGGGTTCAGGTAGAATCCAGAACCACTCCTGGTTCTTAGTCCAGGATCCAGAACTGACTGTGCTATGATACTATCAGAACTAATAACTATGTTTGATATGCTCCCCTTCACGGTGCTGTTCATATCCGTTCCAGTTATTCCTCTTCACCTCTGAGGCATTCCCAGCCTGCTCCTATAATCTTCATCTCCGTCTCTGATCTTCCAGTGGAAGTTTCAGAGAATGTCCAGAGGAGGAGAGGATGCAGCTCGAAGACGGAACATCTGAGTGATGTTGCACAGACGGAAAAAGCTGTATTGTGTGTGTTGTGGTGCGTGATCAGAGACATCAAAAAGATCCACACTCAAAGGTCTGACAGATTATAGGGCTTTAACTTTATCTCCTGTCTCACAGCTCCATCTAGACTTGATGCAAAGCCATAATCCAGGGTTTGACACCCCACCCCCTTCTCCCAGCATTGTGTTCTGGGTAAGGGCTCCATGGTTCCACCTCTTTAACCTGTGAGAGCTCGTTATGCAGACATTCATCCTCTGGAGATCCTCTGATAAATTCTTGGAGGTCCTACACACCACCGATCAGATTGTTCTATCAGATCAGGTTTTTCGGAATCTAGAGATAAACTGCAAAAATACCCGATCCTCCCGAGAGTTTTCACCAGTCCTTGAAGGGCTGGTGAAGGAATCTGGTCCAGTTGGAAAAAGGCAACCCCCCCATATCTACTCGATTGTAAAACTGACTTCCTCCCCCGTGGGAGGACCACGTCACTGTGGGAATGAGATCTGGAAAAGACGACTCTGACCTGAGAGGAAACTGTGTCAGGGCATCGGCAGTGGTGGGGGGGGTTCCGCTGAGGAGGGGCCTCTGTGATTTGCTTTGCCCAGGAAGCGCCGGAGCACCTCCGGGAGCTCTGGGAGAGCGCGTAGGGGTCTGTTATTAAAGTCAGCGTGGAGTCTGAGCGCATGACAGAGTTGCAGGACAAGCAGATGCATGCAGGGTAATTTTAGCCTTGCTGGTGGGGGGAGGTGGAGGGGAACAGTAAGGGCTTCTCAAAGTCGGTTGGGGGTAAACACATGATTACACCGCTGACGTGCAGACTGATTTATGCACTGCTTCAAGGTCTCCTTCTTCATCACAGGGACAGCTGCCGTGCGGGACGGAAAGTCCACAGATTACATATTTGAATTTGTTAACATATATTTTTGTTATGGCACATCTATTGGGCTAAACTGATGCCACAGATGTGGGTTTCTATCTTAAGTCTGAAGGCAGTGTCAGTCTTTGAGAAAGATGAGAGGAACGCGCTGTAACCCCTGAGGGATGCCCAAAGTGGGCTTTCCAGACAGCAAAGAATTCACTGTAAATGTAAAAGATGCCACACTTTAGACCTGCACAAAAAATGTATCCATACATCCATATCAGCCTGTGTAACTCATGCACTGCAAAAACTTCAACAAATCTTAAATGTCTACATTCAAAAACATTCTCTTAGCAGGTTGAAGTATTTAACAAATCAAAAACAAATCTCTTTACAAATGCACACAGATCCCGCCTCGTGTGTGTGTGGTTGTGGGTCATTGGAAGCATAATTTAACTTATGTTGACTTTTATTTAAATGAAGCTGTTGCATTGAAATGGAAATTATGTATTATTATTATTTTTTGGTAGTTTATCACAAGTTGCATCATCGGGGTATTGACCACTAATATTGCACATTGCAAGCTTTCCTCATATTGTGCAGCCCTACCATTCATGTGGCAGATGTCACAAACATTACAGATGTTGCATAGTTGGCAGATGGTACAGACGTTTCAAGCATTGCATTTGTCGTTGATGTCATAGACGTTGGTAATGCTGCAGGTGTTGCAGATATTGCAGATGCCAAAGATTCTGCAACTTCTAAAGATGTTGCTAGTATTGCAGATGCCACTGATATCACAGAGATCCAGCTTCAAATGCTGCACCTGCCACAGATGTTGCAGACGCTGCCGATTTAGCAAAAACTATAAGATGTTGCAATGGTCGTGGCTGTCACAGAGATTGCAGACATGACAAATGTCTCAGACCTTGCCGTAGTGGAGATGCTAAAGATGTTGCAGATATTGCAGACCCTGCAGGCCTTGCATGGGTTCCAGCAGTCGTTTTCAATGCTGCAGATGTTGCAAATATTTTAAAAGCCTCAGATGCTGCATATGTTGCAGATTTCGCAAGCGTTGAAGTTATTGTCGATGCCACAAACATTCCAAATGTGACAAGTTTCCCAAACAATGGAGATGCCATATAGGTTACAGATGTTGGGTTGCTGTAGATACCATAGATGTTGCAAATGTTACAAAACCCGAGATGTTGGAGATGCCACAGATGTTGCAGATCCTGCCGTTGTCTCAAGCAATATAGATTCTGCACTTGTCGCAGATGCCACAGATATCGCAAACATTGCAGACATACAGGAGTCAAAAGACTTGCAAATGTGATATCAGATTAAGAGACTGGAGGATGAATTTGCAGAGTAATTTTCCCCCCAAACTGTTTTCTGCATGAACCCTTGTTTCGCCTCAGAGCTGCGTTCATTTGTTTCAAACGGATCAGAAACACTCAAATTAGTAGGTTCTTTTGCATGTTTTCTGCAGATGTTTTCTGTGCAGAACTGCATGTTCCCGATGGCTGTCTTCTAATCCTACACATGAAGGACCGAGCAGTTTCTCACGTGTGGGTGCAGCTGTGTCTGCTGACAGCAATAAAACAGACATGAGTCAGAGTTTTATTGCTCCTGGAGAGGGAAAAATGAATAGTGAACAGATTTATGACAAACACGGATGCCCCTCATTTCCTCCTCCTCTTTCCAGAGTTTAGAAGAAAACGAAAGGCTCAGCTGATGAATGTGAGGAAACTTCAAACCATGAGGAACATCTGTTTGTATTAGTGCTGGTGTGGATTATTTGTGTTGATCTCACCTCACCCCTTGAATCTGCAGAAACCCTCACTGTTTTGACGGTGTTCATGCAAACGCATGGGTGGGGGGTATAGCGTCCAGCAGTTAGATCTATAGGATCCTCTATTGCATGTGTTGAAGATATTTGTCTGAAGTTTGTGGGGGGCTACTGGAGTGTCATGTGGGATAGTGAGGGTTGTTTATTTCTAGGGGGAGGGCACTTCTTTGGTGGTCTCTGCTGTCAGCTGTAAATTGGGGAGGAGCATGCCCTCCAAGGACCTCCTGAGTCATTGTGGGGTCAGAGGTCAACTCTGGACAGTTCTCCTCAGTTTGCTGCCATCTGTGATGTGATGAAATGATGACACAGGTCCTCCTCCATAAACACCCTCCCCACTTATGATCTTAATTGGAATTTCTCACTGGATATAAACCCATCGTATTATGTTAGCAGATCAATCCAGGCTTTGCATTTCAGCGAAGCAGGAAGTACTGAATGTTACAGGTTCCCAATAGACCACTAGAAGCTTGGAGTAAAGGAGAGCAATTTTGGATGAGCTCCATTAAAAACAGTCTGAGTAAGTTGAGGTCAAGTTGCCTGCAGTTCAGAATTCTTCTGAAATTTAGGGTCACAATTGATTTTTAGAGATAGTGGTAGATCCCAGGTACCATGATTTTCTTGAAATCAATTTTGACTCTTTCATTTATAGTACTTGTTTGCTCAGACGTCCGTGATCAAGCACTTTTTATAAAACTTTCATGTTGCTGACAACCAGTACCTTTAACCAGTCGGTGGTGTGAGTGGTTTAACAAAGATCCTGCAGCTTTTTACCCAAGTGTTTTAAATTTGCTAACACTTCTTGAGAATTCTGTCTGGTTTAGCAATTTCAGCATTCCTTCTGGTCAGATGGTCATTTAGATAAACAGCAGATCTTTTCAGATTTTTCCTTCATCAGAGCTAGTTTGTGTTTTTGATTTACAAACCTGATGATGATAATTGGTTTATCCGTCTCCTTTTTCCAGGGAAGCTGGTGACAGGTCTTGATGGTATTTATATCCAGGGAAATCCCTTCAGACTTGAAAAATGATTCCACCTGAACGTCCTCACAGAGTTCTTCACCAGATCAGAAGCCATGCAAGGATTGCTGGCTCCATTGGCGCTAGACTTTGCCCAGGGTTTGATCTGTAATCCAGTGAGGATTATATCATTTATCCTGACTTGCTGTTCTACTTCGTCCACTCGGTTCTCCAGAATGTCGACCCTGTTGTCTCGTTGCTTGTTCTGGGCTCATAGTTGTTGGATTTCTTTGGCTTTGAGGTTCTTCGAGCGCTCTCTGATGTTTCCGATGTCTCTTATCGATTTTCTTTTTCTTTTTCTTTCAGAGCCATGATCAGCTTCTTTTATTTTTGCAGAATTACTACATTTTAGCAGTAATTTTGCGATTAATCAAGTTTTAAGTCACTTTACCATACCTGCCAAGATGCGTCCTCTCTTGTCGACCTGAAACCAGAAATGTTTTTAATGTTTACAGTCTTATATTCTATTAATGAACATTCTGGAGAGGAACAGGTTGTTTTTTTAAATACTTGTTGTTTTGTTATATCTGGGCTTATATTTTTTTGATTGGCAGGTGGTTGGAACCAAGAAAACTTCCTATAATTTTTTGTTTTAAGGTCTGGAAAATTGAGTTTATGATGGTATAAATGCTGTATTTGCCTGCAATTAAGTAAATCATAACTGCTTGTTTTAATTAAGATTTTAGTGCCAAGAACACGGAAAGAAATGAAAAAGACATTCAGATTTTAAAGAAGGAATTACTCTAATGAAAATGCTGTTTTGGTGATTTTAACATGTTCTTGTAGCAGTTTTCTGATGATAAACAACATAAAAGAATTTAAGATTAAAATTATGTTTCTGAGTATTTTTGTATTCTAATCGTAACAAATCTGTTCACTCCATTCTGATTTCTCTACTAGTAGACAATTAGATCCGTAGCTCAAAACTGTACATCTGGAGAGCTCTAAAATTGCTCGCCATTTTTGTTGCACCGCTAATGTTAGCTTGGGGTTGTGAGGGTGTAAAAAGAGATGATGAAAGATTAGCAGAGGCTTATGTCAGCACCAAGAGTCCCACCCACAACTCAGAGGTAAATTTCTAATGCACTACTGCTGCTCTGCAGAAACTATGTCCTAGAAAATAGCATGTTTTTTTAATATTTTGGCTATAAACAGAAAAGACAGCTGGGAACCCTTTTAGAATAGATCAAAAGATGATTGGCGTGGGACTCAAAGCCTAGACCCAACTAGGATGGATATGGGCTGTTAATGCTTTTCACATGATACATGAATTTGTTGAAAAACCTGCATTCAAGATGTGACCATAGCAAAAGCATAATGCAGTGTGATGCTTCAGAAGACTGTGGAAAGACGCTTGCTGGCAGAAGTGCATTTGTAACTGGTTCTAATGGATGTTGAGTTATGAAAGGCGGCAGCAAATGGACTACATCTAGCTTTTGTGCTGGTGCACCTAAGAACAAAGGTTATGTAGACCGGGGCAAACATGTTAGTCTAAAGTCCAGAGGGACAAGTATCTACAAATAAAGCGTGCTACATTCATTCTTTATTCTGTCTGTTTAAATAGAAAAAATAACTAAAGTTAAAGACAAATGGAAGGGGAGGGGCGTGATTAGCCAGAGTCATGTGATTACAATTGCTGGTTCAAAAGTCATGGGGGTGTTTGTATGCCCCCTGTAGTTCACATGAATCCAGTGAGGTCATGGGAGGAAGTCCTGGTCGGATCTGACCTAACGGTCTTAAAGATGAAGGTGTGCAGCTGTTGAACATTTGACGTTCTCACAGGAAGAAGAGGGACTCATGACCCCCCCGACTGAAACACATTCCATTCCTGCTGTCAGTTGGCCACCCCAACCCCTGCCTCCCCCACTCCTCAGGAAGAAAACTCTCCTTCCTGATCGTGTTTGTGTGCGTGTGTGTGTGTGGGGGGGGGGTGTTATCGTTTCATGTCCGGACCTGACGGTGGGCCCTGAGGGGAGACTCCTGTAGGGTCAATGCACCATGGGGGGGGCATGGGGGGGTTAAATTTCTCTTAAAGCTCAACCAGCTAATAAAACCTTAATCCCTGGTTTAGGAGTTAGCACCCGCTTTCTTTAACCTGCAGCTTCCTGTTTACAGATGACAGCTTTACGTTTGCCCCGCCCACTTCATCTCCATTGTGGGTGGCTATAAAACCCCCCATTCAGAATGAAATATTTCTGTGGAGTCTCCAGAGGCTGAAAGAGCGTCTGGATGGTTTCCTCCATGCGTGGGGGCGCACAGTGTGATTCTCCTCTGAAGCATTCTTTCTCAGGGTCAATACAGTTATTGTTCAGAAAGGGGGGAACCCCCCCCCCACACACACACTGACAGGCGGTCAGCTGTCTGCATCTGCATCACTTCCTGCAGTGGGAGGGGCACTCTTAGAACGCTTGAAGCTCTTCGCTCTGAGTACAAGCTTCAGTCTGGGAGGGGCCATGTTAACCTTGACCAGTGGAGTATACCCAGGTATTTGCACGTGCACGCCCGCACGTGTACTTAGGAAGCTAGTGTGTTTGCTCCATTGTTTCCTGTCATAAACTGCAGCTTTTGTGAGTCTCGGTCCCCTCATCTGCTTCACCTTTATTTGTTTTACACACAGACCCCCCCTCCCCCCCAGGACCGGGCCCCCTGCTGTTTACAGAGCAGATTCTTGGGCTGAGCAAACAGCCAAAATGCCCCTCCCACACACGCCGCTCAGACGTGTGGAGACCTGCGGGCCGCGGCGATGCTTCGGCACACAACTTTGTCGGCTTGCTGGTTCCCATGGTGACCGGCTTTGATTACAGGCCGGAAACATTTGCTGGGACCGCCACCATGGCAGCAACCAGCAGACCTGTGAGGAAACAGAAATCCTGACAAATTGCACAGGTTTACCTGAATTAGCTGTTACTGTGGCGACGGAGGGGGCGGGGCAAACTTCAGCATTAGCTGCTATGTGTAAAGGGAACCTTAACCCCAAAACTATTGCATACTTTTAACAGCCATACATTTTTTTTTGCCTCATTGGACCCCATTGACTGTATATGAGAACTGGACTGAGTGACCCCTCCCCACTTGCGTTCCAAATAGGAAGTCCCTGCTGGTTCCGAGAAGCCTAAAAAAAGACTATTACTATTACTCCGTCGATCCACTTGTCAGATAGCCATCCTTGATCTGATAGTTTTCTTAACATCCTCTTGCTTATCTGGTTTTTCATCATAATATTTTTTCTTTAGTACAAGTTATTCAAATTATAAACTGACCAACCAGTTGTCTCAATAAAAAGAGGCGGCTTTGCTTCAAACGTTCAATTGACAGATTCCGCTTCAGTAGAAGGGGTGTGGCCTTCTAAGATGCTCACTACTGATTAAAGAGAGCGGTTGCTCTGTCCAGTTCTCTATATACAGTCAATATCAGAATCATAGTGGGCGTTATGGGATATTTAAAAAAAAGTAATTTATATGGCATTTGTATTTGCTGCTATTTTCTCCTTCAAATATGATTCACATGATAATGAAGTCGTGGGAACCCAGGATTTCTTTCCTTAAGTTTATAATAACAGTGCTACTATGTTAGTTTAATAATATGTTACCTGTCAGTTTAAAGTGCAAAATGACAAAAGTATAACCTATAGGCTGCACTTCGGTTTTTCAGGGTGCTGGAAAATGGGTCAGAGAGCCGTTTTTAGTCCTCAATCAGGATGTATTCAGACTGGAAATGTGCTCCAGATTATTAGGGGAAACAAGCTTTGGTTCACTTTAAGCAACCAAATATCTCCAGTCTGAATACACCCTCACCTCTAAAAAAAAAAGTGCCTCTGTTGCCTCCTGGTAAACTTCACTAAACTCATCTCATTGCTGCTCTGCTGCATTAGCAGGAGGCTGACATTAGCCCCGCCTCCTTCAAGCCCGATCAAAAACCAAATGAAGCCAGGTCAGTTCACCAGGTAACCACTGGGGGTCTGTTCTAAAATGACCTAATTTATTTCAATAGAAAAGTCCGACTTAACAACAGAATCAACTTGCCTTTGCGTTAAAACCTTCTCTGCTCCATGACTGATGGAGATGGGATTCTTTTTGATGAACTTAATTTCATAACTGAGCAGGTGAACATACCCTGAGGTCATGTGACCCACAGCCTGATGAATCCACATTGGCTCAGGCTCTATTGGAAGTCACTGAACTCCTATTTAATGTCTCAAAAACTGGATCAGAGAGCTTCACGTGTGACCTTCTGTCTCTGCAGGGAAGGCCTTCGACATCACCTATGTGCGCCTCAGGTTCCACACCAGCCGGCCGGAGAGCTTCGCCATCTACAAGCGCACATATGAGGGGGGGCCCTGGGTGCCCTACCAGTACTACAGCGGCTCCTGCGAGAAGACGTACCAGAAAGTCAACCGCGGCTTCATCCGCACCGGAGACGACGAGCAGCAGGCGCTCTGCACTGACGAGTTCAGCGACATCTCGCCTCTCACTGGGGGCAACGTGGCGTTCTCCACGCTGGAGGGGCGGCCCAGCTCCCACAACTTTGACAACAGCCCCGTCCTACAGGTGAGCCGGGCCCCGCCCTCTGATTCACCGGGTCAGAGTGGGGATGCAGGTAGAAGTTGGCAAAGCTGGTGGATATTTGTGGGACTAGTTTTAAGCAGCTCCTCCCTCTCTGAGGAAGACCATATGCAGAACCTGATAAAAACAGATAAGAAAAATAGAATGTGGAATCACACTTTGCCCCTCCCACCACAAGCACAGAAAAGAAGGGGCGGGTCTTAAAAATTAAAGGGGGAATGCATCAGGGTCCATCCCTGCTCAGGTTGCAGGTTTGTTTCCTGTGAGTGATGGTTTCTTTGCCCCCCTCCCTCCCTGGATGCTCCGACTTGGCTGGTCTGGCTGACCAACAGCTGGAGAACACAACCCCCCATCTCCATGTTTGTGTTTCCATTATCCATCTCTGTGGAAATAGTTGCTCAATAACTGGGCAGATTCTTTGTTGCTCAACTCAGTGGAAGTTTGCCCCCCCCCTCCACTGTAGCGCCGTTCTGCCTGATCAGAGAAGCGGGTCATCCAAAGCAGAACAGTCAGACACTGTTCCAACTGCGGCCGCGGAGCCCCTCCTGCATGCTCTCACACGCCAGGATGTTCCGCTGGAGCCGCCTGATCGTCTCAGAATCTGAATTTGAGAAGCAAATCTTCAGAAGTGAAAGCAGGAGGCCTGCATCTGCTGCAAGACTGACGACGCTGGAGATGCTGATGCAACGCTGAAGAGCCTTCAGGAACTTTCTGAAGTCTAAACTCACTGCAAACAAAGACACGACACCACAAAAGCTGCTGACGACTTCAAGAAATGCAAAACGCTGAACATGTTTGTTTTTTTTAGAATTTTTAAATATAAAAACAAAATCTGCCAACTTTTAATTAAATCATGGAAGAAGCAGAGTAAAAAATACATATTTGCTTAAAAAAACAACCTGGAGGATGTTTGCTAAAATTCTGAGCTCTGAGAGTTTATGAAACAGTTTCCATTTATTTCATTGATCATAAAACAGCAGAACAGGACAAAGAAGATGTGTAATGGAGCTGATGAAGTGAGTCTGATGCTGAATTGTTTGATAAACTCTGACTGAAGGAGACAGCTCCTGGGGAGGGGGTGTCTGTGACCATTGACTGTATATGAGAACTGGACCGACTGATCGTCTCTCACTGGGGGCAACGTGACGATCCATCTTCAACCACATGAAGTAACTTCAGCCGCCATTTTTTCTTGATACACCGACATGTTATCACTCCCAACTTATCATATATGAATGCATGACTTGGGCCCCCTCCGTGACACTTTTTCATGTTTTGGGCATCCCCAAATAGTTCTTGTATGTGAAGACTGTTGCCATGAAATCACGGGTCCCCAACCCTCGAGACACGGTAACAAACTTCCCACCCTAAACGTCAAAAGGGAATTGGGAATGAGAATGCGTTGGATACACATTGCTATGTTGGACGACAGCAGTAAGCAGTGATTGGTCCAAATCAGTTTGAGAAAATGTTTCCATGGCAACTACTGTCGCCAATCAGGGATGAGTTTGTTGAAAGTTTGAATGTTCAACATGAGACCACAAACTTTTGAGTTATCTGATTGGTCAGTTTATAGCTTGAACAACTCCACAAAAAAAATATTTAAAAACATTTGTATTAGCCGAACATGTTAAAAAAGCATCAGAGCAGCAATGGTTATTCTGAATAATAGAACGACTGAGTAAAAGCTGTTTTCTCAGTAGCAGTCTATGGGATTTTGACTTCTTGGAGCCAGAGGGCACTTCCTGTTTGGGGTCACTCGGTCCAGTTCTCATGTTCAGTGAATGTCTGTGCTGGACCATCATGACATCTTCAGCATCGGTGTCCCTCTGAGGAAGAGCTTCTTCTGTGGGGGCCTTCAGGGCTTCATGGTACAAGGGTGTGTTCTTCAGCTAGTCATTGTGATGAAGATGTTCTCAGTGGGGATGGGGCTCACTTTTGCTCTGCTGCAGAAGCTCTGTCCTCACACACACCCACACACCACCACCACCAGTAAATGAACATGAACAGATTTAGCTCCACAGTTCAAACTTCCTTATTTGACTCGTCGGCATGAAGCTATTTTTACCAAAGCCGGGACTCTTTTGAACCCCGGTGGGGGGGAGCGTCAGACAGCGGCGGGTCGCTCTAACATTCCGGACGTCTTCAGGCTTGGAGCGGGAAATAACCACGGAGGCCCCGCCTCCCTGCAGCCCAGGTCTCTGTAAACCAGCGATGATGCCTTCCTGTCAAACACGGCTGGTTCTCTCAAAGGGTCTCCATTGTCATGCAGCATCAGGACTATGATGATGAGGACAGTTACAGTGAAGTAAACGCCAAACTATTAAAACATTAAACTCATTTGAAAGGGCTTTTATTCTGGGAGCTTCCCAGTTCAACCAGAGGTAGACACCTGCCCTCCATGCCTCCATTCTCCAGACCAGCACAGCCCCTATGAGAACATAGGTGATCCAGGATCAGGACCGAGTTCAGAGCTTATCCATTAAAATCTGACAGAAACATGGAAGCTGTTGAAAGTGAATGGATCAGCTGCAGCTGGGAGCTGTTGGTTAAATGCCGAGTTCCCAGCAGCAGGAAGCACGGTCCAACCACAGCGTTCCTGTAAACAAATGTTCTGCTGGCTCCGGACCTGAGGTTCTGCCCTTACCCCAGCCTGCTTGGAGTCTCAGCTGAGGGTGGGGGGTGAGGAGTGAAGTCAGCTGTGAGCTGCTCTACTTCAGATCGGGCTGGGCCTGTCGCCGCACGTTCCAGACACACAGTCTGACCTTGCAGGCAGCCTCAGGGTCCAAACCCCCCCACACGCACATTTTCCTCATGTTTGTGGGGGAATTCAGATCTAACACTCGGAGATCCTACAGCTTCCACACTGAACACATTCCCTGCCGTTTTCCAGGATTTCACATCCCTGTGCAAAGTCTGGGCGTGAGGGGGGGTTGGCATTGACACATCTGACCTGTGAGGATGTTTGGCCAAACCTTTAATGAGATTCCTGGGTCTAAAAATGGTTTTGAGGGAGGGGGTAGATACTTGAAGTTTCCTGTCAATGCCCCAACAGTCTGGTTTGTTCTAGACTTCCAGCTCTGAGCTCTTGTTTGTCTTCAAACAGCTGCTCCGGCCGGGCTTAACAAAAGACCTGATAACAGCCCCCCCACACTAACCCCCGCTGATACGGAGCAAAGCTAGCGGGTAGCCTTGAGTCTGCGGCTGTGATCACAAACAAAGCTTCAACTTTTTTACGTTGAAGGACCTTTGTGGCCCTTCCTGAAGGTTTCAACAGCAAACTAGACAGACCTTTGGGACCAGGTTACGTCCTGACGTGGGAGGGGGCTTTTTAGCAAGCAAGCCACATTCTGTTTTGTTTTCATACTGAGATTAAAGTCAACTTTTCCATTCTTAAGGACATTTTTGGCCTTTCCTGACAGTTACAACAGCGAGCTGGATCAGGTTACATCCTGACGGGGAGGGACCTTTTGCAAAACAAATTACGTTCTTTTAGTTGAAAAAGATCCAGTAAAATCTTCTGTTGGGACATATTATTTTCATACCACATTAATGTGGTTATGAGCTCTGAGATTAAAGTCAACTTTTCCATGATTCCCACCATCCCTCCATGATTTATGGAAACGTGGAAGCCTTGACTCATGATCCAATTATATGCTGACGACTTGACTGTTTACACAAACGCAGCTGTCCTCGAGTTTTCTATTGTTGTGAGGTGATCCAGCTGCCAAAACGTTCTTTATCTCTTAATCAGCTTTAGCATGTTGAGCTCCTGCACTGTAACTGCTTCATTTTTCTTTAGCTTCATTTCAATAAACACTGAAACGTTTATTTTATTGTTTTTTTTACAAACACTCATTACAACTAGTTTCCTAATCTGTAGTTAATTTTTTACAAATATTTTAATTTCCTAAATTTACATTTACGAACTGACTTTACTGATGGCTAAATTTCAACACAAAATCCCCTTTTGAATTATCTATATTATCACAATTGAAGATTTACTAATTTTTACTGTTCTTTTTCTTTTTACTTGTTTTAATATTTAGCAGTTTAGCAAAAACAATTTTACATTTTTTAGCATTTAATCTAGAATTTTTAGTATGTCACAGTTTAGCATTCTTAACATCATAAACATAATTCAGTTGTTTTTTTAGTTGTTTTTAGCTTATTTTGTCATTGTACTGTGTTAGTGGTCTTACTCCATTGTAAGCTAATTGAATTTTATTTTTTTTAGTTTTTCATATTGGTGCTACTTTAGTATTTTATCTAAAAGCTCAAACTTTTTGTTGTTTTGCATATTTTAGAGACTTTTTTTCATGGAATTAAGCATTTAAAAAAATAATTCTGCGTTGATGAGAAATGATTGTTCAACATTTTCTGCACAACAAATTGTGTATTCACGTAACCAGAGTACCAGTTTAGTTTGGCCTTTTTTTTTTCCATCTACAAAAAAAAATGATTCTGGTTTGTTTTTGGTTTCTTCTCTGACCACAGAAAAATAACTTGAACCTATTGTCCTCCAGGACTGGGTGACGGCCACGGACATCAAAGTGACCCTAAACCGGCTCAACACATTTGGAGACGAGTTGTTCGGGGACCCCAAAGTCCTCAAATCCTACTACTACGCCATCTCAGACTTTGCTGTGGGAGGAAGGTAAACAGACGAGTTCATCTTCTGTTATTCTCCATAAGTACTTGAGTCTGCTTCAGATTCTGGACTAGACTTTACTTTGAAGTCTTGAGTAGATTCTACTTTAGAGTCTGGACTACCCAGCATCAGATACTAGACTAAAGTCTTCCTCAGAGTCTGGACTAGAGTGTCCAGCCAAGTTTGGCTCAGAGACGGGATTAAAGGCTGCTTTTGGGTGGACCAGAATCTGGACTAAGTCTCCTTTAAAGTCTGTCTCAGGATTCTTCATTAGTCTAGGCCAGGAGTCTGCATCAATAGATATAAATTCTATTTACTATTGGCATGAAGGCAAACAGAAATATAAAGAGAAACTAGCATTTTCCCAAAAATGTGAATTGTTCTTTATTTTTGACAAAAGCTTGTATGACTTCCTTTCAAAATAAGACTTCCTGTGCCAAACAGGATCATTCCAGTACAGCAAAGGAACTCCAATTAAAGGTTTTTAAACAACGCAAGGCAAAAATAAATTAGATCTACTTTGGTATGCCATCATCCTTTTCCTTCTTACTCCTGCTATTAACCTGAGGAAAAACATCAATTCGTTGGTTTATGATCCAGTAGCAAAAGTATATTGAAAATATAAATATATTTTAACAACGCCTTCTAAATAGCTACTAACTATTGTTGTGCACCATATAAAAATAAGTGCTCAAAACTCATAAAATGAACAAATCTTTCAGAAAAGATGAAACTTTTTACTAAAATTTTACTTAGTATTTGAAATCTGTGGATTCTGGAGGAAGTGTTGAGTGAATAAGTCATTTTGATGTAAGTGAGATACATAGTTTATCTAAGTTTTAGGTGCATCTCAGCCATACATTTATAAATGTTGCTCATCTAAATTAAATCAATTATTCAATTATCCATTTTTATTTTTTTTCATCCAGAGAGCCACTGTGGAAAGGTAAAAGAGCCACATGTGGCTCCAGAGCCTAGAAGGTTGCAGCCCTCTGCATTAGGGGATTGGGCTTCACAAGTGAGTGAGTTCGGTATGCAGGTTGTCTTTATTCCAGTCCTGAGGTGTGTGGTTTTTTTTTTAAACCCCCCCTTCCTGTCACTTGCTCCAGAATCTGTTAGAAACAGGGGGGAAATGGTCTTGACAGGCATTACTCGAGCGCTAACCTTCTTCAGCGTAATCCGTCTAAAATGTGGAGCAGAATTTTCTTCAACTGGCATTCCTGAAATTCTTGGCCAGCAGGGATGGATTACAGGGAAACAGGAATGGGGCGGGGCCAGCAGTACGGCTGAATAGGGAGGAGGCTTGTGCACACCACCTGCAGGATTTAACCTTTACTTATGCGGGGAGGGCTTTACCTGTGGCCCCCTCTGGTTAATGTTTGCCTTGCAGATTCATGCCTGCAGACAGCCGTCACGGCCACTGAGCCGGTCAAACGCTGCCGCTGATCTGAGACATAAACTGCATTTTTTGTAATGAAATCCTTTTACCTTTACTTTGTTTATATCTAAACACCATGTTCTCTCTTTATTGAAGCACGTCTCTTATTGATCCTGGGGTAATCGGGGCACTGCAGGGGGCGCTTGAGCTGCTGTTCATATATTTTTGTTTGAAAATGATCAGAATCAGATCAGAACAAAGTTCTTCATGATGATGATAGTTAAAGTCTATGAGAAAACAAAAACTTTTACAGCAAATCAATCTTTTCCAGCAGAAAGATGTTTTTATACAAAAGCTTTACAGGAAAAAGACATACGCATGTAAACAAGAGTTACAAATGAAACTGTCACATCTTAAAGTCAGAGCATCAATGTAAACCAAACAGGACTAAGTGAAGGTTTAGTCTGAGTCCATAGTTTAGTCTGGATCTCTAACCTAAGCTGCAAGCTTTCAAGAACGACTGAAGGTTAGATCATTCACAAAAATAAACTGAGATGTTGTGACTGTCGGAGCTCATCTGCCGTCTAAAGATAATCTGATTGAGCTTGTGCTCATATTGATGCTGCTGCTGTTAGCTCACTTTAAAGCTTCATTCAGTCTTATTATCCATATTCTACATCCTGCTGTGATGTTCTAGTTTAGCTTTTCTAGAAAACATCTACTCATCTACAAGTGCAAGAAAAGGAGTATGAACACTTTGGGATTACTTGGATTTCTGCTTGAATTTCTCATAAAATATCTTCTGATCTTCATCTAAATCACATCACCAGATAAACACAGTCTTCCTAGGCAAATGGATCAGAAAAATGTAAGTTTTTGTGTTTTTATTGAACAAAATGTGTAAACACTCAAAGTGGAAAAAATATGTGAACCCTAACAATTGGTTGACCCTTTGACAGGAATAACTTCAAACAAATATTTCCTGTAGTTGAAGATCAGACCTGCACAACGGTGGGAGGAACGATGGACTGTTCCTCTGAACAGAACTGTTTCAGCTCTGTGATGTTTTAGAATGTCTGGTGGGAATCACTCTCTGGAGGTCATGCAACAGCATCTCAATCGGGTTGAGGTCAGGACTTTGACTGAGCCACTCTAGATGTCGTATTCTCTCCTATTTAAGCCATTCTGTTGATTTACGTCTATGCTTGGGGTTGTTGTCCTGTCACATTAGCCCTGCTCTGAGTTTCAGGTGGAGAACAGATGATTTTAGGTGTTCCTGCAAAATGGTTTGATAAACTCATTATCACATATCGAACACATAGTTTGGTTGAGGACCTCTCTGCGTCACTTTTTGACCCCAGTTCGTCATTTTTTGATGTGGTGGCTGTTTGTAAAATCAATGGTCCGCAACCCCCGGGACGCGGGACCGGAAGTGGTACAGCACGCAAACTGGTCCTCAGGACACGGCCGGTACCACTACCATAACCCAGTACAGTTACCCTAACCCAGCACTGGACGTGGTACACAGATGCGGCACTGGACGCCACCTGGTACTAGACGCAGTACCCATTGCAAACCAGGCCCGGACGTGGTACCGGACGATAACCAGAATTGGGTTAGGGTAACGGTCCACTCCGCATTCCAGTACTGGTTTTTCGGACGTGGTACCGGGTTAGAGTACCGATGTGCTCTGCGTCCTGGTACTGGTTTGCATCTGGTACCACATCCGGGCCTGGTTTGCGTTGGGTACTGCATTTGTTCCAAACTCGTCTGTTCCAGTACTGGGTTAGGGTACCGGTGCGCTCCGCATCCTATTTCTGGACCGGTTCGGGGCCTGGAGGCTGAGACCTGTAATTTAATGGGAACAGACAGCACGCCAAAAAAATGACGAGTTGCAGACACCCAAAATTTCAATTTTTGACGCAGAAGGTTCAAAAACGTCAACATGTGACACGTTTTTAGTGAAAATGTGTTGGGAATTCATGTTTCCGTCGCTGACAGCAGTCCGCCCAGGCCACGCTACACACCCAATCCCATCACATGGATTGGATTCCAGGATGGTCAATTCCAAAGTTCTGTTAGCTGTTGGAGAAGTCATTTGCCTTGGGGTTCACATTTTTTCCACTTTAAATGTTTACATGTTTCATACAATGTAACCTTTTTTCTTTTTTTAAAGAAGTTGTTTGTATGGTGATGTGACTTAGATGAAGATCAGAGCATATTTTAAGACACAAATGCAGGTAAACTCATACTTTTCATATTTTTTCTTGCAACTGTACAAGAGGACACATCAAGAAAGAAGGGAGATTTCTGCCCCCTGATTGCAGCTTCTACGTCACAGTTACAGGCTTTTTCAAACAGTTTTCTATCTGCTTCCGATTCATCATAATTTAAATAAATAAATAATCAGAAACGCAGTTTTATACCTAACTTGTCCTCCACCATGAGAAAAATACCATGAGAACATATTAAAACTCATTGGAGTGTGTCTTTAAAGTTTGCTTATTGTGGAATATTATAATCTTTATGGGAGGTGTAGTTTGAACGTAAAGTTCTTTTCAGTTTTTCTGCTGGAGGTATTTAACTGGTTCTGTTTTGGGCTTCCTTTAACCCCCCTTGGGCATGTGGATTTGAAATGGGATAACAGCACTTTCCACTGCTGCGGGGCACATTTTTTCCCTAAAAACTTGAGCGAACTGGTTTAAGTGGATTTCTACGTGCATGCACTCACGTCCTCATTCCTCCTGTGCCACTTCTGTCGGTTCCTAAACTTTTGAAAGTCAGTGAGGATGGCCTCGTCCTGCAGGACTCTCCTGTAAAGTGTTGATCTTTGTTCTGAAGCTGAGGGTTCTCGTCTCTGTAGCTTTAATCCTGTTTCCTGAGGTAAAGCTCCTTCTTCCTTCCAGGGCGGGCTGCCTGCACACACCTGAGACAAAAGCCGCTGAGCAAGTCCTGTCGTGTTGTGTGTGTGTGTGGGTTTGAAGAAAAGCTCCCCTTGAAGGCAGCAACTGCAAAACCTTTCAATCCCGACCTCTAAGGCCGCGTTTGAAACGTCCTCCTCCCCTCCTGGAGGTTGGGTGTCATCCAGGTGTGCTTCTTTGTGGCAGGTGTAAGTGTAACGGGCACGCCAGCGAATGTGTGAAGAGCGGCGGGGGCCGGCTGCTGTGCGACTGCAAGCACAACACCGCCGGCGACGACTGCAACGTCTGCAAACCGTTCTTCAACGACCGACCCTGGAGGAGAGCCGCAGCCGACAGCGCCAACGAGTGTCTGCGTGAGTCAAAAAAAAAGAAACCACAACCACAGCTTTCAGTCACAATTGGATGCAAGGCTTTTGCTGCTGCAGGTCCCAAAATGTGGAATGCCACGCCCCTACACATAAGCCACGCCCACTTTTTTTGTTTGTAAACTTCTTCAAATTATTTTTTGTTTAAATACACCATTTATCATTTGTAAAGACAGTTGAACAGAATTCCGTTAAAGCTCCTGAGGTTTTCCTTTAGGTCTCTCTATCAGAGAGAGGAGTGTCATCTGCACAAAAACACACAAAGTAGTCCTTTGAGCTTCTCTAGTGAGGAGCTCCTGCAAGAAGCTGGAGACATCCTCCCAAAATCCACGCTTATCTGAACTATCACGTGGGAAACCTGGTGCAGAAACTGAGCCTCTGGGGGATTGTGGGATGTGTAGTCGGTATCAGACAATGATTCACACTCCAGACGGCGAGGTGTGACTAAACGGGGATTTTACTTAAATCTGCACCCACAGTTACGCCATCCATCCAAAAACACTTGAACAGTTTCTACATGCGTGAGCTATGCGGTCCACATCTGGTACCTCACTGCCCGCATGTGTCTGCCTCTCCTGCATGACGGATGAGGGTTCAACCACGTCTGTGCTTGTGTCTCAGCCTGCAACTGTAATGGGAAGAGCTCCGATTGTTACTTCGATCCGGAGCTGTACCGCGCCACGGGGCACGGAGGACACTGCAGAAACTGCGCCGACAACACGGACGGGCCCAACTGCGAGCGCTGCTTGGACAACTACTACCGAGACCAGAGCGGCAACCGCTGCCAGCCCTGCAGCTGCAGCCCCATCGGTGAGCTCCAACACCTGCTGCAGGGAGAGCAGCACCCTAATAAAAGTTTCTGGATCACACAAACACATTTCCCTGTTTTGGATGTTAATGTTGTCAATTACTTTGTTTTTATTCTGGTGGCTTTCTGCAGGCTCTCTGTCTCCTCAGTGTGACAGAGGAGGAGTGTGTGCGTGTAAACCTGGCGTGACCGGAGAGAAGTGCGACCGCTGCCTGCCTGGATACCACAGTCTGACTGAAGCCGGCTGCAGGTACAAACCAGATCAGATCAGACCTCCTTATGACCGACCACAAAGCCGTTTAGTTGAGAGGGACCTGACATCATGGTCGGACCCCAACCCAAGAGTGTAGAAAAAAAGACCTTTTATTAAAGCTTAAAACAGGAAACTGTTTGGGTCGCCAGCTAAAATAAAAGTTTATTTTTATTTTATTGGGGGAACTTCCAGTTCCAGTCAAGGACTTCTAGTTGTTTGGTTTGGTTTCCTGTCATGTTAAAGACCTTTCTTTAGATCACAAGATACATTCATGTACTTGAAGGTCTTTTTCCCTTAGATCTCCTCAGTGATGGACCTTGATCTTGGAGCGCCCTCTTCTGGCAACATCATGAACATGATCTGTTTAAGTTAAGAACAAACTCCTGAGCCTGTTTTCCAGGTGTTTACAGTCAGACCGCCGCTCACCTGTTCCTCTTGGTGATGCAGTTTCTGACTCTTAAGAAATTATTTTAGATTTTTTTAGGGCTTGTAACTGATTGAAAAAAATAACGAATTAATCACAAAATGGGAAACAAATAAACGCAGTTAACTGTATTTGCTGACCGCTTATGATCTGCAAATAATCACAATATGAAATCACACAAAACTGCACATTTAGAGCTTTTTTTTTTTAAATAATGATGCCACTTTTGTATCGTTATTAATAACAATAATTTACTGGGGACATTTTATATGACAACATGCAGCTTTTGAACAGAAAACAGACCAGAAAGACATTTTTCCTTTATTTTTGCTGTCTGAATTTTTTTTTTTTTTTTTTTTGTGTGCACAAAACTGACATCCAGCCACCTGCACACCTAAAAATAAATAAATAAATAAATAAACAAAAGTTCCGGTCACATAGCCCAAATGTTCTGTATCACTGTGCAGACTGTTTTCCTTTATCTTCTGGACAAAAACAGGTGCTAAGAGGTGAACTTTCTCTCTGAACTGATGCTCTAAATACGACCAGCATTTATTTCACTTTCGTTTGCCGTTGAGTCTCAGCGCCGTGGCGTCGTGTTACCACGACAATGTGCTGGACCATGAATCAAGTAGTTGCTTTTTTGTGAAAAACCTTCCTAAACCTAGAAAAATCCCAAGAATAAAGCACTTAAAACCGATTGAATATTTATTTATTTTGTAAGTGACCATGGTATAAATGGGATAATGCCAACAGAGTGTTTTAATACACCCCGTGGAAGCCGGAACAATTTGAGGAAGGAATGTGTCTTTGGGAGGTGTGATTAATTTGTGTTCAAAAATATTAACTTGTTAATTCTTTTTTATTAATCACGTGCATTAACTTTGACAGCCCTAATTATTTTACATAAAATTTTCCCCCTGCCCTCCCCCCATCATGTTGCAGGCAGTGCAGCTGCTCACCTTCAGGAAGCACCCAGGAGTGTGACGTGGCGACGGGTCAGTGCCGCTGCAAAGAGAACGTGGAGGGCTTCAGCTGCGACAGGTTTGCTCGCCCGCGCCATCCTCCCATATCAGCCTGACTTCTTGGTCGTGACACCCCCCTTCTTATCTTTGCTTTAGGTGTAAGCTGGGATTCTTCAACCTGGACCCCCATAACCCTCAGGGCTGCACGCCCTGCTTCTGCTTTCAGCACTCGTCCGTCTGCGACAGCGCCGAGGGATTCAGCGTTCACTCCATCACCTCCACCTTCACCAACGGTAACATTATTGCTGCTGGGAGGACCCCCTCCCTCCAAAGAAAGATGCTTCATTTGTGTTTGTGTGACAGGGGACGAGAAGTGGAAGGGTCAGCAGCAGGACGGGTCCAGCGTCTCCATCCAGTGGTCTCCCAGCGGACAGGAGGTTTCCCTCAGCTCCGACAGCTTCCTGCCCATGTACTTTGTAGCTCCAGGTACCCCCCACCCCCCACCACCACTTCATCTTCACTCACAGTTTGCAATAGTTTTAAAACATTGCTCCTCTGGTTCTCATGTTTCAGAGAAGTTTCTGGGGAACCAGATTCTTAGTTACGGTCAGAACCTGAGCCTGAACTTCAGAGTGGAACGCCGGGACAACCGTCTGTCTGCTGAGGATCTGATCCTGGAGGGGGCCAACATGCGGGTGGCCGTCCCGCTGATCGCTCAGGGCAACGCCTACCCCAACGAGAACATGCAGAGATACGTGTTCAGGTGAGCTCTGGGTTAAGAGTACGGATGTAGACATGGACCCAAATCCAGAGTAAACGACTGCTGAATTACTAAATTCAGACTCAGAGTAACTGATTACAGGTAAAATAAATGTGTTTTTGCACATGATCCGTAAATAAACATTTGTATAAAGTTCATCTTTCTTTTGGACTGTCAAACTTTCATTTATAATATCATTTAGAATATAATAAATGAATTGCTGTTCTTTAATTTCTATTGGACAAAAAAATTCAATAATTTGGTCATCTAAATATATTTTCATCTTCAGATTTTAATTTTGACATCCAGATGTTTGCTCCCTAACCACTGCCGAGTTCCTACTCTAGGTTAATATTAAAATGAGAAATCTTATTAGTTTTCTTCTTAGTCACCTCAGGTGTCCCCCAAGGCTCTATCATTGGACCCCCCCTTTTTTTTCTTTTAATCTTATTTTGCCATGATGCACTCAATTTCTCTCTAGTTTCCCCCCAGGGTAAGACTGTTGTGTCATTTTTACATCAGTATCTTTGCACCCCCACATGAATAATTTGATCATATCTGCCTATTTCAATACAGCAAATATCCATCCTCTCCAGACCTCCATAACCCCATTCCATCTCTCTTCTTTCACAACCTTCTTTATTTTGCCTTTTTTAATATTTGCAGTTTATTTGTATTCATGTAAAACAACCATAGATTAGGATTAGGATCATTTATTATCCTATCTGTAGTAATCTGGATTTAACTATACCTTTTTAAATGAACAACCATTGAAAATCCATTTTCTACTTCGACTGGATTAGTTTGGTGTGTTAAGGGATCCTTTT
This sequence comes from Oryzias melastigma, assembly GCF_002922805.2. Taxonomy (NCBI): domain Eukaryota; kingdom Metazoa; phylum Chordata; class Actinopteri; order Beloniformes; family Adrianichthyidae; genus Oryzias; species Oryzias melastigma. The sequence continues at coordinate 13,039,098 of NC_050528.1, forward strand.
TTTAATCCTGTGATGTAATAATCTGATCAGTTTAAAATCAGAAGATAATCTGAGTTTATTCTGACAGATTTTAAGATCTTTATAATCATCTGTTCTAACCCAAACTGTTCTGGTTCTGGATAAGGCTCCATGACAGCACCGACTACCCCTGGAGGCCGCACGTCAGTCACTCCGACTTCCAGAAGCTTCTCCAGAACCTGACAGCCATCAAGTTCCGCGGCACCTACAGCGAGAGGAGTACGTAACGCCGGCTCAGCCCGCTGCGGTCCGAATGTTCTGCCGCCGCTCTAACCAGCCTGTCTGCAGGTTCCGGGTTCCTGGATAATGTGTCCTTAGTGACGGCGAGGCGGGCCCCAGGTGTGCCGGCCCGTTGGGTGGAGCAGTGCACCTGTCCCCAGGGCTACCAGGGTCAGCACTGCCAGCAGTGCACGTTAGGATTCCGGCGTGCTCGCCCGGAGCTTGGTGCCTTTAGCTCCTGCGAACCCTGCAGCTGCAATGGACACAGCGACGCCTGCAACCCCAACACCGGTACTGCTGCTGCTTTGGTTGGCACGTGGCACTTCTTGAGTTTTTGGTGTTCACTCTCAGCACCCGTCTGTCCCTGCAGGAGCGTGCGACTGTCAGCACAACACTGCTGGGCTGAGCTGTGAACGCTGCAAGGACGGTTTCTACGGCGACGCCACCCAGGGAACATCGACCGACTGCCAGCCATGCCCCTGTCCAGCGGGAGCCACCTGTGCCATCGTGCCTTCAACCAGAGAGGTGGTGTGCACCAACTGTCCCCCTGGAACCACAGGTGCTCCCAGCAGCTAGCAGGTGACCTCTCACACTGTCAGCAGAACCAACTATAACCCACTGCAACTCAACCATTTGCAGGCAAACGCTGCGAGCTCTGCGACGACGGACACTTTGGGAACCCGCTGGGTCAGAACGGACCCGTGCGCAGCTGCCACAAATGCGTGTGCAGCGGCAACATCGACCTGAACGCCGTCGGCAACTGCAACCGGGAGACCGGAGAGTGCCTGAAGTGCGTCAATGACACCGAGGGCTACTTCTGCGATCGCTGCAAGGAGGGTTTCTACGGCAACGCCCTCAGTACCGCTCCTGGCAAGAGATGCAAATGTAGGAACCTTCATCCTCTTTCATCATCCATGGACCAGAATTCCAAAAACATCTGTTTTGTTAAATAATTCGCCAAATGATTAGAAAGCAAACAGAAAACTGTCTCTGACCCCACAGTGAGCTTCTTCAGAGCCTTCTAATACCGAGAAAGTAACTCTAACAAGCTGAATTATTACTGAAGATGTTTCACTGCTGAGCACTAAACTAACCAAGTTTGTTAAATAAGGCTTAATAAGTGCTTAACCCTAAAACTCTGTTGTTGTCTTTCAGTTAGAAAGACTGCCTGCTTGCTTATTTTAGGATAATTTTAATCAGCACAACCTCTCCTATGTGACACTGCATTTATTTAGTCATTTTTCCATGTTATATTCACACACTAGACATAAAATCAGAAAATTTTGTCTGGGGAAAAAAGTGATTAATTTCTCTGTGGAAACCCCAAAGATGTTCAACGAGCCATTTTTACAACAGAGCGAAAGTTTTAAGTGTAATTTTATAAAAACAACAAGAAAATGAATTCGTCAACAAACTAATTGGCATGTTTTTGAATAAAAATACAAGAAAAATTCCAGGCAAAATTCACTGACTTCTTTAAGTCACATGTATGATGAGTTCCTGTTAGAGGAACATCACAGACCTCACAGCTCCATGATGAGACCTTTATACAGACGGTGGCTGTTCTTCAGTCTGCCTGTGAAGCTTCAGCTTCCAGGATAAAAAAAAAAGAAAGAATTTCTCTTCTGAGAGCACTGCTGTCCATTTAATATTTTTCATTTTTTTCCTCATTAATTTTTCTTATTGTGTCTGTGGAAATTAATAAAAGAACGTTTTTTCTTTGATGAACCGTTCAATTCAGTTGGATTCAAGGTGTTCTGCTCGGCTCTGATGATGGCAAAAAGAGCTCTAAATGACCACAGCTGTGCAGAAGCGCCTGTTGACTGTTGTGGAAAACACGTGTCAATGCATTTATTAAAATACAAGATCTCTTTTGTTCAAAAAGTACAAATAATTGCTATATTCTCTCTTTAATTTAGTAAAAGGTCAATCACAGAACGTTAAAGTTTATTTTAGACATAGTTTTATCACGCTGATCTCACAGCTGCTTGACAGGACGGTTCCGAATGGTTAATTACTACAAAGAGCTAAACTGATTTTAAACTACTGACTGACTGTTGGGTTTTGCTGTTTTACGTTAGCTCAGTTTGTTAAACTCTTCTCCTAAACCACCTCTCCTGTCCTGAAACAGCTAAACACCAACGAGGAGAATGTTGTCAAATGTTTCAGGCTTCTCATTCAGTCTGAGTGAATTGGAATGCACTAAACAGTCTCTTTCTTATGAGTCTAAAGAAACACAGGCATGATGACAGGAAGGCCACGCTCCCGCTGAACTCTGACGCTCGCTCTTCCCCCTCAGCCTGCTCCTGCTCTCCTCTGGGCACCGTGGACCGACAGACCGGCTGTTCTCAGGTCACCGGTCAGTGCGAGTGTCTCCCCAACGTGGCCGAACGCGACTGCAGCGCCTGCCAGCCCGGACACTTCAACCTTCAGAGCGGCAACGGATGCGAGCGGTCAGTCCCCGCCCATAGCTCCATTGCAGAATTCTCCACCATCTACAGATGGGAGCTCTGACCTTAAAGAGAGTTTCTGTGGGATTTATGTTTGAGGAGGGCCAACTTCAACCCTGAATAGCTGGAGCTCCATTCTCTGATGTCCTCCAATGACTCCCGGTTTGTCCACAGATGCAACTGCAACCCCATTGGCTCCACCAACGGGCAGTGTGACATCACTTCGGGACAGTGCGAGTGCCAGCCCGGCGTCAGCGGGCTTCACTGCGATCGCTGCGAGGTCAACTTCTTTGGCTTCAGCGCGTCTGGATGCAAACGTGAGCCAGTCTTTCTCTGTAACTTCAAATCCTGTTATAGAAACCTCGTCCAACAGCTAAGTGTGATTGGTTCTTCTGATGGAGGACCGTAAACTTTAGCTGTCATGGATCATATCTGATTTCAGTGAAGGAATGTGTGAAAAAAAAAAGTGTACAGTAGACTTTCAATCCTTATCATTGAGGGTTTCTCACTTTGGTGGATCATTAATGGTCAGGTAAACATGTAAATAGGTGATGCATATTAGTTTAGGAAGCCCTCTCTTCAGGTTTCTTAGTCGCTTTAGGACCATCGTCTTCTGTGTGCATTTGTTTGTTTCACCTGCAGTTGTGAATCCTCTAAATTGTAGATAAATTATTTCATTTCCTATTGAAAGTGTGATTTCACTGTTTGTCCTGCAGCCTGTGACTGTGACCCTGAAGGCTCCTCGTCGGGTCAGTGTAAGGATGACGGGCGCTGTGAGTGCCGGCCCGGCTTTGTTGGGGCGCGTTGCGACATGTGCGAGGAGAATTACTTCTACAATCGCTCAGTGCCGGGTTGCCAGCAGTGCCCCTCCTGCTACGGTCTGGTCCGGGACAAGGTGAGGACCACTAGACCTCTCCTCCCCCTCATCTATGGCGACAAACTGATTCTCTGTTCCGGGTTTCCAGGTAAACCAGCAGCGACAGAAGCTGCACGACTTGCAGACTCTGATCGATAACCTGGGCTCGGGGCAGGAAACCGTCAGCGATAAGGCCTTTGAGGATCGTCTGAAGGAGGCAGAAAAGGCCATCGCAGAGCTGTTAGATGAAGCTCAGGCCAGCAAAGGTACCAGAACCCGGCAGGATTTGGAGTTTCAGTGCAACTGTAGGGATTTATCTTTTCTTTTTTTTTTTTTTTCTTTTTTATAACCGTCCTGCAGATTTGGACAGAGGCCTAATGGACCGACTGGACACCCTCAACAACACTCTGACTACCCAGTGGAAACGCCTGCAGGGCATCCGCAACACCGTGGACGACACGGGCGCACAGGCCGACCGCGCCCGCAACCGAGTCCAGGATGCCGAGAGTTTGATCGACAGAGCCCGTCAGGAGCTGGACAAGGCCAAGGACGCCATCAGTAAAGTGGTAAGTGGGCTCAGTGTTGTCATGGGAACCTGCCACGTGGGTGGAGCGATAACCGGTGAGGCCTTTTGCAGGACATCAAGCCCCCCAGCGGTACAGGAGAACCCAACAACATGACCCTGCTGGCTGAGGAAGCCAGACGGCTCGCCGAAAAGTAAGATCACGTTCACAAACGCTGCTGCAGTCTTCTGCAAAATCATTCTGTCATCTCTCCTCGAAACTGCAATTGTGTTAAATAACAAGTTTGTTAGCACGACTGTTGTTATGTTCGCAGTTAGAAGAGAACAAAAGGGAGGATTTTTTTAGAATCAAAGTAGTGGAATGAAACAAAACAAAGACGGAAAAGTTGCTTAAGAATGAGAACATTCCTCAGATAAAACTCAGCTCTGATGCTGCCGTCTTCACAGAACCAAAACATTCAGAACTTTCATGGCGTTCCTTTAGGATTCATCCAAACACAGTTGAACTACGGCAGCAATGAAAGTTCAGGAAGAGGAAGCAATGAAGTCTTGTTTGAAAGGTTTCATGCTCAAAAACTCCATTGTCTCCTTTGTCTGCAGGCACAAAACTGAATCCGAACAGATCGAGAAGATTGCCAAAGACGCCAACGACACGTCGACGAAGGCTTACAACCTGCTGCTGAAGACTCTGGAGGGAGAAAGCTGGACAGGCCAGGAGATCGAGGAGCTGAACAGGAAGTAGGTTTGGTTTCATTGTGCGCCTCTTTGGTCTGTTTTTGTGTGACTTTTCTGTCTTACCTGTTTATTATTAACCTAAGTCTTATTGTTGAGTTTGTGGTAGTTTTGTGTGTTTGTGCTCTCAGAAGCATTTTATCCCTTAAACGCATCTTCTGCTCAGGTATAATGAGGCTAAAGAGCTGGCCAAGAACCTGGAGAAGCAAGCTAACAAGGTGAAGAGCGAGGCCGATGAGGCTGGAAACGAGGCCCTGAAGATCTTTGCCAATCTAACCAGCCTCCCGCCGTTTGACGCTAAGGCTCTGGAGGTGAGGCAGACGCCACATGAAGCAGCAGCCGATCCCAAACGAAACAGAGCTGATGTTTCGTCCTTTTAGGATGAAGCCAACAAGATCAAGAAAGAGGCGACAGACCTGGACAATCTGGTTGACAAGATGGAGAAGGAGTACAATGACATGAGAGACGACCTGAAGTCCAAAGAGCAGGAGGTCCGCAAGCTGTTGGACAAAGGCAAGAGCGAGCAGCAGGTAGGAGACGTGCACACTCTTATCTTCACACGGGAGCTCCAAACTCCCATTGGGCTCTGAACACACCGTTTCCTCCTGCTGTTGGACAGACCGCAGACCAGCTGCTAGCCCGGGCTGATGCTGCCAAAGCTCTGGCTGAGGAGGCTGCCCAGAAGGGCAAGGCTACTTTTGCTGAAGCAAAGAACATCCTGGAGGACCTCAGAGGTACCTGAATGCAACACGCCCCAGTCTTCATCCACAGATCTGACCATGACCAATGAGCAAGCATTCACTTTTCTGATATTACACAAAAACACAACCAAAGCAGCTGCTTCCAAATAGAAAGTTGTTTTTGACATGAAGGGCCACAAATTTTGTACATGGAACATTTAGGGGTTTGAAAGTCAGACCACTGGTTAACCAATTAATGTTTTTACACGATTAACCCTAAAATACTGACACAGATAAACGACTCCTTAAATATGATCAAAATATTAAAAGACGAAATGTAAAAATCAAACAAAAAAAAGACCGCGGCACCCTGGTATTCCCTGGTATTCCCTGTGGATGCAGAGGGACTGTGTGTTTATGTCAATGTTTACAGAAAAGAGTACATCCTAGGTTAATAAAAAATGTAAATTTAAGTTCATGTCAAAGTTCAAATTAAATTTATTATCCAAGTTTGTATTTGAAATTCTGTAAAAGTTTGCATTCTAGTTTGCATCCAAATCTTCATCTAAGTCATGTGAAACTACGATTGCGTCATGTAAAGTTTACATATGTTCATATGGGAGTTTTTCTCATGATCGTCACTTTGTTTATATCGTCTCTGTTTAGTCTCCGTCCACCGGAGAAGTTTGTGCTGTCACCCTCGTGTTGATTAGTTCATTCCAAACTTTGGCGACACCTTGTCCTTCCCCACTAAATCCTTGGAATATGCATGTTCTGTGTCATAAATTATGTTTTTGTTCCTCCAAAATGAAGCTTTTGTGATCCATGGCGGAAATGGGCAATGTTTTATCTGGGGTGTTGATGTGCATTATCACATAAATATAAGGATATATATACAAAATAACATTTTATATGTTTTTATTTTGAAAGTACAAAAGAAGTTTACATTTTGAAAACTGCTCCTGTTTCTGGCTTTTTGTTGCGAAATTGACAAGTTAACAGACTGGAAAAAGAATTCCCATGTATGTTTTAGAGGGACGGACGTCAGATGACAGAGGCAATGTAAACAATTAGATTGATTAATGACTGTATTTTTTTTGTTTGTTTTTTTTACAATGTAATGCAATGGAGGCGTGCTGCAGACAGACCAGTGGTTATGCTCTCCTTAGGCTGTGACATCAGATGAAAACTGACAAAAGGAAGTGCTGATAATCAGTGGAAGCCTGTAGCTGCTTTTTTCTGTTCTAACTTGTTTATGTGGTTCTAGCTTTTAAACATTTACTGATCCTCTCAGTTAAACACAAAGCTTCACGTAAAACCTCTTAAAGCAACAAATGTACTGCAGACTTTGACAGGAGAGTCAACGACAACAAGACGGCAGCTGAAGAAGCTTTGAAGAAGATCCCTGCTATCAATGCCACCATCATTTCTGCTAATGAGAAGACCAGAGACGCAAAGGCGGCCCTCGGCAATGCCACCGAAAACGCCCGAGAAGCAAAGAGAAAGGCGGAGGAGGCCGAAAAAATCGCCAGCAACGTACAGAAGGTATACATGTCTTAACACTCTGGTCTCCATCTTCTTCAACTTCAAGGCTTTAAAATTATAATGGCTCCATGCAGGGATCAGCCCAGACCAAGGAGGACGCAGAGAAGGCCTTAGAGGACACCAACAACCTGGAAAATGACGTCAACAACATGATGGATCAGCTGAGCGCCGCAGAGAAGGAGCTGGCGAAGAAGAAGGCCGAGGCCGACAATGACATGATGATGGCCTCCATGGTAGCAGCAGTTCCTCAGCCAGAGTGTGGAACTCTGTAGCCAAACACATCTCAAGTCCCTCCTCTTCTGTTCCACAGGCATCAGACAATGCCAAGGAGGCAGAGGACAACGCCCGGAAGGCCAAAAACATGGTGAAAAAGGTGTTGAAGGTCATCACTGACCTGATGGACCAGCTGGGTAAGATGGCTCCATGAGGGTTTACTACTTGTTAACAACCAGAGAAACTGCTTTTACTAATATGAGTCTAATGGTAGAGGCTGCATAATTCTTCTACTCATTCGCAATTAAAAATCTTTAACTGTTGAAAAAAAACTAAACAATGATAAACGGGGCTACAGATGCTACAATAATAGCAAACGCTGTGTGGAAAAAGCTTAAAATAGCTGAATTCCATACTATCAACAGCATCTGATGGTACGAACACATTGGCAACATAAGCGGCCGTTTCCAATGAAAAGTCTATGCAAAGGCACGTTTAGGGCTTCAAAACCGTTTTCTGGTCTATGTGCAAAAAAATCTGGCCATTGAACACAAGGTGCCAGCTAAACCAGTCAAACTTTGACCAAAAACTCGCCAAACTCAGAGCATTGCTGGTTTCACTGGTGAACCCAGACACAGCGAACTACCCTGTGTGTGTTTGTTTTCCTAATAACGATAAAACAAAGCCACTCTCCCGACAAAGGGCACACGAGTCAAAGTCGAGGCCCGGGGGCCGGGTCCGGCCCTCAGGGTAATTATACCCGGCCCCCCACGTTGTTTTATTTTACTGTTGTTAATGGCGCAATTTGATCTAACTTGTATAATTCTGACAAAATATATTTTTATGGAGAGTAAAATATTAAAAGTTAATTAAGATTTCTTTTATTTTTTTTCTGGAATAATAGTCCTGCCTGTTTTTATCCATAGTAATGTTAAAAAGTTACGTTTCTAAAGTTTTAAAAATTTCGTTTTTGTGTTTTCAATAAATGTTTATCCTTTTCGGCCCGCAACCTAAGGCGTGTTTAAGATTTTTGGCCCTGTGCGATTGAGTTTCACAGCCCTGCGCTAGGGAAAAAAATGATTCAGTGATATATCGCAATATTTTCTTTACCGATACTTGTTGTATCGCCACCGCTAGTATCCGCCATTGCAACGACACTGGCAATGAATCGAACGGTTTCCATTTCCAATTTGCAAGATTGGCCCCGATTTGACATTACACACTAAGCCTCTTTCAACTGTAGGTTGTTAACACGGGCTATTATATAGTAGAAAAAGAAGAAGAAGCCCCTCCCTGCTTGTCCAGTGTGAACACCATGGGCTGAAAACACAAATGCTCTATGTGTGTGTGTGTATCTTTAGTCGCTGAAATGAAATTTTTGACTGGACTGGATTGTAAGAGTGTTTTTCTCCCCAGGCAACATCGATAAGGTGGACCTGAGCAAACTGAACGACATTGAGGAGTCTCTGAAGAAGGCCAAAGAGAAGATGCGTGACAGCAAGCTGGACGAGAAGCTAAAGGAGCTGAACGCTGTGGCCAGCTCGCAGAATAACATGATCGACAGCTACGACCAACAGATACGGGAGATCCGCGCCGACATCGACAACCTCATCGACATCAAGAAGACGTTACCTGAAGGCTGCTTCAACACTCCGTCCCTGGAGAGGCCTTAGCCCCGCCCTCTTCTTCTAGACACGCCCCCTCCCCTCACTCACGTCTAACACTCCGGCGAACATGCCGACTTTTACCAAAACTACTTTTAAAAACATTTTATCGTCGATTCTCGCCTCTGCCGACGTTACCAGGAGGGGCGTGGTTTCACTACAAGGACGTCGAACCGTGCAGAGGCACAGAACCAGAACCACCAACCCGAAGTGACTGCAGCTTCTCACAGGAGGTCTGGCCGCACCGCGGCTCCACACCACTCCACTCCGCTTCTGTCTCCTCACCCGCCTGTCAGATTACGTGAAGGAACAGTCATCCGGGCTCTCTGCGTCTACAGTATTCTCCCCTCCAGCAGGGGGCAGTAAAGCCATGAGAACTCAACCTGCTCTGTACAAAGCTGCCCAAAAACACTAAGACCAGATCCACATGGTCCTGCTGCTGCCTGTCATCTGGAAACTAGAAGGAAAGAACCGCTCCAGCGCGGCCTCTTCTTCAGCGAGCGTGTGAGATGAAGAACAGCTGCGTCTTTGCAGTGGAGGTCCTCGTTCCTCAGAAACTGTCCTGACCTCCTGTTGGACTTGTGGAAACCTTCTTCTCTCTATCTGTCTGGCATCGCAGCTCAGCTGTGGTGCGCTCATGGTTCTGTCGGAGCTGCAGCTGTCCCAGCTCAGAGATGTTCCTCACCCCGTTGCTTAAGGACATAAAGATGGACACATCATGTTCAGATATGCGGGAGCCTGTCATCTGAAAGCTTCATTTTACGTCTCTGCTGCCCCATCCTGGACTTTTCGATCTTGCTCGTTTCCCAGAGGTTTCTGCTGACTCGCTGCTTATAATCCGGATCAGGTGTGTTCAGCCAATCAAAACCTAGAAGCACATGATCCAGGTCATCTGAATCATCTGGGAAAGAAGCAGGGTGGTAGATGTGGAGGAGCGGGCAGCCCACTTCCAAGTTTCATTTACTTCTTTGCATCCTGCCCCGTCCATAGCGCCCTCTGCTGGTAGAAATGTTCCAGGTATTGAATGCAAGCTCACTCAATTCACAGTTTTTATTGCAGTTTCAACCTGAGGAAGCGCAAGAATCTGTGTCCTCCAACAGCACTTCTGCTTAGCTCTCTTAATGTAAAAAGAAAACTTATCTTTTGGTAAAAATCTTTTTGTGTCACCAAATTTAAGAGTGACCTGCAGAAACATGTGGTATAATTGCAGACTCTCCAGAAGGTCGAGATCTGCTCTTAACCTCCAACAAAGGAAGTACCGCCCCCTCTGGCCACAGCCAAAACAAATTCTGTCTGCATTCTGTGTTTTCTTTTATTTTCCTTTTGGTTTTACGTCTTCACAAGCGACAATCCCGTCATGTCAGGAAACGGCTGCAGCTTTTCGTGGATTCCTCCTTACGCCTGATGTGTGTGTTGTGAGTAAAAATGTATATTTTACAAACTGTGTCCTGTGGGTCCTTCCCCCTCCCACTTACAGGCGCCTCTGTGGGCGTGGCCTCACCGGCGCCTGCTCGCTCCGCCCTCAGCGCTCGTGTTGTGCGTGCACAAATCCAACACTATGCAATTTTGTAGAAGTGGCAGCGAGAACTCTCTGATACACTGGTGCTAAAGATGATTTCAAATGTTTGTGTGAATGTTTTTTATTCCGACGTGCAGCGAGGAACCCTGTAAAGAACCAGCAGATCTATAATGTCTGCGGGATCCTTTTCCTCTATAAGCTTTTGGTGTTGTTGTGATTATTGTGGGTCCGGTTCTGACCCGGGGCGGGTCAGTGGGTCCGGTCCAGCAGCCATCACTTGGATGTAAAAACAGTATTTTAAGTTATAATGATTCGGTTCTGTGTGGTCCTGCTGCTGATCTGGTCGTGTTTCCAGCTCTGTGAGGACCAGGCTGACCCCCCCCACACACCCACCTGTACGTAACATTTCAATAATAAAAACTACTACAGGAGCCCCCCTGGCCCCCGAGTCTGTTTCTTCAATGGAGATTGAGAAGAACATCTCGAGTTCATTCACAGGCTTCCTTCCTTGCTTCCTTCTATTTACAATCTCTCCCAGTAACTTACAGCCCCTCATACCCTCAACCTCATCTGCCCAACAATAATACTGGAGCAATCCATCATAAAAGTCTTGATCCAGATTCCAGCTCAGATGAGGAAAACAAAGACGTACATGGATTTATTTGTCTGCGAGTGGATGCATCAGAATGGAGCAGAGACCTTGTGGCTCGCTGCTGCAGCACATATTAGACCATAGAAGTAGATACTTGCTATACTGTTCCTTGATCCTACCACATTTGAAGTTATGGCATTGACATTTGGGGCAGTAGCTATAAAACACTATTGCATCCTTTATTTTTAATTCAGGAACGGCCAATTAGAATAATTAATGGAGCCAGATACCATGATCATACAAATAATGTATTCTTTCAGTCTAACTTTTGAAATTGAGTTGGTTAAACTACATACAGCACAATTCATATTCAGAGCTAATAGATATTCCCTACCTAATACTATTCAAAATCTCTTCTCTGAAAATAAACGCGTGCAAATAAAGAGGATGTACATAATTTAAAGTACAATTTGCGGGAACCAGTAGAAAATATTTCTGTTTGGCATCAAACTTCAGCATGTGTTAAGGGAGGAGCTTAAACAATGATTTAATATCCATTTTTTTAAAAACATACAAGGAAATGTTTTTGTTCCACTATAGAGGTGAAGGTGAATTATATGTTAGGTTATTGATATGCTTATGGTAATAACTGACATATATTTGATAAAGTTATTATCAGGTCTTATATTTAGATGAATGACAATAAAACAAGCATGTATCATTGAAAAATTATGCAGATTATTGGGGGAAGGGATTAAATAAGTTTGCTTCTTCCCTTCCAGTTTCAAGCATTGAATGTTTAGTTTATATAATGAAAAATAAGGATGTCAAAGAGGTACAAGGATGTAGACTCTGAATTGGATTGTGACTTATTTTTGGTTATTTATATATGTGATTATCTCATGAGGAATTAAGATAAAGCTTAAAGTGAACCACAATGAGGGATGTGTTTTGTGTGCACCAAACATGGGATTTTTTCATACTGCACATTCCAAATAATTGGAATGTTTTGTATCACCACAAATTTAATTACATCTTTTATGTATCATTTCATGGACCGTGTATTGACAAGAATGTTAAATAATATAAGAGGGAAAGTCACACACCCCTTGATTTAGGTAAAGATGATTCAAATCAGTCTTTTTTGTTTAGCTGTAGGGCAGTACTCCTTTCTTCCTGCAGGGTGCGCTCTTTTAACACGACTGATGATGGAGAAAGCTGCCAAACTGACAGGACAAAGCATGTGTTGCACAGGAACATAGAATATCCTCCAGGAAGGAGGACTGGAACATGTTCCCATCATTTCAGGCATTCATCAATCACAGAAATATTAATAAATTATCTGCTCTCCTCATCACCACATATTTGTCTGCAGGTGTTCTAGTATCTGGTGTAAGCAGCAGAACTTCTTTTTCAAAAAGAGGAAAGGATGTTCTCAGCTCTGCCACATAAATGCAGATTTAAAAACTCACCGTTTCAGCTGATCGTCTCTGCCTGCATGTTTCAGCAGCAGACTGATATAACAGCCGACGGAAAGCACCAACCATGTCCTGTGTTATCTCCAAAACATCTGCTGTATCTTAATGATCACATGGACCCAGTTCAGACATGCACAGGAACTTCCCACGTGCATGCCACGCTTTCACAAAGACCTCTGTCACGGCTCTTTCCTCTGAGTGTGATGAAGAGGGATCAAGATGCAAACTCAGACAAACCTCTGATAAGACCTGATCCATGAACTCGTGTTTCTGCAGATTCCTGACAGTAAGGGGTGTAAGCCTCAGACCCTACCAGTGGCTTCAGAGAAACACTGCAGGACCAGGAGACCTGTTCCTTCTTCATGATAGTTCCATATCTTTTTTTATTTAATTACACAAGCACCACCATTCTACTAAGCCCCACACATGACATTCATAATAAATAAAGACATGAGTTAAATTGTTCACTCAAATTAATAACTCGTGGCCATGATTTTTTCTTTTGTGTGCACAAAATAGGATTAGTATTTTGTGGGGAACATTTTATTAGTATTTTGTTGGCACAAGTTAGCATTCCGTAGGCACAAGTTGACATTTTATACCCACAAATTTAAATTTTATACATAATAGTCTGCATTTTTTTGGTGCACAAATTAACATGTTTTGCGCACAAATTCGAATTTTGTGTGTGCACGTTTGAATTTTTTGAGTAGAAATTAGGATTTTTTTTGCCCACAAATTTGAATTTTGTCTACAAATTAGCATTTTTGAAAACAAATTAGCTTTTTGTGCACTAATGAGCCTTTTGTGCAGACACATTTGAATTGTATGCATACAAATTAGCATTTTTAGTGCTCGAATTATCATTTTTCACCCACAAATTGGAATTTTGTCCTTAAATTAGCATTTTTGGAGCACAAATCAGCATTTTGTGTGCTTAAATGAGTATTTTGTGCTCACAATTTTGTATTTTGTAGCCACAAACTATAGTATGAGTTGATTGCACTAAAATACTAATTTGCGTGCACAAAATGCTAATCCGAGCACTAAAAATGCTAATTTGTATGCAATGCAAATGTGATGCTAGTTTTGGCTTTGAAAATACTAGAATTTGGGCTCAAATTATTTATTTGTGGGAAGAAGTGTTTTTCTTTTTTATATCATGTCCGTACCACTATACTACTGATTTATGTCTGTTTACAGTGACATCACGTAACACTCGCGTGCAGTCGCACTGTAACAGATGCTTTGTGTTTTTGCTCGTAATTACATGATAGAAGATGGAATCTTTTTTGCAAAACTGTTGTTAAAGCGATGTAATATGTTTTCGTTTTCCCTCAAAGGTTTCTGGTTTTTCCTTGTTTTATTGGCATCGTTTCCTGATAAACAGACAAACTTCCCCGCGCGCTCTCGCCGCGGGGCATGAGCGCGCGGCAGAGCGGCAAAGCGGTGACCGCAGTAGCGGCAGAGCGGCAGTCCGCCGAGGAGCCTTCAGCCGCCGCGTGCCTCCTCCGCTCACACTTCCAGCGGCTCCCAGCTGCTTCCGCGGCGGCTTTTCGGTGGATGTTTGAGGGGGGCAGAACAAAGGAGCCGCCGCTTGTCTCAGACTCTGGTGTAGAGGAAGTTTGGCACGTTTCCGGTAACCCGGGAGAGCGGGACAATGAGGCGGAGCCCGCCGGTCTGCCGGACAGCCGCCGGCTGCTGCCGCCGCGGCTAACGGCTAGCAGAGACCAGTGGGGCGGTCGGAGAGACCAAAGTGTCCCATGACGGATCATCCGGACACTTTCCGCCCCCCCGCCGAACTCTTAAACTTTACTTTCCCGGATTATTGAACTCTGCTGGGGGGCTTCTCCCAGTTTTTCCCGGACATGGACTCGGAGGCGGCCGACGTGGAGTCTCTGCGCGGCGGACTGAGCCTCGTGGACCCGTTGCTGGACCGGATCCTGGGGGACGCTGCGACACAACTTCAAGGGTGGCTCCGAGTTTACGGTAAGCCTTAGTGGACCGGGGGACCGGGGGGCACCGGGATGGTGAAAAGTTTTCTTCGAGAGTGGAAAAGTATCAGATTCGTCAGATAAGTTCGGTCCAGTTCTGATGTGGACTCTGAAGAACTTCTGCTTCAAACTGAACTTTTTATGTGTCTCAGAACTTCAGAAAAATTATTATTGGCCAAATTGTATTGATATTTCACCGGTTTCACGGAACTGTAGAGATTTAGGTTAAAATTTAAGTGATGATGCTGTGGTCGTGGTGCGTTCAGGGCACACAGGTGAAACCAAACTCGCCTCTTCAAGAAACCTAAAAAAGTCACGTTCTATTCCAAACCCTTCAGAAGCGGTTCTCCTCTTGGTCCCAGCAGGATCAGTACCGGCGTGTGGAACCACATTCTCTGTATTGGACTCCTCCTGAGGGAGCAGTGAGCTGCTGTCCCATTTAGTGGTTTAGCCCCCCCCAATCCAGCCACTGATAGTGAAAGTTTCTAGTTTGTGGTTTGACCTGATTGCGGCTTCAAACCCACGATCTCCCTGTCCCAGGACAGACACTTCACCGCCGAGTACACCCACAACCCAGCAAGTCAGAGTAACTACTCTGCCCCTGACCCAGTAGGACTTGGGTCACATCATTGACTGAATATAGAACTGGATAAAGCAAGTGCGATATCACCCTTACGTCCTGCTCCAAGTGATATGAAGTTAATTCAGTCACCATTTTTTAGAGATACGGAGATTGACATGTTGGAGCCACTCAACTGTGATTGGTTTGAGTCATCTGAGTCAGCGTTTCTATGGAAACCACTGTCGCCAATCAGGACTAAGCTTGTTGAAAGTCCACACCCCTTCCAAATGCTTGGGAGAATCTGTCAATCAAACGTTCAACGTGGGGGGCAATGAACACCACATGCTTTACTGAGGAATCTGATTGGTCCGTTTATAACTTCAATAACTCGTGATTGAAATAGTAATAACTGTTTATTTCCAATAAAATGGGATTTTGGCTTCTTGGAACCGGCTGCACTTCCTGTTTCAAACTCGAGGGGGTAGGGGTCACTCAGTCCAGTTCTCATGTACAGTCTATCTGTGTGAGAACTGGACTAAGACTCCGCCCCCCTTGGATCTGAATTGATTTGATGTTGTTGGAGCCAGAAGCAAGTGTGACCACTGACTGTGAGTACAGTCAGTGGTCACATCCCTCCATCCCAACACTGCTGCATTTAGGGAATGTGGGAAACGGCAGGTGTTCATTTCGGTTCCTCTTTGGGTCTTGGTCTCCAGGTCTGGTGTGAGGAAGTTATAGTTTCATTGTGTCCATTGAATGTATAATCACGGTGATTATATTATTATGTGATAATATTGTCATAGTAATAGTACTATTATCCAGCTGTTGTTGTTTGCCAGCTTATATTATTAGCCAGCTCAATGGCCTTGCGGTAGAATGTTCGCCCTGAGACTGAAAGGTCATGAGTTCATATCCAGGCCGAGTCATACCAAAGACTCTAAAAATGGAACCCAGTGCCTCCATGCTTGACACTCAGTATTAAGGGTTTGGATGGCTGTGTCTGCAGTTCACCACTCCCCCAGGGGATGGGCCAAATGTGGAGGACAAATTTCACACATCCAGGTGCTTGATGAGTAACTAATAGGGCTTTATCATCACTGTGACTGTGATAATAATATATGTCTATGATTGTGTATCAACCCATTTGTTAAACACATTCTTTTCTTACTTTTCTCTTCATAATTTCAAAGTTTTATCATTAAAATGTATCTTCTTGATAAACAGTAAACGAAGATGAGTCATAGATCCAAATACACAAGTACCAGCTTTTTGGTAATCCTAGTATTAGCCTTTGTTGGCCTGTTCAGAGTTGTAACTAGTCAAACTGCAGCCCTGAATGGCCTTTTCATTTTGTGCTGCAGAGCTGG
>NC_050528.1:13055570-13084545 GCF_002922805.2 Oryzias melastigma
GCATTCTGGGACTCTTGAACACAATGTTGAGCAGTTCTAACTTAACAAAACACTAATTGTTGGGAGGGTTCTCACATAAAGACCACAGTGACCTGCTTCCCCTCCAACACCAGAATATAGAGCACAGATATTCAATTCAATTCAATTTTATTTATATAGCCCAAAATCACAAAGAGATTTGCCTCATTGGGCTAGATATTAAAATGTAAAATGAATTTTCACGAATCTGCTCGTGCTTGCATTTTTATTTCAGTTCTGACAGACAAAGGAATGTTTTTGCATAAATATTCTAGAAAAAAATGGGGCAGCTGATTGACTTAGCATACTATCGGACAAAATGTTTATGCTACATGTCAAAACAAGGAATCCCAAATGCTAACTTAGCTATATATCATTCTAATGCTATATTTCAGATACTGTTTTACCAAAAGTAGCATTGTGATGCTAACTTTTGTATGCTATTTTAAACAGCAGTGTGATGGTACAGCACCAGTAAATGCAGACACTAGTTTTGCACTAGGGCTGCCACAAACGATTATTTTAATAATCGACTAATCACCGATTATTTTTTCAAGATTAGTCGACTAATCGGTTCATGTGCAATGTGGGTGTAAAACACACATCTTAACCATCTTTAGCTTTAAACTAACTACAAATAAAGACAATTAAGACGATAGTTTATTAAACTTTTAATGAATCGTGCAGCTTCTGTCCTTAATTGGTTTCTGTTATTAGAACAAGATTCAATCAAATGAGGTCAGCATCTGAAACAAGGAACTATATTGTACAAAAGATAAAGTTTTGGTTTCACTGACTCAAATTTAACTAGAAAAGTTGCATCACCTGTGATAATGCAATTATGAATGCTTTTGCTGAGTGTATTCACATTCATTGCTGAAAATGCAAAAGCTATTTGAAAAATGTTAAATTAGCTAAAAGACTGGAAATTTTGCAAAAGAACTATGAAAGAGCGCTGAAGTTGATCTAAATTTCTGAAAAATTTGTAGTAAAATTGCTTAAAAATCCCTTTTTATGCCAATTTTTCTAAATATTTAGTGTGTTGCTTAAATATGAGCTAAGCTCCAAATTAACTCAAAAACCTTAGCAGATACCAAATTAGCCAAAAAAGCTATCTCGTCGCTTAAATACTAGCTAAACTCCAAATACCCTAAAATTCCTCAGTAAACTAAATTTGTCAAAAACGTTAGCCTGTTGCTAAAATAGAAGCTAAAATCTAAATTAGCCCACAAAAACCTCAGTAGATAACAAATTAGCCAAAAACATTAGCACGTTGCTAAAATATTAGGTAAACTTTAAATTAGCCTAAAAAACCCCATTAGTTAACAAATAAGCCAAAAATGTTAGCGTGTTGCTAAATATTTGCTAAACTCCATTTTTTTAAAATTACTATAAAGGATTAAAACATAGCCCATGAAAATATTTAAAGTTTTGTTGCTAATCTACTTAAATTTTTTTCATTTGAAGACTTTCTCATTCATTTTCAATGGGGCTAATTTTGCTCAATATTTCAGACATTATCACGTTTATGAATACCAGAAGTACAAGCAGCAATATCCTGAGTAAGTTGAACGTTTTGAAACCAAGATTGCTGAAATCGCTGAACGCGTGATTACATTTTTATATGCCAAAAAACGTACGGAAAGGAGCAGGAGAATCACTATAATGTGAACGTTTACTAACCATTCCCCCAAAAAGTGCATTTTTGTTGTTGTTGAATGGTTACAACTTTGTTCATCTTTACTACACTCTGACTCCATATAATATAAACTAAGGACTAATCGACTATTGAATTAGTCGTCGACTAGTTGACTAATCGTGGCAGCAATATTCTGCACAAGCAATATTTGATGAGTAAAAAAAAACAAAAGAAAAACAAAAAGAAAAACGTTTGTTTGAGGCATTCACTGTCAAAGAAAAACCTCATCAGGACCTTTTTTTAAAGAAAAAAAAGCACATCTAGGTTTTTTAGGCTGCAGGGTAGAACAGTGGGAGAAGGCCCCGGTTCAAATCCCAGCTGATCCTTTCTCTGTGGAGTTTGCATGTTCTCCCCGTCCAAGTGTGGGCACTCGGCTCCTTCCTACAGTCCAAACACATGTGTCATAGTTTTTATGGTGTCTCTAAATTGCCCTTAAGTGTGAATATGAGTGTTTGTGTGGCCCTGCAACAGACGATTTGTTCAGGCTGTATGCTGCCTTTGCTCAACAGCAGCTGGGTTGACTACAGCCGCCCCGTGACCCCCATGGCTGGATGGGTGGTGCTTTTTAAGTACATTGTATTAACTGACCTACTCAAAATCTCTCTCTGCTGCATGCATGAGGTGTTTACTGACCACGAACATAGTGGTTGTTTACAGTAGTATA
The DNA here is from genome assembly GCF_002922805.2 of Oryzias melastigma. Lineage (NCBI taxonomy): Eukaryota > Metazoa > Chordata > Actinopteri > Beloniformes > Adrianichthyidae > Oryzias > Oryzias melastigma. The sequence continues at coordinate 13,057,952 of NC_050528.1, forward strand.
ATGGTGCATTTAAAGCGTAATTTAAAACGTGTATTTCTGAGTGTCTGCTCAGGTAAAACTGCGCTCCCTGTGTGTTTGGGGTGTCCAGCTGTCACAGCGGTGGATGACTGAAGTGTGTGTCTGTTCATGAGGTGTTTGGGTACAGAAGTGTTCTGTGTTAATGTTTTCAAGTCAAGAAGGAACAAGTGTTGGTTCTGTTAGTGTTGGTGCTTCGATGGTTCATGTAGGTCTTTGCTAAAGGCTGTTTATTTCTCACATACAGGGACCCACGCACACCAACACAAGCTCAGTGCCACATCAGCACATTATCTGTTAACTCTTTAATACTGGAGATGTTGCCAGCGACACATAAATAACACGGTTTTTGACGTATCGTAACTCTTTGGCTGTTCAATTTGGCTGATTAATGTGAATCAGCTGATTTTGACACACACAAAAGCAGCTTTGGATCTATATGCCACACATTATTAGAGTATCAGTGCAAAAGGGTTTTTCTTCGCTTCAGAGTCCGCTGGAATGACGTTAATTGTGTAAGTGGTTGTAGAGTTACAGTTGTTAAACACTAGAGCTAAAGCTTTAAAAGCTGATAATACTCTTGGATGACACTGCAGTACCAGCCTCCAGCCTCTTGGATGGCTGTAGTTTATAAATCCAACTGTCATCAATAATGGGTAGAAAAGTTGTCTGGCCCTGTCAAAATAAAGTCCTTTATTGCTGTGTTCCTGAAATCTTTTTAGATTTATGATTCAGCTGATCCAAACTGGCACCAGAATATCTTCCTGTATTTATTTGAATATGTGTTTAGTTTGGTTTTCTCCAAATTGTCCAATGATCCCCAATGCCAAAAACCACTTGGCCTCCTCTACAGACCACCTGTGAATGGCTACGTAACCACACCCTCAACTTAAGGAGCTTCTTCACTTCGACCTATACAGTTAGGAACCAACTTTTGGGAGGTACAGGTCAGTAATCTGGTGATTTGTAACCAAGGAACCAGTGTTAAACCAGACTCTAAGTCTTGACCATGTCAGTCATGAACCCTGTTTTTGTATATGGATGAGTAGCAGGTACAGCTCAGTGTTTGGTCTTCAGGACAATGGAGGCAGATCAGGGAGGAAATGGAAGCTTCTTGTCAGGATGAGTGGCGTTGAGGCAGGATGTCCCCCTCCCAGCGTCTGCCTCCGAAACAGGGAGCCTACTATTTCAGGAGTGGAAAAGTCACTCGTCCTCATTCTGACTTGTTTGTTCCTTTCCAGCTTCCTTCAGTTCTCCAGCTGCCGGGCTCTTCTCTCTTGGGGAGGAGGGGGGACTTCCCTATTTGCTGTTTTATTTTGAAAGTCGCCTGGATTCTTTTGTTTTTGATCAACTTCTGGATTCTTTTTGGATAATCTTGGAGATGAAAATTACAGAAATCTGCTGTACATGTTTGATTTTTACAGCAGATGAACTTCTCATTGAGAGGTGGAAGTTTCTGTTTGATGTGTTTACACTTGTGCACGTTACGCTCATGCACGTTACGCTCGCTGCATTTTCTACTGAAACGAGCAACTTGAACGTTTAACACAAAAAAGACACAACTTTAGCTCCGCCCTCGGCTTTCATACTGCTTTGAAGTGAGTGACTTGTTGAATTTGATGCATTGTTATTATTAATTTATTTCAACTCATTGATTCTCTAGATTTTTTCTTTTTACTTGGGGTATAATCATACTGTGCAGGCCTGCTGTTGTTTGTAGCTTCAACTTTATTCAGATTAGCCTTTTTTTTAGGTTTTTTGCTTCTTGATGTTTCCATTTTTCAAAGATTTCATCATCTTAGAAGTTTGTCTCATATCAGGGGGAAGTTAACATGTTGAGGTTGAAAAAAAAAAAAACTGTCTTCACTGGGTAAGCGCAAACCAGATCTTCTCCCGGTCCGAATGGAGTTTCTGTCCCCTGAAAAGAGAAATCAGTTTTTTCTTACAGACATGGAGCAAAACTGAACTATTTTGCGTTTGATGAAGCATTATGGATTAAACCCTCCACCCACCAATCTTGAAATTAGAAAAGTCTTCCTCCAGAGACGCAAAGACTGCCACCAACATGAGGAAGAGGAAGAGATGAAGGAAGCGGCTGTGAGGTCAGGCAGCAGTGGCTGTCTGGATCTTTGATGGAGGATCAATGGGGGACATGGAGGGAGACATTAGATCTTAGACAGGAATCCTCCTGGGCTTCTGTGGTTGGATGTTACTGAAGCTTCTAAAATTCACAAAAATCCAGCTTTTATCCAGGATGAGGTCAGATATGTTTGGAATTCCAGGCACTCCCCAACCTCCTCCCAGCTCTTCCTCCGTTGTTTCCTACCCGTGACTTCCGGTAGCAAGAATGTCTGGGCTCACAGCCAGGGAATAATTGGGATTCCAGGTTTCAGGTCAGATTCCAGCTGGTGGATGTAATCAGAGAAGCAGGTGAAGGTGAGCCCTGGAGCTGCGGCTCGCTGTCAACGGATCAGTGAGTCAAGTATCCACGGAGATGCAGGGAAACAGGAACCAGTGGAGTCATGTGACCACAAAAAAAGGATGAAGATTCTTCTGCCTCCTCCTCACCTGTTCAAATTGAAGCCAAACCACCTCAGCTGCTCTGATTGGTCGACTGAAAGGGGCTCGTTAAGTGGAATGTATTTACTGTGCTAAAATGATTGAAAATTGATATAAGAAAAACATGAATTTATACTAAATATGCACAAAGGAAGTAACAGAAATGTGTGAAATTTGTTTCAATAAATAAAATCGAAAAAAGAAAATTTCAACAAAGTAAGTCGACATTTAGAAAAAGATCCTTAACATGTTTCTGATTTTTGCATTTTTGGAGAGATCCATGAAAAGAAGAAAACTAATAAGGGAGTCAGAAAATGAGGAAGAAATGATGCTTAAGGGGGGGGGGGGCATGGAGGAAACAGTGTTTCGCAGGGCTCTCAGACTCCACGCCTCGGGGGATGACATCCTGCTTGTTTGTTTAGTCAATAAGGAGCTTCAATGGGAGGTTTGCTGGAGAACATGTATGACATTGGCCCTCGAGGCCTGCAGTTTGAGACTTGGTGTTTAAGAGGAACAGGGAGGAAATAGTGTTTGGAGAGGGACATGGATGAGGAGGAAACGCTTTTTGGGGGGGTTAGGAATAAGGAGGAAACAATGCTTTGGTGGTTGGTGGCGAGGTGGAAACAATGATGAGGGGTTGCGGATGTGAAGGTAATGATGGGGGTGGGGGGTTAGGGTGTCCAAGGATGATGAGGAAACAATGCTCGGGGGGTTCAGGAATAAGGAGGAAACAATTCAGGTTCAGGGATGAGGAGGAAAAGCTACTGAGTGAGGTGAGGGATGAGGAGGACACAATGCTGGGGGAAGTTCAGTACGAGGAGGAGATGCTGCTGGGGACATGGAGGGGGATTTAATCCTGAGTGGATCCATGACACCCACGTTTCTTCCCTCCTCCTTCGTCGCTTTGGACCGGGTAAGCCGGGACAACTTGGCATCTTCTGGGACTTCTCGGCTCCCCCCTCCCCCTTTCTGTGCCTTCGCTTTGACCTACATGTGGCGTTGCCGTGGACACCAGCCTGGCTAGCATCTGCAGGGATCGGGTCCACTTTGATTTTCAGAATAAAACAGATGAAAGTGGAAAAGAGCTTCAAAAGAAAGTATGTGTTTGAAAAACATGGACAGAGAAAACAGGAAGTCAAAATGTTGGAACCATCAATGTTGTTTGTTCTACTCACAAATAAATTTATTTGGATTGATCTGTTATTTTTATTTTTTTACAAAGTCTGGGCTCTCCTTGCTTTGCTAAGGTTTTGTATTAGCTGCTCTGTTTGTAGGAGCGTCTCTGTGGGTCGCAGAACTTCTCATCAGTTAAGTTCATGTTACTGAACCACAACTTGATTTAAGCTGCTGACAGCTGAAAGGACGAACACGCAAACAGGAACAAAGTTTGGTGACGTGGTGCTGCTGGTCAGAGACAGGAAAAGTGTCAAACAGGAACACCTGTAGCTGTGGTGAGGAGGTGGAAGAATCATGTTAAGGGTCGGAAAGCTTTCCTGCAATCGGTTTCTAAGCTCAGATTTCGGATGGAATTCGGTATCGGATTTGTCCAGGCCGGAGCTGAAGTTTAGAAGGCTTCAGCAGGAAGTGAGAGCTGTGTCGTCACATATGTTTTCTACAGCGACCGCAGTGTCATGTGACCTGGAGCGGCGCCAGCACGCTTCTCTCTAAGCTTCAGCAGGAAACCACAGTCGACTGACTGCTGACACCTGATTGGCCGGTCTAAAGAAGAACTGATTTCCTGTCAGGAAGACGGTCGCAGCTTACTGAGAAACGGAGAGGCGCCAGCACGAGGACGACCCGACGGCTCCTAGCCATGGAACCTGGACCAGAACCCAGCTCCTGGAGTGATATGATCCTCCTGAGGCAAAGCTGTCAGCCTGTGAGAGCTGGACCATGAGTGGGAGAGAAACTCCCTCCAGGATCCGTACAGGCCCGGTTCGGGGCCATCTTCAGCACCACTGGCAATCTCGCTGGAAGTCTTTGCGGAGGCTTGGCTCCCAGCCAACTCCTGAGCGCCCGCTGAACCAGTATGAGTGGAGGACATCCACCCGTCAACCGACTCCAGGCAACCAGCTGGATCAGACCCATGATGGCCAGACTGGGCCGGGCCCTTTGCCCAGGATTATACGGTCTCTTTCAGAGCCCGGACCTGCCGAACCTGAGAGCTCCCGGCGGACAGGGCTGACCTTCAGCGGCTTGGTCAGCTTGATGTCCCGCCGGATCAGCAGAGTCCTGAGGGATGACGCGAACGTCGAGGAAGGGGGTCCCGGTAGGAGAGCTCATCTGCCTTGTTTGTGTGTTTGCAAGTTACAGACACGTCACCTCAAAACATGGCAACTGCAGCCCACACCATCAAACCTCCACCACCATGCTGTCAGCTGCTGCAGGGAGTTGTATTTTTTGTTTACTTTATGGTCTTTTATCTGGTTGTTTTATAAAAAAACATCTTCTTCTACCACGAAGCTGCTAACTGAGGCCTGCAGACCTCGTCATGTTTTGTCTGCATCAGGAAGCTCCCGCTCGTCAGCGGTTCATCCTGTTCTCCACCATGAGTGGTTCCTGCTCAGACCTAGCCATCATCTGTGACTTCCACGTCTCTGTGATGTGAGTCCAGCTTGTCAGGCTGTCGTCCTGAATCTGCTGCTCACGTCTCCAAACGCTGCAAACGCAGCCTCAATAATTCATGTGCAGACGTGCACAAAGAGCAGTTATACCCAGAAAACAAGCAGCAAGACCACACCACTTTTTACTGAAGTACATTCACTCACTTATATTTTTAGTTGCACTAATTGCAGTAAAATATATATATATATTTTACTGTAGTCCGTGCTGTACACAACGGTTTTTATTGTTGTACTCTGTTACTTAAGTAATTACAAAATAATTCTTTTTTGGTTTTAGATCACACTGTAAGCAGTTATCTTTACTGTTATATATGCAATTAACAGTAGTTATAGTAAATGTACTAACGGTTGTTTTTAAACTGTAGTACATGCATTAAACATTTTTTGAAAGTAGTATTTGCAGCAAATAATGTTTTTTCCTGTAGTATATGCACTAAGCAATAGTTTTTATTGTAGGACATGCAGGACTGTAATAAATGCTTTTAATTATATTTTTTACTGTAGTATTGCAAGAAATTATTTTTCGTGCACTAAACAATTCTTTGCGGTAGACTATATAGTAAACTAGCTCATACTGTAGTGCATGCACTAAACGGTTTAATTTGCTGTATTCCATGTCAGGAACTGTAGTTCATTTGTAGTACAGGAAATAAACAACAATCTCTAATATATTATATTATAGAAGCAATAGTTTCTACTAGGGGTATGCCAAAATATTGATATTGCGATATATCACGACATTTAGTCCTCCGATTGATTCTCGATGGGTTCTCACCAATTATTGATTTTTTATTTACGTTTGAAGAGGCTGTAAAACGAAGGCACCAATGTGCCTGGCAGCTACTTGAATTATTTAACTTTTGTTCTGTTGTTTACAACAATTTTGCACTAAGTAGTGGTGCTGCTGCTCATGTTTACTATTGTTAACACAGAATTTTACAGATAATTCCAATTCAATTGGCGTCAATGCTTGTCATAGACATATTAGTGATTTCAGGAATGTTGCACAAGTGTCTATTATTTGTTGCAATAAATAAGTATTTTTATTATGATTGTGTTCAAGCTAAAAAATAAATGGGGATATATTTTCCTAAAAATATGTGTTCTATGTATTGTGAGTCATTAGAGATGATTTTTAATCATTGCAGTATCGCGATATCATCAATATCGTGAGACATGTATTGCGTATCGCATTGTATCGTAAACTGTACATAGGCTAATGTTTTACTGAAGTACAATCAAACTGTTTTTTTTACTTGCAGTACATAGAATAATAGCCTTTTATCAGTGCTGTTTTTGCTGTAGTACATGCAGTAAATTAAACAGTTTGTCAGTGTGATCAGAACCTCCTGCAAACACTGTGAACATTCCCAGGATCCCTTGAGCCTCATGGCTAACAGAAACAGAAAAACACACATTTGTGATTCTTCATACATACATCCTGGTCTCCTGGTGGGTTTTGCATTTGGAGAAGACTCCTTGTAAAGTGGTGAGGACTCAGATGTTGGACCCCCACGGATGCTCTGGCAGATCTGAGTCATCATCCTGCGTCAAGTTTCATATGAAAGGGAGAAGTTAGTGTTGTGTGAGTCTGACTGACACACTCTCTGGTGTACTTGTTGACCCAGTTTTAGCAGCATGAGTCATATGTGTTTTGGTTTAAGTGTGTCAGTTTATCTGTGTATGTGGGGCCTCTGTGGCTGGTTCCCGCTTTGGGTTATGTTCCTCTTCAGGTACTCTCTGGTTTGTAGTCGCATCATCCCATTCTGGTCTCATGGGTGGTGCTGGTGGAGCTTGCAGGTTTTTCATAAAGGTCTGAGGAATGCATGAAGGCTGCTGGAACAGAACGCAAAGAAGGGTTTTCCTTTTGTATGTAAATGTACCCTTCACAATAAAAGCCTGTAACAAAAGATCCCTGAGCTCATTAACCTTTCAGATCTCCGTGGGAAAGTGGAGCCCCCGCTGTCAGGCTCATGAATATAAACAGTTTGGTTTGGCTGTCCAATCAGAAGTCAGCTTCCTGTTCATCCACAGGCAGATGATGCCTTCAGGGGAAGTCAGAAATGACAGGAGCAGCACCTCCTTCAGTGTCAGGAGTCTGGGTTAACTTGTAGTGACAGTTGAGAGGAAACATTTAGAAGGAGGGAAGGCGGCCCTCTGGCCTGACTGGAGGGAGACACCTTCAGACATGGAACAGTCAAAGATATCTGCTGCAGGTCGTAAATCTGAGCCATAAACCTGACTGGAAACTGACCTTTGACCTCCGTCCTTGAAGAATATTACCAAAACTCTTAGTGAGAAAAGCAAATTAATATGAATTCAAGGAAGTTTAAGTCCCACTCAGATCATCTTTTGATCTATTGTAAACACATTCTCAACCCCGCCACTTCCTGTCACCCATCTGTTTGCAAGCTCTCTCGCTAGCTTACAGCCCCTCACACCCCCTACCTAACATTAGTGGTGAAACAAAAATAGATGCAAACTCAGACGAGGAGAACAAAGAGATACATGGATCTATTCATCAACAAGTGGATACATCCGAATGGAGGAAGTAGGGAGCTTGTAGGTTTTCTTTATGTGTCCTATATCATAAGAAAAATGTTACAAGAACAAGTTAGAAATGCAAAGAACACAGTGCATTTTTAAGTCTTGAAATTTTACAGGACGACCATAGAGTTTATGAAGTTGGAGGCATCCTGTTTTGATTATGGCAGAGACTCAATGAAATCCCGCTATCATTCAGACCCGTCTCGCTTTCTGTTTTTAACTATATTACCTATACGTGCTACAGCCCCCTCGATGGCCGTCCTGCATGTGTTGCTTTGATATGGTTACCATGGTGACCTTGGTTCACTGATTCATCTCCTGCCCCTGTCAACCTGATTGAATCAGACGATGCTGTTGACCCCAAAGAGCACCCCCCCCATTCAGTTTGCTGTTTTGACTGACAGCTGAGAGGAGGTGCAAATGTTCTGCTGCCGTCAGCGCATATAAATATTTGATGAAGTTGCGACCCCTTCACGCTCGCCAGCCCTCGGGGGTGTCGGTCTGATGACGCCCCCATCCACATCTGGGGTTTTGTAGGTAGCGGGTCATAGCTCAACTGCTGTAGAGGTTTCCTAAGAGATGATGAAGCCCTAAACCTAGAAGAGCAAGCTCGAACGTTTGCACTCTGACTGTCCTTCAGGTTTTTCCATAATCCTTCAGTGCAGGAGCAGATGGCAGCGCTATAGCAGCCGGACGTCCAGCAGAACCTCAAAGTGTTCATAATGACTTTATAGGTAAATAAATGTGGCTCTACTGTCTTCCTGGCTGAGTACTTTAAGTCCGTTTCAGGCGCCGATTAGGGCGAAACTTAAAACTTACGCAAATACATTTAAACCATGACAATGAGTGAGTGACAAAGGATGACGAAGCAGATGACCTGACAAGACTCGACTGAAAACCAGACACTTAAATACACTGAGGATGACAAGGAGAAAAACACAAAACCGGGAAACACAACATGAACCAAGAAAACACAACCTCGATAAAAAAACAAGCTAACGGGCACACTCCTTCAACAACTTCAACATCTCTGCAGAAAGGGGAAAAGTCCTGGAACAGAAACATGATCTCACAGAATTCCTTGATTTGTGGCCTCCTGCTGTCTTCAAATTCTAACTTTATTTAAAAACTTGCTTGAAACACTAGATGAATTGTGAAATCTGGCAGTGATGGGAGAGTTTGAGATGTAGCGAAACTGCAACCCCTTTTTAACGGTAAAGGTTGACCTGGACCAGATGCTAAAGTTGATGACAGGAAGGCTTTAGTGCAGATCTGACATCAGGTTTGCTTGAATTTAAAAGTTGAAATGTTTAAGTTATCCCCTGCTTCCTGCTTGTGTCTTGCAAAGCAATCGACATTGAAGATGTCATAAAGCAGATGAAGCTGAAGTGAATTAGATAAAACTGTTGTAAGTCAGAGGAAGCTTTGTTACATGGGATGAAGTTGGAGTCTGGCAGGATTACAGTCTGGACAGGAACTATTGTTGATAGTTCTGATTTAAACTTCTGTTTTGTTATTTTATTAGTACATTTTCTTAAATAAGGCATTTTCTAATCATTTTAAATTACTTCAACTGCCTTAAAAAAAGAAAACAAAGCTGAAGCTAAGCAACCTCTTGCCAAAACTACCTCTAGTGATCATGGATACTCTAGGCAGGTTTCAGGGCTGTCAACCCGAGCAAACAGTAACTGCATCACAAAATGATCATCCCCACAACAACTCTGTAGCACCTATTATTAAGCTGACCAACAGGATTGATGACTTTATTGTTTGGCTACACGACAACATGGTAATAGTGACCAAATCTTCAAGCTTTTTGATATTAATGAAGCCAAATGCCGCTAGTCTTGGAGAAATGTATACCTGCTCTAGTAAAAGAAAATTCTAAATTAACAGTAAATGTTATACTGAATTTAGAATACCACAATTCAGACAGGAACATTAAAATCCAGGAACTAAGAGCGACAAAAATACCCTTATGTTCTTTCTGGACAGTGCAGTGAAGAAGATGCTTTACTTATAACAGAGAAGCATTGAAGCCTCTTTAGATAATGATCTAATAATTCCCCATGAGACACTGCCAAGATGCTTTTAGGAAGCTAACCAAAGAATCCAAGACCTACATGGAGCCAGGCGTCTACTTCAAACAGGACTTTTGTAAGCAGGACCCGGAGACGAGAGCTGCAGTTTGGCCTAAAATGGAGAAAAGGAGAAGCTGGAAGACTTCCCATATGATAAAGCATCATTTCATGTTTCATGCTTTGATTTTCTTTGGCTTTTGAAAAATGTTCTAAAAGTTATCAGCAGTTATGCGCTGTAAGATTTAATCAATGAAGTTATAAAATACGCTTTCAAACGTCTTCTTTACCTTTTATTACAGCAACAGAAATGATTTCCCTACTTATTAAAATTGAAAAAAAAAATTTTCTTTTGACTTGTTGATGCTGTCACCTTTTTCTAAACTACTTAAATCCAATTCCAAAAAGTCTTACAATTTTTAGAATTCAAGATTCAGGTTTCAAACTTCATTAAAAAATGTGAGATTTTACCTTTAATTCTGACCACATTAAAAAAATCCACAGTGAATGTAGGAAAGTGTATTAATATAAATATTGCTGAATTAGAACATCTGAATATTTCATACAAAATGTTGGAAAGTAAAACCAATGTAAACAATTGGAAATAAAAAGATTTATATTATTTTAAGATTCCTCATCAAAATAGAAAGGACTTTTAATGTTTCTTGTACCTCAGGAAAATCAAAATGATCTCTCAAATCTATGAATCAAGTAATAGATTGATGATCTACATTATTGGTGTTTTCACAAAATAAAAACCATATCTGAATTTTCTAAACCATCTCTTAATTCTTGAACCTTAAGAAAAGCTAACACACTCCAAAACATTTTAAACTGAATTATTTGAATGAGTAATATTTAATGTTATTGAAATATTAATGTTTATAAATGTATATATTCTCGCCTTCTTTGAATGCCTTAGATGTTTCTTTGTCTGAAGTTCTCACTGCCTTCAGCAAACAACCATTTCCAATGAAAACTCTATGTAACTGTGGTGTAAATGTGCGTTTTGGACGCATGGTCAAAACTCTTGTGTTCACGTGTCGCTACGTAAGTTTTTAAACATACTCGGTCTTCACGAACTAAACGCATGACCATTAAACGTGTTGCAAGTCAAACAAGGTCAAACTTTGACCAATCAAAGACTCGGAATTGGTAGTTAATTCACAGAAGTGCCAATGGTTTGAAAATTGATCAGGAAGAAATTAATAGTTCAGTTTTTGCCCGGCCGGAATTAAATGACACTGAGTCTGTTATATATCAGAATAGAGCTGTGAAAGAAAAAACCTGAAGCAAGATTCGCGATATTTGCACCACTTTGAGATTTCGCACCAAGCTTCTTCCTACTGTAGGTGGTGGACATGGAAAAAGAAAGGAAGAAGAAGCCCCTCCCTGCTTGTCCATTGTGAACACCATATGCTATATCCGTGTTCTTGAATGAGCATCTATTGCCCGGTGTGAATGAAGCTTTATTATTTTTTTCTTGCTCATATTTCTTCTTGTCCAATATCATTCTGGCACTCTTGCAAGCAGTTTTTCAGTTTTGTTTGTTTTCCACATCTGTTCGATATTTTCTTTGTTATCTATGAAATAAAAAAAATGGGAAGAGATCATAAATTAGAAGCAGGTGTTAAAAACCTGAACAAACCTGCCATAAACCTAAAGAACCTGCTGTGAATCAGAGGAGGCTGCCACAAATCAGAATTACCTGCTGCAAATGATAAGAAGCTATCTTCAGTCCGATAAAGTTGCAGGATGGACCCATAAATCTGAAAGCTTGACTTGTGATCTAACTTAAGTTTGTTAGTATGTCTGAAGCAGCGTCAGGCAGATTTCCTCCGCGTGTTTTTCTTTTTTTAATGCTGACATCTGAATGAGCCATTTGTCAGGACAGAAATAAACCTTTCAGTCACGATGCAGCCTCCACTTCAGTGTGTCTTCAGACTCAGAAGCAGTCTGCCTGGTTGCAGCAGAAGCTGCTGCCGCTCACCTGCAAGACTGAACTCAGGGATCACAGATCAGGCTTTAGCTGAAGGTCAGGCTGTGAAGAAACATCCAGCGACTGAAGAGGCTGCCAACCCCACCCCCTGTTCTTTTTTAACATCTGAGTTCATGGGAGTGTGCATGGAGGTCCTGGAATCTGATCGTGGTGATCTTTAGTTCATGTAAACACCATAGAAAAACCACGAGAACCACACCACAAACACAAGTGTGGATCGATGCATCTCTGAAAGTTTAGACCAAATTCTTCTTGCAGAAGCTCAAATCACAAAACAAAATAGTTGTTTTGTCGTGTTTCTTGACTTTTTTTGTCTCTGGTATCGGATTGTATTTATTGTTTATGTGTTTGTGATGTCAGTTGTTTGTTGTGTTTGTGTGTATATTGTGATTTCTGTTTATTGTCTGTTATGCTGTTTGTTTTTTAATTGTGTTTATTTGTTGTTGTGTTTCAGAGTTTGTTGAGTTGTGTTCTTGTGTTGTGGGTCCAGCTGGCCTGGCTCTACTTTCACCGTTTGTTCGCTCAGACGCATGCACATCCTGCAGTTCTGAGATCAGCTGATCAGATAGCTAAAGAGGAGGTGTAGTTGTGTCAGTGTGTGTATATGTGTGTGTGTGTATGTGTGTGTATGTGTCTACAGCTTCAATGATTTAGTGAGATCCAGAAATAACCTGAAAGCAGAGATCTGCAGCTGCTTCTGCTCTCACACACCCCGACTTCATCAGCACTAAAACACACAAACATGAATGCACAAAGATGAACACACATGCAAACACACACAGGTACGTCAAGACACAATCACGCTTGTGAACATATGCAATTACATAAATGGATACATGATCACAGAGATAAGTGAACACAAACAAGCACATAAGGTAACACACAATCAAATTTTTGAACACATGAACACACAATTTCCTTACATGAATAAACACCAACACTTAAGTGAACAAACAAGCGTATATCTGAATACACATAAACATGTGAACACAAACACATATGTAGCCACAAAAAAAGCACATTCACTATTTGAACACACAAAAAGTAAATACACAAACACAAAAACACAAATACATAAATTAATGAAAAATCTCCTTACATGGAAACACAAAATCAAATGTGAACACAAACCTACTTGATGACAAAAACACACATATGAACTCACAAAAACACACTCACACACACACATATGTGCATATGTAAACACACACACAGACATAATTGTGAACACAAGCATGCATGATCACACATAAACATGTGAACACACACTTACAAACATATATGAACACACAAACACATGTCATCAAAGACCACAAACATACGTTAAAATTCGCTGACAAATACAGACACAAACGTGAACACACAAGCACCCATAGGAGAACACATTCACAACAACCGTGTGTGAATGCACACACACAAACATTTATGTGAACATGCACAGACAAATATATGTAAACAAACAGAGGTGAAAACACAACCACAAACATTAACACACATTCGAAAACAGACATGAACACACACACGAGCACTTGTAAACACGCACAAAACATAGCTCAGACCAGGCGACAATTGTTTACTTGTATTTGGGATTTGTGTGCTCGTGTGTCTGAGTAAAGTGTGTACACAGACACTCAAGCACCCAGTTCTCCCACACTCTTTTGAGCAGTGAAAGCATCGTCTGCTAACCTGATGCCGGTTTACACAGAGCAGGCTTTTGTTTGGGTTGTGCGGCGGTGAAGGACTGTGATGCACATTGATGCACACACGTGCACGCATGCGTGCACGTGCATTCAAAGAGCGTACTTTCTTGTGTGTTGCCCCCCTCCCCAGCTTCAGACCTGCTGGGAGCTTGGTGAAACATCAGCCCCTCCTCTTTTGCCATGTGACCCCTGACCCCTGCGGAGTCTGCTCTCAGATTCTGTCTGCTGACACCACAGAGCCTCCATCTATCCTGGGAGGGTTGAGCCTGTGTTTGGTCCTGTGGCTCCCTCTGCTGGAGCAGGGGCTGGGGGGTGACCTGCAGTTACCTGGGTCAGCTCAGAACAAGGTCTGTCTCTATGTTCCATGAACAGGAACAACAACTGGGAGGTCCGACTATGAAAGGATGAAAGTTTAAAATCCTCTCAGCTGACTTTTTCACAACTGTTCTTGGAAACCTCTTTTCTGTATTTGACTTCAAGCTTTTTTCAAGCTGTGCGTTCTGTGTGTCTACAGATGTGAAGGGGCCTCCAGCGCATCACTTCTCCTGCGGTCAGAGTCCATACACCAAGGTCGCCGCCTGGGAGAGGAGGCTCTGCGTTTTGACCGACAGCCAGCTCATCCTGCTTCCCAAGGATGACGAGGTCCGAGCCCGCCATGCCCCGCCCCGCCCGTATCATCCTCCAGACACCACAGTGCACACTATAACCCCTTTCTCTCTCTCTCTTCATACAGGCTGCAGGAGAGCTTCAGGACCCCCCCGCTGAGACCTCAAGGGCCCGGAGCCTCCGCAGAACCGTCAGCGTCCCCTCAGAGGGCCCGTTCCCAGAGTTCCAGACAGAGGGCGCCAAGGGGCCGGGTGAGAGAGCGCTTATGTAACAGGATCATCTGGGCATGCACGTGCGTGTGCATGAGCGTGTGTGAGCACAAAGCCATCAGTCTGCAGGGATTACGTTAGTAACAAAAGGGCGGATGTGATCCGACCGCAGACGGCCGCCGCCTCTGCCGTGTCTGACTTTGTGTTCTTGAATGCAACACAAAATCAATGTTGGGGGGGGGCACACCTCCTTTGAATGTCCTGCGTCCACTGTCCTCACGTGGAGGTCATTCTCTCTGATTCCTCTATGTCAGCAGGAAGCATCTCTGAAGCTCCGCCTAAACAGGAAGTCCAGTTTTCTTCTTCTTGAAAAATGGCGTTTTGCCCCTCATTTTTTTTTTTTTTTTGCTGATAGACGCTTTCATTAGCTGCTCATATTAGAAATATTCATTTAGGAAAAAGAAATGTCTATATTTTCTTGTAAAATGCAAAAATATTCTTACATTTAAGAAGTAACCCTGAATGCTGTGTACATTACAGTATATTGTATTGAAGTTTGAAGTTTATTTGGTTGGTTGTATAAATGTAACATTTCACAATCTTTAAATAATAATCAACAAATATAAATTAATACACAAACATATTTTCTTAATCATTTCTTTATATGTTGCTTTTGTCATCTGTTTTTGTGTTAAAATTAGCTGATGTGTTCATTGTGAGATCTCTTCAGTCTGGATGTGAGGACCCGAGAAAAGTTATTACAATCAAAATCGTGACATACATTCATTTTTATATGTAAATGTTTTATATACAGTATAAAAGGTTATATTTTTTAACTGTGTCCATTATTCTGCATTGTCTGGTACGCATTGAATGTATATAGAGATGGACAGAGTGGTTGTGACGTCACCTGTAGAAAATGCCTTACCTCCGACGACGCTTAATCATTTTAGTCACCATTTTTTCGAGATACAGATACACTATTTGGAGCCAGTCGACAGGGATTGGTCAGAGTCTGTCTGAGTCAACGTTTCTATGGCAACGACTGTCGCTAATCATGAGCATGAGTGAGCTTGTTGGAAGTCCACACCTCTTTCCAATGAAAGCGGGCTTAGGAGAATCTGTCTCAATCTGAGAGGTGGGGGCCAGCGGGTACCACATGCGTTTGAGGCGTCTGATTGGTCAGTTTATACCTTGAATAACCTGCAATAAAGAAAAAATATCATGAAAAATAATTAGAATTAACAAGAAGAAGTTAGGAAAATAATCAGAGCATGAATGGTAATTCTGACAAAAATAATCACTGAGTAATAACTCTTTATTTGTCTATAGAAGTCTATTGAATTTTGGCTTTCTATGTGGAACACTAGGGAGGGAGGGGTCACTCTGTCCAGCTCTCATATGCTCTGGGGAGGGACTTCCACCCGTCCCATTCGGGGTACAGCTCTGCTGCTTTCTGCTGATTCATTAAATAAGGCATTTGGATGCAGCTGCCATGCGTGGGGATTTCTGTGCATAGACTGGCTGGTTCCTCTGTCCACAGGGAGAGGGGGGAACTGACCTCAGCTGCCCCCGTGGGTGTTGCTGCCAAGGACTGGTTTTGCAGGCATGTTTCATTTGGGTCTAAGATCAGAGGTTTTGACTCCAGGTTTCTGAGTAGTTCCTGCCCTTCCCTATTTAATCCTTCTTACCCGCAGCAGGTGGGGGTCACGTAGGTGTTAATGCGCCCTACAAACCAGCTGGGTTTGGACGGTGCTTGTTCTGGTTTGGTTCTAATTCTGGGTTTGTGCAGAAGAGACTTGTGCAGGAGGTGAATTGCATCTCTGCATGCAGAGGTTGTGCAGCTTTGTGGAGTGATGGAAAGAGAAAGCAGTGAGGATGCAGCAGCGTGTCCTCGTCTTCATTCCTGTCCTCTGAATGCAGCCACAGCGTCATTTTAGCCGCTGTGGGTTTGCTCTAATTACAGCGTTGCTGCTTAACTGCAGTGCATCTTCCTCCTCGTCTTCATCGCCTCCTGTCTGCATCTGCTCCTGTAGGCACTTCCTGCCCAAGGTTTTCTGACCATGCAGCTAAACTACAAATGTATGACAGTGAACTACAAAAAGGTTGCTTCCTGCTGCATCATGCTAGCATCCAGACAGTGAATCAGCATGAATGTGGTGTTTGAATGTGAAGGTTTGGGTCTTCAGTCAGATCAGTTCTGCTGTGTTAGTCCATCAGAACCACAAAACACTGGAGGAAAAAAACTGGAATTCACAGCAAGCATATCTGTGTCCTCTATCATTCTCTGATTTCATCACAGACTATCAAGTTACACTTGCAAAGCATTGTGGGAATGGATGTTGGTCTGTTCTTTCAGATAGGATGTTTTGGTGTTTTCTCTTATATGACAGGACTTTTTATATGACTTATCTGACATAAATTGTCTGATTTTCTGAGCTTCTACTGCATTGTTGAGATTATTTTTCTCAGCACCACTTCACTTTTCCTCATTAAAGTTCTATTTTCGGGAAAAAGTTGTAAGGAAAACTGCTTTAGTCTCAGGTGACACACCTTAATTTTGAAGGCGAGTTTCAGCGCTCAGAAGTCGGGACTTTTATTTTGAAGGCGCGAGTGGGAACGTGAACGCGCTTTGGGCGCGTTCTCGGCGGAATAATGACTTCAGCGCGTTTCTGATGGACTTTTTTGGTGAGTTTCCGGACTTGTATCCTCGGGTGGGTTCGGGTGCCGGCTCGGCTCTTGTCGCTCTTGTGGGCGCGCGCGCGCGTTGTGAAACACACGTGAAGTTACGGGAAGTGTCCGTGTCCCGGTCGCTCAGCCGCGCGGTGGAGCTAAGAGCCGAAGTTCTGTCAAAAGCCGAACCGGAACCAGAAGCATTGTGAACCTGCGCTCGCGACATCGCTGTTGTCGGTAACAGGTGCTCGTGTCCGCTCTGGTTCCTGGATATTTTAGGGTTCAGTGAGTTAATCAGAGTCCTCCAATCAGAGGTCTGCATATGCTCGGTGAGACATCAGAGACAGAACTTCACAGGTGTGTCAAGCATCAGCTAATTCATCAAAGATTTAAAGTTTGAATGAACAATGAGGGCTACAACCTCTGAAAATGAGAACATAAAGAAACTAGTATTCTTTATTTAGGAGTGTTGATTTTCATCAAGTACACAGACACTCCTTTAATATACTTTAGTTCTGATTCTGATTCAGCAGCACAGAAACCCTTTGGTCCGATGAAACAGTGGGACCAGCGGACATGAAAACATCCGTTCAGGCTGTCTGGTTTCCTGTGTGACACACCTGTTGGCCAATCACGGCAGGCAGACCCAGCGTCTGAGGTTATGTGTAACAGGTAGTGTCATCTGCATAACTGCACCATTCTCAAATCAGTTTATGTGAGAGAAAATTCAGCTGATTCCGGCTCACCCTGAAGCAGTGATGTGGGTGCGTAGGTTCACCTGCACATGCAAATAACCATAACCAAGTCTGTGATGTGAGGGTTTTCAAAAATACCAAATAGCACAGAGGTTTTACAAATTTGAGTATTTATAATCATATCTAAACATCTGTTTTGCTTGTTTTCTACATCATTTCTCACTCTCTCTTTGTTAATCGTAATTTTGTTTTTCATCCTGTCAGGTTTGAGTTTGATTCTGTCCCTTTAACTGGGGGTCCACTAGATGAACGGTCATGAGACTTGCTAGTTTGCTTTAGGCTCATTTGCAGGCAGCTTTTCCCATCTGCTTTGTTTGTAAATTAGAATTTTAAAGACCCATTCTGATTATAATGGTATTTTAAGCATGTTTTTGTGCCATTTTCTCATGATGGTATCAAGGAAATTAGCTCAAACTTGCATTTCTGAATATTTCTTTGTTCAAATGGTCATTAATCAGGAACAGAAAAAAAGAAAACATTTGAAATAGATCTTATTTATGACACAAATAATACACAGGGTGGGCCACAAGCTCCCTGCTGGGCTCTGCAACAGAGACAGGAAGGGGGGCGGGGTTGCTCCACACCAACAGTCCCGCCCACAACTTGGCGGCAAATTTTTAATAAACTACTCTTCCCTTGATAATCTGGGGCAAATTTTC
This sequence comes from Oryzias melastigma, assembly GCF_002922805.2. NCBI lineage: Eukaryota > Metazoa > Chordata > Actinopteri > Beloniformes > Adrianichthyidae > Oryzias > Oryzias melastigma. The sequence continues at coordinate 13,076,376 of NC_050528.1, forward strand.
AGTCTGAATACACCCAAGCTGACTCTGGTCTGGAACCAGGAACCGCTCTCTGATCCATCTTGTGAGATGGTCTTAGTTTGTTTCCGATTGGACTGAGCTCTGGTTCGCTCCATGCTTAGAGTGGAACAACTGAACCAAAACGGCCACCGTAGATGGACATTATGGGATGTAAACAGAGTAGGAAAAGCTGCAGACAAACGTGAAGCAACGATAAGACGACTTATCGGCGTACCTTTGCCGTTGTCTCCTGAATAACCACCTTGCAGCATGGCTCCACCGTATCAAAGCAGCAGTAGAAAGGTGTTATACCTGACATTAATACAGACGTTCAAAACTGGGCAGCAAAAAATAAAGTCTGAATAAGTGAACTTCCCCGACAAGGATTGTATAGTGTAGGACTTCCATTGTTCCTTCTCTCGTTGTTTTGCCCGTAATTCCTGGCCAATGACTGAAGAGATCTTTAGTCGTATACTTTTAATTACAAACTTTAGTTTGAAACTGAAATCTCCAGTAGAAGGTAGTCTAAATACAGACCAAATGCAAGGTTCAGGACTTGATCTGGACCTAATTAAATGGGCTTGGTCCAGACCAACATACATTTCTTCAGTCTGAATACACCCTTGGTCCTAGAAAACAACACTTTTTCTTTTTTGGGCTAAAAACCACATAATCATAAGTAATAAATTCTACTGGGAATGCATTGAAAGTAGATCAAAAGGGGATTGGAGTGGGTTTTGAGTTCCTTCATTTTACAAAAAGCACAAATGGGTGAAGCAAGCACACCTTTCGATTGATGGACACGTCCAGTTTGTTGGTTGTAGACCAGAGGATATGACAAAATTCAACCCCACAGGAGGAAAAAAGTAAGTTAATTCATTCTTATTGTAAGGTGGGATTATTTAATTGAGCTTAATGAATACTGACTTAAATCTGAAACTCACCACCTTGTTGTTTCATAGTGAACTGATGTGGGTCCAGAGGGGCTGCCTGTTCCTGAAATCAGTGATTAAACCTTTTTTCCTTTCTTCTGTCAGCTTCATATCCGGATGAACATCTTTAGTGTTTATCATTTATCTCTCCTGTTAGCTGTTAGAGTTTAAGGATTCCACAACTTGATGAAATGGCCAGCATCATTAGGTAAGCTTTAAAGTAAATCTCAGTTTGTTTTGGGGGCGGGGGTGTCACCGAAGTGCTGTTTTATTTTTGGCAGTCTTGTGCTCCGTACTCGGCTGTGATAAGGCCGCTCAGGCACAGATCTGTGAGAAACCTGTGTTTAGTGTCACAACTGTGGTCAGACTGCTGCATCTTGGTCCTGGTGATGTTAGAAAAATCCAAAAGAGAGGGGTGGAGCAGCAGGGGGTGCCAGAGGGACAGAGCTCACTGGTATTTGAGGTTTCGGGATGAATCACGGTCCAGTTTCAGCCAGGTCCACTCTGTCTGTGTATGTGTGTGTGCTCGTTAGAAGTGAAGAGGTGGCGACACAAAGCCAGTTTCTTTTTGAGGAAAAATTCTTTGAATTGTTGTTGACAAAGCTAATCTGTGTATCTGCTTTCACATGACAAAACAGTCATTGTGCTCTCAGACGACTGGCTTTGAGCAGCAGCTGACAGGATGTGACATCTCACACGTCACACAGGCTCTCACAGAGGTTTTGGGAAATGTTCAGTTCGGTGACAGTGCAGTACTTCTGTTGGTCAGCAAGGTCGACCTCTGCTTCAGAGCCTATAACATACAAAATCAACTTTTTAACCTTTTAAGTTTATAATAAAGTTCATTCCTCACTATACACAACTCCAAAGTGGTATTTTGATCCGTTCACGCATTTCTGAGCATTCCCATGAAAACCTGCGCTCTGAGCACCAGCCCCTCCTAACCCATGAAAACAGGCGGGTTCTCACGAGCTGATGTCATAAATTGAGAACAGTTCCTTTCAGGAAGAGTTTGCCCTGGCAGCACAGCCCCCCAGTCTAACACCAACACCCAATTTCTCCACTTAGTTAGCAGTTATCAGCCGCTAACTTTGCCGCTCAGCTAGCGGTGATCAGTCGCTAGCTTTGCCAACCATAGCTACAACCATTGTAGCGATGGCCAGTGTTGCTAAAGGCAGATATACTGTGTGGGCAATCTTTGCAAAAGTTAAGATGTTTTTTGTTTTCGTCTGCGAAGAGCAGACGCGATGCCGAGGCTGGCTCTAGGGTGACATCATGAAATGGGCAGAACCTACAAGCAGTGAAAGGCGGGGCCTCCGAGATCGAGGCATATACTTCCAGGTTGGAAAAAACTCACGAAAATAACTCGTATTTCATAAATATTTTGTTCTTTATTGTGCCCAGGGTAATATATGTTCATATATATCGATATAATTTACACTGACAGACTCAAAGGGTAACCAAACCAGGAAGTTGGAGGCTGACTCCACCCACAGCCGAAATTTGAAAATCCATTCAGAGGGGTGGGGCTTGGGGGCTGGACTGTTATCATTACTGGAGCTGCAGATCATGATGTCAGACTCCTGAAACTTACATGGATTGACCAATCACAAAATTCAACTGTAATATCTAATTTCAACCTGTAGGGGGCAGCACACAGAGGAATTTTGATTATATTTTGAAGAATACATTTTTTTTTTCATTTGGCAAAAATTTAGCAATGACCAACAGACCTCACTTTTAAAGCCCCACTTATAGATCTCAACAGCCAAAAAAAGTTAATTTAGGGTTTGGCTACCCTTTAAGAAAAGCATGGTATAGGTCCTTTAAATCAAGATTTAAGCCACGACCAAGTCTGGCTCGGATTCTGGAAGATTAGATGGCAAACTCTATCATTTACCTTTTAAATTCAGAAGTTACAGAACGTTAAAATCCAGAGATATCCAAAAGTAAAGGATGCAGATGAGTCTGTCACACCTGGAAAACATGAGCCCTGCAATTAAGGGAAATCTGATTCAGACCCAGAATAAAAAACACAGGAGGCTCACAGACCAAAGAAAAAGGAGAATTTGTGAAAAATCTAAAATTCCAAGCAAATTATATTCTTAAGATCTTGTTTGATGTCATCACCCAAGCCCCGCCTATAATAAGACAAAGGAGTTTTTATCTGCTTCCTTTGCCCTGAAGCTCCTGAATGAACATTCAAACATTCCCAGCATTCCTTCTGCTACTGCCTCAGTGTCACTGGGCCGTGTCAGCCCCGCCCACATTCAGGGTCAAAGGTGAGGCGTTTGCAGGTGATATTAAAGGAGGTTTTTCCGGGTTAGTCTGTTACTTCTGGCGCTTCTTTAGAACTGCCCCCCCAGGGTAGAGGATGATCCACCTCCTGTCCAGGTTTTTTGGGGGGAGGTACTCTGTAGAGAAACCGGGTCAGAACAAGCAGAGACAGATTCATATTCTCACCAGGAGTCTCCTCATCTGCATGGTTAGAGGAGCTGAGCTCCACCCACCTGTCACCGATGCACACCCCCGTTCTTTCTCAACGAAGGGGGAGGAGCAACCTTTCTTTTGTTTTCCTGCTTTACAAAGACACACACACATTGGCTGCAGTGCACGTCAGGAAGACAAACTTCTTCAGTAATCGCCCCGCTCAGGGAGTGATAAAGCTCCGGGGTGGGGGGGTAACGAGGCTTTAAGCGAGCTGCTGCAGTGAGAGAGATGAGGATGACAGGAGAGGAAGAGGAGGCTGCAGTTGAGGAGTGATTGAATAACTGCAGGGATGGTTGGAATTACTGCTCAGTGGGGGTGGGGGGGGAGGACAAGTGGGGTAGGAGGGGTCTGAGAGAAGGACGCTGATGGGATGAAGTTGGAGGTTTGCAGCTCAACCTGATTGGCTGAAAGGTGGTGCTTGCTTTAGCGAACTCTATCTGACGCCGTGTGTGTGTGTGTGTGTGTGCGTGTGCGTGTGTGTGTCCTCTCCTCAGATGATGGGGAACAGCTGCGACAGAGGTACCGTCTCTCTCTGTGTTTGTGTCATGTGACCCGCTGTCCTGCAGCATGCTGCTTCAGCTTTGAGTGGCGGCGTCCATGCCTCCCTCCGTGTTTGTGTGCATGTGTATCTGCACCTGCACGCCGCCTGCATGCAGCCGGCTTTCTCCTGCAGCAGAGCTGGACCCCTCCGTCCCCCCTCCCTGCATGCTGCGCCCCTGCAGGGGGCTGCAGGTGTTTGCAGCGGCAGATGTCCTCAGGTGGTCCCGTGTTGATCTGCAAAAAAAGTTCTTTGAAAGTGTGAAAACACCACTGGGTCCTGTAAGTTTCTGAGGGACCTTCCGCTGTTTTCAGACAGTCTTGTCCTTGTTGAGGTGGCCTGAAGTCAGAAATGTGCTTGATAAAAATCTGCAGCTTCCAGAAAAGCTAAAAAAAAAATCATTCGGAGATCCTCAGCTGACCCCACAGCCGGCGTCCTGGCCTGAAGAAACCATGAGCTGTGAGTTTATCGCTGCAGATCATCAATAGAAGAGACAGTTCCACTCTGCTTCTCAGACCAGAGCTGATGATTCTGTTTAGAAAATTTACAACACCCTCCAAAGGGAGGTTTGTGTAACCCCATGGCCCCGCCTTCATCAAGGTATCACCATGGTAACCACGCCATCTGCAGGCGGCCTAAAAACTTTGTGAAACAGGAGTTTTCAGGTTGCCGTGTGGGGGTGTCAGTTTTGACTCAAAACATTCATGTCTGTGATGAGCTCCGCCTCTTCCAAAGAGTTTTCACAGCCCCCCCAATATCACATTAAACAACGCCGATATTCTCAGTCATGATGATGGTGATGTGTCTCTGTGTCTGCAGATGTTTCTTCGGAGCGTTCTCCGAGGAGAAGCAGCATCTCCGGGCTGGGGGGCTCAGAGAAGAGCGTGGCGATTGACAGTCCCAGTTCATCTCCCTTCAGAGTTCCGGTGAGTATCACAGCCCCCACCCCCATGTCACAGGAGTCATTTTCTAATAAAAGAAAACAGAAAATAAAATATATATTTTTTTCAATTTAGTTTCTACTCTTTAAAAGAAATGGTTATTTTTTAAAGCTGTCACTGCTGGGAGTTTGAGGTTCTCTATTCAAGATGACAGCAGCAAACCTTTTCTGGAGCAGTCCTCATGATGGGAGGGGGCATGAGTTTAAGGATATAAATATCTCAGGAAATGAGGCTGCAGGTTCTCTTTCCTGGGCTGACAGATATCCTGATCAATGAAAGCTTTGATTGGTTTATCCGCTGGATCATGTGATCCCCCCTCCCTGTCTGAGGTCAGGAGGATATGAAAGACCGTCATCTGTCCTTCAGAGAAGCTCTGACCTACCTTGTTTCCTCAGGAAGGTGGGGGTGTCACGTCGTCCTGATCCCATTCTGATAGTGTGCATTTGTTGTTCCTTTTACGTGGATGTGTCAACCTGAGTAGCTGCGCCATTCTGATAACATGAATGTTTTATTCTAAATATATGCACTTGGCGTTCCAGTTAGTCATTATCAGATTTCTCTCCACCCTTTATTTCTATCAGAAAATGTAACATTTCTCTCAGAAAATTGTTCCAATAGAAAACCATTTGTTATCCAGCTGTTCTTTGTTTGTTTTTATTATTTGCACACAATAAAAAAAAAAAACTGAAAAAATTCACACTGAAGCTAAAAATGGACAGGACAAAATTATTCATCCTAATATTGAGATTATTGCCTTTGGAAAAGTGATTAGAAATAATGTGCTTCCTGTAGCTATGATGTGTTTCTTCCAGCTTCTATGGGGTTCAGATCATTGACTGTATTTGAGAACTGGACAGAGCGAGTGTGACATCATCAATTTCTTACTTCTGGCTCCAACCAAATGAAGTCAATTCAGTTGCCATGTTGGAACCAACAGTCAACATTTGAATGGCAACCACCCTCACCAACCAGGGTTAGCAAGAAGAGTCCATAATAACTTTCACTCAGTAAAGGCATTCGGTGCCAGAAGCAGTAAAGCTGAAGCAAAACTTCTTTGAACCTCCACCATGTTGGAGCCGGATTCTTTTCTTTTTCTGTAATTAACACCATAAAGTCCTTTACCAAAAAACTCTTCTTTAGTCTGGTCTGTGTGGAGGATGTTCTGACAGAAGAATTGTGGTTTTGTTGTATATTTTTGGCAAACTCAAGTCTTGGTTATTTATGTCTTTGTGTCTGCATTGGTGTCCTTCTGGATCTCCTACCATAGCATCGGTTTTCATTCACTTGGCGACAGAGCGAGCTGACACTGTTGTACCCTGTGTCTGCAGATCTGCTTTAATTAGTTTAAAATTTTTACAGAGTCGTTTATCTGACAGTTTTTTGTTGTATTTATTTATTGCTCTTCCGTTCATGTCCAGGAAGGCTAGCTACAGCACCACAGCCTGTAATTCTCCTGACAATATTGTGTAAAGTGGACACAAAAACACAAAGATCTCTAGAGATAGACTTGTAGCCTTGAAATTGTCAAATTTTCACAACATTTTCCTCTCAAATATCCAGACACCTCTTCACACGTCTTCCCCTCCTCTCTGCTCACACACATCTGATTTTGAGTTTACCTTTTCTCTATTTTTACAGGTTGTAGGTGTTACGTGTTACATCTGTTATTTTTCACAGGTTGTCTGATACACATTACAGGAGCGTCATATGTTTGAACTGCAATTTTTTTTCTCACCAAGTTGATTTAGATGCCATTATACGTTAGTATTTGTCTGTATTTTTTTTAGTTGTTCCAAATCATTATGCATTGTAAATAGGGGCAAAAAAGTATTGAGTCAGGCACCCATTGTGCAAGTTCTCCCACTTAGAAAGATGAGGGAGGCCTGTAGTTTTTATCATAGCTCAACTGTGTCTAAACATATACCTCAACTATGAGAGACAAAATTATAAAAACATATCTTTATGAATCTCCATCTGGTGGTGATTCAGACCTAATGTTTTTTGATTTGGTGCTTGTCATAAAGTCTGCAGACTAATCTTAACATGAAGATAAAACCACGAGTCTCACTGAACCAGTGGATTTCTGATCTGACTTGGTGAACTGTTGCCCACTCGACACTACCACTGCTAGTCTCCAGCTTTAATCTTGTTGCTTCAAAGTAGGTGTAATGGGGCTGTAGTGACGAACCATGTTTTTATGTTTCAGGGCTTCTTTAGCAAACGCCTCAAAGGATCCATCAAGAGAACCAAAAGTCAGACCAAACTGGACCGGGCCACCAGCTTCAGGCTGCCCCTGCTGCGACCCGCTGATGCTGACAGGTGACTTCTTCTAAAACTTAAGATAGTGAGGATGTGATGTTCTGTGTTATCTGGAATAACCCATAACTTGAGTTTTGATTTGAAGGTCTAAATCAAAAGGTGGGAGTGTTTTTTGATTGACTGTTGATTGTTATTTCCACTCACTACAGTATTACCTTTACGAGTCACATCCCAGCAACTTACTGGGATGCTGGGATAAGTTTGCTCCGCCCACTTATCCATTTTTTGAAAGAAAAAGATTTACTCACATCATTTCCAACCATAGTGGTGACAACCGCACAGCTGTAGAAAATGGAAAGAGCACATGAACTTTAAGTGTTTCAGGCTCTTCCACTCTCCAAGTGTAAGAAGTAATGCAGGCTGATTCTACCAACACCTGTAAAGAACAGTAACCATTAGTTAGTGAATTCCAGCTTTTTAATTCTCCTGTGCAACAATGCTCTCCTAACATTTCCATGCTGCTAAATACTTTATACTCTGTTTCAGAATGTTGTAAGTGTTGGATCATGTAAACTAAAAAGGGTCATGGTCACTGATAGAGAACATTTTTGTCTGCTGCATTGCCTCCGTTTGGAACCTTTCAGTGGTGCAGGTCGCCCCCTGCTGACAGAACTCTGTAAAAGTGTGTCTGGATTTTATCTGCACTTGGATGCAAACAGATAAGAATGTCACAACTGCTCAGTCAGTGTTCTGACAGACTGGATCCTCTCTGGTTCTGGTTCAGTTCTGCAATACTCCATCAGTTGTTGCTGGTTAGAAAGTTTGCTGATACACACACATGCACACCTGTGCACAAGCCCCAAGTGAGCTCAGGCTGCTGATGTAAACCCCCCAGTGTTCCCACATCCTGAAGTTTCCCTATAGGACTCCAGAGTTTGTGTCTGCACAGACGCAGGTGGAAACAGGCTGGTTAGTCCAGAGGGTTCTGGCTCTGTAGTCAGAGCCGGAAATCT
>NC_050528.1:13084756-13094355 GCF_002922805.2 Oryzias melastigma
CCCTATAGGACTCCCGAGTTTGTGTCTGCGCAGACGCAGATGGAAACAGGCTGGTTAGTCCAGAGGGTTCTGGCTCTGTAGTCAGAGCCGGAAATCTGCACACAGTTGTTTGGGACTGTGGATGTTGTTGTCATGGATACCTGAGCTGCTACTGCATGTTCCCCAAGCGCTCTCTGCTTGTATGACACCAAGAAGGGGTGTGTGTCTGTGCAGATGAGTGTCTGTAGATGGAATTGTGTGTCTAAAAATTTGTGTCTAAAAGTGTGTTTATGTGTATGCTTATGTGCTTATAAATTTGTTTGTGTGTAGGTGTGTGTATGTTTTTGAGTGTATGTATACAAGTGTGTGAGTGTACATGTGTGTGTGTGTGTGTGTAGGGATTGGAAGCCTTTTTTCCTCTGCCTGCAAAGTGGATCAGGTTTCTGTTCTAATGCAGGAGACCAGCCCTTCCTGAAACTGAAGCTGTGTGTGCACGTGTGTGTGTGTGTTTGTGTGCATCTACAACTCGTCCATGCTGGTGTGCTTTCTTGCTGGGACAGACGGGAGCATTCAGCTCAGGACCTGCTGGGTTTTTCCATCCTCAGGTTGTGATCATCAGATGATGAAGACACACTCGCTCTTTATTTTTTCCTGGATTTATTATCGATGTTTGGATTAATCTTCCACTTTGAAGGTGCGGTGCTGGTCTGATCCAGGTCTGGTTCTGGTCTGATCCAGGTCTGGTCCTCTGATTGTCATCTTCTTATTTTGTTAGGTGTGAATGCTCACCTGAATTTTAGGTTGGAACTAACCAAGAGACTTCAGGTCCTCTGGAGAAGGAGGGTTTCTGTTCACTTGCAGGTGAATTGCGGTGCGGTTCACTTCAGTCTGAATGCAGACGGACCAAAGGGAGATCAAAATAGAGCTCTGAGTTTGGAGGAGAATCATCGTATTTTTAAAAAAGCTGCATTTAGTTCTTAACAAATATTATGTTTGTCAGAAATGTGCATGTGTTGTTGTTTTCTTGACTTTTCTTTCTCCAACTTCCAGCAGAAATATCAGACCTAAACCCTGAAGAAATCCAGCAAAATGACCAGAAACATTGAAGGGTTCTAGAGGTTCTTTTGAGGGAGTCTCTGGACTGCAGATGTCACAGATCAGAGGGAGGCTCAGAGTATCCTGCAGATCAATGAGGATGAACCGAGCACAGATCCTGGCTGTTGTTGGACCGCAGTGATGCTCTGAACTGGGATGAAAGGGTTTAGTGATGCTAATCCAGGTTTACAGAAATCATCTGATGCAGGGATTACACACGTGTGCGCGCACTACTCTTTTTGGATTATTAGTCAGAGTCAGGATTCAGCTCTTATTGTTTCTATGGAGCAAGTGTTCTCTTTCGTCTGCCCTCAGCTGTTTTTTGCTGTGGTAACGCCCCCAGAGGCCCCACCCACTGGGAGTTCAGGTCTGTTTACAGACACTGGGATGCATAGAGCAGCAGCAGTAGTGATGCTCTGGGGACCCCCCCCCCCCCATACCTGGCACTGTTTTTCAAAGGTATTTCATCTGAGGAAGGAGGATTCTGACTCATTTCCCTTCTGTCCTCCAGGTCCCGGGGCCTCCCCAGGCTAAAGGAATCTAGCTCCCATGAGTCTTTGCTGAGCCCTGGCAGCGGCGTGGAAGCTCTGGATCTGAGCATGGAGGAGAACGTGTTGGTCAAGCCGCTACACAGCAGCATCCTGGGACGGGACTTCTGCTTCGAGGTGACTTGTGGTTCTGATGAGGAAGGGGCTTAAATGTGTTCCTCATCTGTTGAGAAATTGGTCCAAACTTGCTTCAAGAAAAATGCCAGAAAATCTTCAACCGTCTCCCTGTGACCATTGGTTTTGGTTTTAGTGTCCGTTTTATGTCTGACTGTCCCTCTTGTCTGTCAGGTGACCTACTCGGGGGGCAGCAAGTGTTTCAGTTGCACGTCTGCCACGGAAAGAGACAAATGGATGGAGAACCTCAGGAGAACCATTCAGCCCAACAAGGTGAGGCTCACATGCTGGTTCTGGTTCTGAGAGCGCTCTTGCAGGAAGGAGCAGGAAGACTCTGGACCTTTATGTGTTGAGTTCCCCGTGCTTTTCTGGGTTTTCTCAGGACACTCCAATTTTACAAATGTGCTTTATTGTTAAATTGGTCACTTCAAAGTGTTCTAAGTTGTGCATATGCGAGTGATTGTGTGCCGTGTGACAGATAGACGACCTGTCCAGAGTTTAGCCTGCCTTCAGCCAACAGCAGTGGGATATTCTCAGTTTTTGATACATTTTGAATTTTGCTGATCTTCATCTTCAGTGATGCCAAGTTTCCTGTGCAGGTCTCAGGAAACTGCTGGTATATCCACCTGCTGGTATATCTTTGAAAAAAAGTAAAAAATTAACATAGTGTTAAAATTCATGACTTAAATTCCCTCAAATGCACATGTGAGTCTTGTGTTTATTACGATGGCATCACGAAAAAATCTGGAACATTCTTTATTGGGTAGGAATTCTTACAAAGAGCAACTTGGAGAAAATTCCGTCAATTCTTAAACCTTCTAAAATAAAAGTAAAACACAGTAGCAAACCAACCTTATCAAACGTTTCTTCTAGCTCAAACTTGACCTTAAATTGTTTATTTTTTTTCAGTGCAATATTGCTTTTTTTCAACAGCTCTCTGCATTCTGCATCCTGATTGGATGTAGACTTTGTCTATCTCCTCATTGCTGTATCTCTTGAACAGAATGTGTTCAGCTCACCAAATCTACACAAATGTTTGATCACAAGCAGGTCTTTGTTCTCATTCTATTAAGCTAGACTTATTTTCTAGGAAGGTTTGAACTTTGAGAGTTCATATACAAGAGAAAAATCTAAGAATCTTCAAATCTGTCTGATAAAAGTCCATAAAGTGTGTAGAAAGGGGTTTTACAGATTTAAACATCTGTAATTCTGCTTCCCGGATTTCTCCTTTTGCGGGTTATTGTAAAATCCTGATAAAAGGATCTGAATCGATGAAACAGCACAATATTTATCCTTAATATTGGCTGATCTAATGTATAACTAAAGATCTACATGATTTCAATACAGCATGTATTCTCCTGATGTCTGTCTGCTGATAAGTGATGACTTCATGACTTCATAAATTCTAATTAGATAAAGTGAAGGAGTTTCTCTCTGTTTTAACTCTATTGTCGTCTTATAATCCCACAGTTGTTTTCAAAACACTCTTTTGTATGCCACCTTGCTTTCTACTTGCTGCATTAGTGGTAAATGTGTCTGTTTCCAGGACAACCGTCGGCGGGCAGAGAACCTGCTGCGACTCTGGATCATTGAAGCCAAAGACTTGCCGCCTAGAAAGAAGTACTTCTGTGAGCTTTGTCTGGATGACGTCTTGTACGCTCGGACCACCAGCAAAACCCGCCATGACAGCCTTTTCTGGGGGGAGTACTTCGAGTTTTCCAGCCTGCCCTCTGTGCACAGCATCACTGTGCACATCTACCGCGACGTGGACAAGAAGAAGAAGAAAGACAAGAACAACTACGTCGGTCTGGTCAACATCGCAGTCTCCAGTATGACCGGTCGGCAGTTTGTGGAGAAGTGGTACCCCGTCAGCACCCCCACCATCAGCAAGGTCAAAGGAGGGGGGCCGTCGATCCGCATCAAGTCCCGCTTCCAGACCATCTCCATCCTGCCCATGGAGCAGTACAAGGAGTTTGCAGAGTTCATCACCAACAACTACAGCATGCTGTGCACGGTGCTGGAGCCCGTCATCAGCGTCAAAAACAAAGAGGAGATGGCCTGCGCACTGGTACACATCCTGCAGAGCACAGGCAGAGCCAAGGTGAGAGCCCAGACAAGGAGACCTTCAGTCTCCAGCCTGTGCAGGTCTGCAGCAAGACCGGCTCATGTTCATCGTTATCCTTTCCAGGACTTCCTGACAGACCTGGTGATGTCAGAGGTGGATCGATGTGCCGACCACGATGTCCTGATCTTCAGGGAGAACACGCTGGCCACCAAGGCCATCGAGGAATACCTGAAGCTGGTGGGACAAAAGTATCTGCACGATGCACTCGGTGAGCGCCCACACACCTGTAAAATACACACCTGTGATGTACACAAACCAGGAGAGAAAGTTGAAGATGAGCAACTAAATTCTATAAATCTTAAACACACATTTAAGACATACAGTACCTGAAGGACACACACACCTGTAAGACACAACTGTAACACAAAAACTCACAAATGTAAGACACAACTGTAATACAAAAACAAACAAAAAACAGACATGAAAGACACAACTGTAGCACAACAACAGACACAAATACACATGAAAGACTCAACCGTGACACAGAAACACTCACAAACACACATTAAAGAGACAACTGTGACATAAAAACACACAAACACATATGAAATACAAAACTGCAACATAAAAACAAACACAAATTTAAGACACAACTGTGACACAAAACACTCATGTAAAACACTTAACTATAGGACCCATCCACAACACCCATCAGAACCTCCAAAGAAGTGGGAGGAGCCTTAAAAAGTTGTCTGTTTCATAACTAAACTCTACAACACAAAAATCTCCTCAGTAAACCATCAAGAGTTCGTTTTTTTATCTTTTGACTCTTAGTTTGCTCTGTGGCTGTTGATCTCACTGAGCTGCTCAAGTGTCTTCAGACCTGCTGTCTCTCTGTGTTTCACGGGTTTGTGTCCGCCTACAGGTGAGTTCATCAAAGCTCTGTACGAGTCTGACGAGGACTGTGAGGTGGATCCTAGCCGGTGCTCGGGCAGCGATCTGACCGAGCACCGGAGCAACCTGAAGATGTGCTGCGAGCTGGCTTTCTGCAAGATCATCAACTCCTACTGGTACGACTACAGCAAGCTAACGGGCTAACCTATGTTTGGTTTAGGAAGAAGCACAGAGGATTTAGGAAGTTCAAACCCTTTAAGAGGCCTGGTGGTAAACTGTCTGATATCCTGAGTTCAAGTCAAGAGTTGTGCTATCTCAAAGACTAAAAAAATCGGGACCCTCCTCTCTCTCTGTTTTTAGTTTGTTCAGAGGACATAATAGCTTTCTTAATGTATGTTAAACAGTCTAAAAGTCTTCTAAAATGGCCAAGCAGGTTCACAGAATAACAGACTAAAGTATGTTATGTGCTAATAAACTGATAACCCAGTTTAAAACTGGATAAAAATGCAGCTTTGGTGATAAAGAAAAAACATATTTAACAAATGTTAGTTGTTTCCATCTGTAGCTATTTGCTGTTATTACAGTGTAGTCTTAAACTGTTTTTAAGTTTGTCTGTAATTCAGGCACGAAGCGGGGAAAGTAAAATTGTTATCTCAAGTGTATTTTAGAATCAGAGATGTTATTGTTTGGGGTCTGCAGTAGCATCACCCTCTGACCATCCAGCGTCTCTGTAGTCACATTTTCAGAAATGTCATTTGTTTTGTGACGTTTCTCCGGATTGCCTCTGCAGCGTGTTTCCTCGCGAGCTGAAGGAAGTCTTCGCGTCCTGGAAGCAGCAGTGTGTTGCCCGCGGACACGTGCAGGACATCAGCAAGCGTCTGATCAGCGCCTCGCTCTTCCTGCGCTTCCTCTGCCCCGCCATCATGTCTCCGTCACTCTTCAGTCTGATGCAGGAATATCCCGACGACCGCACATCCCGCAACCTCACGCTCATCGCTAAAGTCATACAGAACCTCGCCAACTTCACAAAGTAAGCCCAATTCTTTTATTTTACGTTTTTTTTACTAGTTTTCTGGAGACACTTCTGACGCTGGGCTCCTGTGCAGGTTTGGAAACAAGGAAGAGTACATGGCCTTCATGAATGACTTCCTGGAGCACGAATGGGCCGGAATGATGCGTTTCCTGTCAGAGATATCAAACCCGGAGACACTGTCCAACACGCCAGGCTTTGAGGGCTACATCGACCTGGGGAGGGAGCTGTCAGTGCTGCACACTTTGCTGTGGGAGGTCGTTTCTCAACTTGACAAGGTACGACAAAACTCTGCCGTGTGAGTGCAGTGATTAGTTATCCAGAAGTGATGGTAACCATGATGGTTACAGGCTGTAATGATAACCTGGAGTTATAGCAGTCATAGTTAATTAACTGTGAAGATAAACAGAGAATTATCATTTCTGAAGCAGTTAGATTTGAAACTTTTTTTTCAAGAATTTACTGACAAATATTTACTGAAATGATTTAGATCCTACAGAGTAAAGTTTCTGCTCAGCTGTGGTTCTGCATGATCACTATGCATGTGCAGCCCTTTATTCACACCAGGACAGACCGTCTCAGCCCCCCATCTCAGAGGAAGTTCTGGGTATCTCCCACCACACTAGACCAAAAAAAATAAAAAAGATCTGTAGTTAAAAGTGACTCCCTGCACTCAAAGTCAACAATTCATTGATCTCATTCCCTCAGCATGATCGTCCCCCTCCCCCAGCAGTTGTGCCTCACCTTCCTCCCCCCAGCATGCCTCTGCTGTTTATGGTTTTGTTCAGTAGAAGCATGAAGTTCTAGTTTTTGGTTCTGTTCAGTTTTCCTCATGTTTTCTTTTTCCTCCTCCCCCCTCTTCTGTTCACTCTTGTCTCCCGCCACCATGTTGCTTTTCCTCCACCATTGCATCCTGGTGCTCCCCACCGCCCCTCCCCCAACACAAACGCGTGCACACGTGCCAAAACCAGGGTGAAAATTCGTTCCTGCAGGCCACTGTTGCCAAACTGGGCCCGTTACCGAGGATTCTGGGAGAAATCACTCAGTGCCTCGCCGCGCCGACGCCCCTCCCTCAGCAGCTGCAGCGCTTCCAGCACCATAGCTCCGCCCATAACATCACCGGCAGTGTGTCATCGGGGATCCAGAGAATGTTTGAGGCCACGGCTGACAGGTACCCACACTCTCAAGTGCACACTTAAAGCATATGTCCGCCATCGTGGCGCTCACCCAGATGTGTCCCGCCTCCTGCAGCCGCAGCGTTCACAGCCTGCAGACTCCAGTAGAAATGATGGAGGGTCCTCCTCAGCGCCCCCTCCCCATCCCGAACAGCAGCCAGGAGCAGCAGCGGGACAGCCTGCTGCCCAGCGGCCGCAGTGTCTCCTTGGTGGACCTGCAGGAAGTGCGGAACCTGCAGGATTCCCCGGCGCCCCCGCCGCACCACGAGGGCCCTTGTCTCAGCCGGTCGGGCTCCCGGGCCTCTATCAGCGCTGCCCCAACCCCAGCAGCCTTCCCCAGCTCTAACCCTGTTACGCCGGCGCTTCCCCAGGCCAAAGCCCCGCACAGAGACCTTCAGCCGCAGAGCGCCCCACAGGTGCGCCGACTGCAGCCCCCCCTCACCCAGCAGCGCAGCCTGCAGCCGCTGTCCTTCCAGAATCCCGTGTACCACCTGATTAACCCAGCCAACAGCTTGTCCACACGCTCCGCCCACTCCCTGAGACGGGACTCCAGCTCAGAGAACCTGAGCACGGAGAGCTCCCACAACAGCCACAGTAACTCTGACGACTTTGGTAGTCAGGAGGCGGGGAAAGCCTGCGCGGCGTCCAACAGCAGCCTGGACGAGGGGGGCAGCCGGCGCAGCACGCAGAGTGAGGAGTACTTCTCTCCACGCCGACTCGTACGGCCCAACCTTGCACTAAACGCCGCCACCGCAGTTGCCATTCCCCGCCAGAGCACAACAACGGGCACCGCTCACATCGTCAAGGTTGAGCAGCAAAGCAGAGTTGTGGGCGGGGCCAGGACGCCACACTCTCTTCCTGTTAGCTCCTCCCTGCGCAGCAGCAGCAGTGCCAACACTGAACCCACGCCAACGACCGGACCCAGCAACCTTCAGCAGAGTTCTGCAGAAAGTGTGGTCCCGCCCACAACAAGCACCGCCAAGACATCGCCACAGGTACCGCATCCGTGTGCCAGGTCCGCTCTCTGCCCCATGGGGGTTTGTGACCATGTGACCGCCCGCAGGTGACGTCACCGGTGGAGGCGGCCGCAATGTCTCCAGTGGAGAGGACGGCGGCCTGGGTCCTGAACAACGGCCAGTACGAGGAGGAGGAGGGCGGAGGGGGGCAGATCCGGGAGGAGGGCAAGAAGACGGAGAAGGTAAGCATGTCATTTGTATGGAATGTTTTACTAAATATTTTAGTAAATACAAATTTAAACATTTTATGAAGATTAGGTTTATGTTTTCTTTTCAGTTTTTTCTTCCACTTTGTTTACTTTTGTCCCCTCTTGCCCTCCGTACAGTTAAAGATTTACCAACTGGTAAAACATCTGCTTCAAACATTTGATTTCTTGCAGTACGAGCTGGAGATCTCGCGGCTAAAAGAGTGTCTGCGGGCGTCCGGGCGCCGCCTGGAGGAATACGAGCGGCGGCTTCTGGCTCAGGAGCAACAGATGAAGAAGCTCATGCTGGACTACAAGAGCCGTCTGGAGGACAGTGAGGAGCGCCTGAGGAGGCAGCAGGAGGAGAAGGACAGCCAGATGAAGAGCATCATCTGCAGGTATGAAGTTCAAAACTGCTGGAAGAGACAAACAGATGCAGGAACTTCCAACTGGCTCTGTTTTAGTGACGTCTGTGTCCGACTCCGCCTCTTCCTGTGGCTTATTAAAGTTCTGTCTCACAGCTTTTCCAGGTTTATAATTTGGATTTAAAAAAAAAAAAGTTTTTACACTTGTTAAAATGGTCTTTTCACTCGTGCCATTGACATTAGGGCTCAGTACGACGGAGTATTAGGGCCACCAAAAAGAAAAAAAAAAGTAATATTCCGACTTTTTTTCTCGTAAATTTACGACTTTTAATCTCGTAAATTTACGAGAAAAAAGTCGTAACTGCTAAATTACGAGAATAAAGTCGCATATTTATGACTTTAAAAGTCATAGGCTTATATTTACGACTTTTAATCTCGTAAATTTACGAAATTAAAAGTCGTAAATTTACGAGAAAAAAGTCGTAAATTTACGAGAAAAAAGTCGTAAATTTACGAGATTAAAAGTAGTAAATTTACGAGAAAAAAGTCGTAAATTTACGAGATTAAAAGTAGTAAATTTACGAGAAAAAAACTCGTAAATTACGAGAAAAAAAAGCGTAGCATTACTTGTAAATCTACGAGATTTAAATTCGTAAATTAATGAG
The DNA here is from genome assembly GCF_002922805.2 of Oryzias melastigma. NCBI lineage: Eukaryota > Metazoa > Chordata > Actinopteri > Beloniformes > Adrianichthyidae > Oryzias > Oryzias melastigma. Next base: position 13,093,888 of record NC_050528.1, read on the forward strand.
AAACAAACCCAAATGAGTCTGTTTATCAGATTTATTTCCAGATCGGTGTTAAAAACAAAGAAATTCTGAACCTTATGGTGATTCAAACCCAAATTATTTCCTGGTTCGGTGTCGGTAGTGTGGAGTTTGATAGGTAAATAAAGAGCTCTAAATAATGCATGTTTATCAGCTCCGTCACTTTATTTTGCCTTTCCTTTCCCAGAAGCCTTTTCGCCACCTTACGTCACATGACAACCGAAGGAGAATGTAAACAGAGCTCCGGACGCCTCCATCTCCAAATGAAACATCCCATCTCAACACAAAACAACACTGAGAAATGACAGCTGTCTGTTACATTAGCACAAGAACATTGAAAATTCAGAAAACTAGTCCTCTTCAGACGGAAGCATCACAGAGTTGGAGGAGATCTGGTCAGTCGCGGAGGACGAAATGACTGGAAGTGAACAGCTGCGCAGATATCGACGGCTT
>NC_050528.1:13094546-13105883 GCF_002922805.2 Oryzias melastigma
GACCACGCAGAGATGCAGGCAGTGATCGAGGCCAAGCAGAAGATCATCGATGCTCAGGTACACAGACACACCTGCAAACATCATCATCACCACCACCATCATCGTCCTCATCTGCAGCTTGTTACCTAAACGGGTCTGAACCTGGAGAGTGAGAGTTCAGTTCTGGGTTTTGAGGTTAAATCTGCAACAGACTCCGCCTCCGCTCTTTTTCTCACGTGTCTTCACTGATTTCAGGTCAGTAACGGATGTGAAATGAACCAATCAGGCAAGTACCTGGAAACCCCCTCCCCCTCCCCGCTGTTTATTTATTATTTTTCTTTATTTTTAAAAACACAAAAGCACGCATCACGCCTGTCCAGCTGGCCAAAAGACGATGTATTCGGTAATGTGTGAGAGTGAGTCCTCTGCTGGACTCTGATCTCTCATCAGACTCGAGTTCTTACAGCAGACCGCTGGTCTGTGATTCTGTTTTAGGAGCTTCATTTCCACCATTCCTACAGACAAACTTATCTTAGGAGTTTAGGAGCTTGGAAGTGGGCAAGTTGAAACCCTGACCACATTCTGCCTGATATGACGGGAATTAAAACAAAGCGCTTTCAAAACTCTGGATGGATCTTAATAACAACCTGTGATCCTAACCAGAGCTTATTTTCAGCTCCTCCCACTACGAGTCTGCAAGATCTGTTAGAATAATCCTATCATGCACAGAGTTTATCTAGAATTCAGCGATGATTGAAGGGAAATCATCTAGATGTGTTTTTATCAAAGTTTTCCTCACTGGATTTTTGGTTCAGCTGTTGTTTTAGTGAAGTTCTGTTGTTGTTTTGCAGTTTTATAGGAGGTGTTTGTTGTTCGGCTGTGAGAGTGTCTCTTAGTCTAGTTTGACATTTGTTCGGCTCCTGTACAGCAGATATTGTTGAGATTACGTGTGGCTGAAGTTTGGTTGTTGTTCTAATATTTGGTCACTTTTTGGCTTGTTGTTCTGCTGATGTTCTGTTGTTGTTGAGCTTTGTTTGTCTGTTGTTAGCTGCTATTCAAGTGTTGTTCTATTGTTTAAATGTTGTTTAGGTGTTCTGATGAGTAGTTGTTTAGTGCTTTAATTTCTGATAATGCACACTTCAAAGGGCATTATCCTGCTTATCACATGGTCACTTACAAAATAAATTAATATTAAATCAATATTTAGTACTTTTTGCTTGTCATTTCTTCTGTTTAGATGGCCTTTTCGTGTTAGTGCTGGGGAAGTGGAAGAATTTATATGATGGTATAAATGATTTTATATCACAGTAACGATATATATTACAGCAATGTGTATTTTCAGTCAGTTATTCTCTAATAAAAAATGACTTAAATATCATTACTTTCTCTTCTCTGACTTTATTTTTTCAAGTAACATGTAATTGAGTAGTTACAAATGAGAAACATTTTCTTAAAGTGCTCAACAATTTCAAGTTTCCTAGTAGAAAAACACATTTTTGCACAAAAGTTCAGCAATAAAAATAAACAAAAATGACAGAAACGATAGAAGAGACATGGCAGGATAGATACTTTTCTATCCCCCAAAACTGCTTCTGTTTTAAACTAATTCAAACTGTTGTTTGGATTGTTTTGGTTATATCTCTGGTTACTGGCCAATAAGGCTGTGATGATGTAGATGATCAGAATCTTTGGATCTGTGTCAGTGGTTCTGAGGCTGGAGTCGTGGAGAAAGTGTCCCCCTCTTTGGTGAAATCAGCTGTCACAGTTTACGACCGTCGTCTGGATGAGCTGGTACTGCAGTCATGTGACTGTTGTCCCTCCTGACCTTCAAGCCCGTCTGCGTTTGTGCAGGTCTGCTGGTTCCAGTGCAGTCGCATGTCCGTGACTTTACTTTAGTTTGGCTGCAGACCCCCCACCCCTGCATCCTCACTGCCCTCCCCCTGATCACTGGAGCTTCCTGATCACCCTTTTCCAGATGAAGCTGTGAAGACAAAAGCATCACTTCTTTTTGGTTTGGCAACTTAAAGCTTGTTGGCTTTCTCTTTATTTGCCCCCTTTCATTTCAATTTGTTTTACTTTTCACTGCTGTCGGGTCAAAACCGCCTCATTGTTTTTCGTGATCCAGTCTGCTGTTTGTTTTTATTTGAGAGCAGATTTAAGGGAATTCACATAAAAGCTTTTTTATTACAATGTTAATAACTGCTGTTTTAGAGCAACTATTGAAATCTGCAGAATCAATCTGAACCCCTCCTCCTTCAGATAATGCCAAGCCTGTATTCAGTTTAATTCAAGTTTGATTAGAATTATAAACCTAATCTCTGCTGTTTTAAAAGCTTTTATGAACTCTATTTTTTTTGTTTTTATTTTTCACTGGTTCTGTGAAACAAGGACAGGAAACCCTGAAATTCATCAAATAATCCTGGATCAGTAAATAAACTAGTAATCTTAGATCCGTAATTGTGACTCATTATTACTGGATCAGTAATCCTTAATCAATATTCCAGGATGCTTCTGGTGTTCTTTGTCCTTCAGTTTAGTTTGAGACGTGCAGAAGCTGCTTCCTTCATTTAGTGACATCTCGGGAACACATTAGCATTCCATCTGCTGGGTCTGACTGACTGTTCTAGAGAGAACTGGACCTGAACCTGCACATTTACTGCTCACCAGCATCCAGGTTTTCATCCTGGAACCTCTGAACCATCCTTAGACTCAGATTGACATTGTTCTGTGTCCTGGATGAGCTTTTTTCAGGGTCTTCCTGCACGCTAAAGGTCATGAAGGCGTTCTCATCATGTGATTGTAGGCTCCATTCTGTCTTGAAAGCATTAAAATAATGAAAAGCCGCTTACGCACGAGCCATACTCTGTCCTGCACGCTATTACTCTACCCTGATTCATAATATATCCATTCTGCGCCGTTCTGTGCTGTACCTAGAACAGTGTGCTGAGCTGGATAGTAGTGACATCACAAACTAATAAACTGTTTAAAATGACTAAATCTAATAAACTACTTAAAAATACATCCAAGTACGGTAATTACTTTATATTATAATAAATATAGTTTTTTCTTCACTGACAGACTTGAAAACAGCTGCTAATGCCTCATCTCATCACCCCTTTCAAAACCATAACTTTATTGACACAGATAGTGTCGACAGCTCTCTGTTTCTTGTCTTCAGACTCCGCCCTCATGGAAAACACCACAAAATAAATGAAAGCTTAATGACAAACACAACCACGCCTACGACTGAGTCCTGACTTCCATGATTCACCATGCCCAACAGCAGAGCTGGACTGTTTACTTCTTGCAGGGTGGAAAATGACACGCCGTGTTTATTTAGCGCCTGCATCCCGACCGCAGCTGTTTAGGGCAATCGCAGTGATTACAATGAGTCCACAGAGACGGAGGCTGCACCCTGCAACCGCACGGTTTCTGTTCAGGAAGGCATTGTGCCTGCACAGCCGCAGAGATTAAACTGGAAATATGGACAAATGCTCATTTAACCTTCGTCCTAACTTTCATTTTCCCCTGAAATGAAAGTGAATGACAGATGTTGCTCCACAAGGAAGCTGGGTTCAGTTCTGGGTTCAGGAGCTAACCTGTTTGATGGAGGAACTGCCCCCCACAAAATCTGCAGTAACAGCTTCCATTTTTTCCTCTGGAAACATTCCGACGACTTCAGGAGAAAAAAAGAGTTTTATTTTCCCGTGGTTAACGGCTTCCTCTCAGACTGCGGCGGTGTGGTTTTAACTCGACAGTTTGAGTTTTTCTTTTGCTGTTGTTGATATTTGCTTCATACCTGCCAGTCTAACCTGTGCCCCACCCTCTCCCGTCTTTGTCCAATCAGGAGAAGCGGATAGGCTCCCTGGACGTGGCGAACTCGCAGCTGATGGCGGCGCTGACGCAGGTGAAGGAGCGTTACAGCACGCCCAACATCCGAAACGGCCTGTCGCCCAGCAACCCCACCAAGCTGTCGATCACTGAAAACGGAGAGTTCAAGAATAGCAGCTGCTGATGGGGCGGGGCACGGCACATGGGAAGACTCCGCCCCCTCCCACTCTTAAGAGACGGGAAAAACAGAAATGTGTAAATAATCCTTCGGTGTACAGAGGGGAAGTGTTGTTGCACACTCACAGACTGAAGTGTTTTCTAAGAGAATTTAAATCTGTTTTTGTTTGTTTGGCTTTGTTCTACGTTCTTCTGTTTTTAACTTTCCGGACGAGTGCTTGTGGATTTTATTTATTCCTCCTCATCCTCGTCCTGTTGCTGACCTACTGAATAGGATGGGGGGGTCACCTCCGCTCCTGTCTGTTGTCCCACGTTCAGAATAAAGCTGCTTTAAAGCACAGCTGCTGCCTTGTGTCTGCTGTCATTGGGTTTCATGCATATGTTGCTGTTTATTACAGCTGGGTTTAAAATGTTCAATTATTCCAATCAAATCCTGTTAACGTATGCTTTGATTGGTAAAATCAATCATTTTTCCTTTAAGGGAATTTTTTAGGATTAAAAAAAAAACAGATTTTCTGTTGTTGTTTTTAATGAAAACACTTTTATCTAGGAAAGAGTTGATCTTTTTCCAGCTTACAGTAACTCAAAGAGAGAGCAACTAAAACGTTAAAGTAACTGACCTCAAAATTCCAAAACTTAAAGGTTTCTGAACGATTGAACCTCAGGATGATTAAAGTGAATCCAAAAACGGAACCTCAGAGTAACGGGGTTTGTGTGGGTTAAGATGGTGTTAACTATCCACATTAATTTCCAGAATCAATTGGATTCACCAGAGCCTGAATTGATTCGATTCTGTTTTTTTTCAAATCATACGATCTACTCAATTCAGTTTGATTCAATTCAATACATTATGTGGATTACCACGATGGGAAGCAACACCCCTTTACATCCACCCCCCACCCAAGACAAATCGATGAACTTCCAGAATAAATTGTTACAGATTATTTATCCAAAATCTACATTCGGCCTGAGCCAAGAAAGCAGCTCAACTCTTCACTCTTTGGGAAAAAAATTCCTCTTTAGGTAGAATTTTCTTGAAAACTTTAAAAGTCAAGTCAAACTGTTGCCTTTCGGGATCGCCAAACTAGAATAAATTATATTCACAGGTGTGCCTCAGACTGCCCACAATAACCTGTGCGCTAATCATGATGTCAGATCAGCTTCTTGATGTGACACACCTGTGAGGTGAGATGGATTATCTCAGCAAAGCAGAAGAGCTCACTATCACAGATTTAGACAGATTTGTGAACAATGTTTGAGAGAGAGGGTAATACTGTGTATCTGGAATGAATTTCAGATCCTTAGGTCCATCTCATGAAAAATGGGAGCAAAAACAAAAATGTTGCGTTTATATTTTTGTTGAGTTTATGTATATATATATATATATATGTTTATATAATTTAAATCAAAATGAAAACATTTTTTGTCCAAACTCCATGTTGATTATTTCTCTTATTAGATCTATTACCTAACACTCCACACATCTGCTTCTGGTCCAACTGTTCTGTCAAATTTTAGAACCCTTTGTGGCCCCCTCCTGGGTTAGACAAAGAAAGAATGTCAGTTTATATTTTTAAAAGATCTTTAGGATCGTGACACAAAAAAATTAAAAGGTAGATCAAGAAGAACCTCACCTGTGCTGAGCTAGAGGATCTGATTGACTTGGACGATATTCGACCCAAAGCCAGGCGGTCACTGCTTCAGTGTGCTGCAGCATCTGTAAGAAAAGCCCATCTTCTCTTTTGTCACAATTGCTGCTCTGAGCACCAAATATGGAAGAGTTTGAAGATTGTGATGGCACTCTGGGTAATTTAGGTCAAGCCCCTCCCACTTTTCTGTGTTTGCTCATGTGTGGAGTACCTGTCATCACAAAATTATGTAGAAACTTTCTATAGTCAGCTAAAATGAATGTGAGAAAAAAAATTCTTCCCTCCAAATTAAAGGTTGTATGCAGAGAAATATTTAATGGATCGTTGTGAGGAAAGTCAAAACTGCAGGATCAGCAGGAAAATAAAACATCTAAAGTGTGAACGGTGCACCTGAATGTATATTGCAATCAATGGTGCAGTTTTTAGCAGCTAACCCCCCCCCCAAAAAAAAACAACTTCAGTGCCGGATAATGTGCAGTGTCCCGTCATGTACCAGCTTTGTCGCATGGGGGCGCTGTCATAAAGCAAATGAGATGCCTTTAGGACAGAGTTTGGTGCTAGCCATAGCATAGAAAAACTTATAAAAATATATATTTTACAATGAAGGTTCAGAGGGGGGGAAAAATCGTAATTTAAAGTGTTTTTAAATTGTTTAAGTTTTTTTTAAGAAATGCAAAAAGTACAAGATTAATGAATACATAAAAATAAAATAAATAAACACAACATACCAGGGGGATTGCAATCAAAGTTACAGAAAGATGTTTTATTTAACAAACGTTAGCTTTAGAGTGAGAGTTCTGCTAATAGTGTTTTTCCCCCAACATTTTATTGACAATATTTAAATGTATACAGATAAGCCGATAGAACAACGCCAGGGAGTTAGCAGAGTTTACATAAAGGTTTTAAACAAGAATAAAATACAAGTACAATATAAAAGATTAAATTTTAAAAAAGTTAAGGATCTACGAGCCTAATAGATTCTAGGGCCTCAAGGGTCTTGACAGCTCTGGGCTCTGCTGATAATTTCACACGGTCAACATAGATTCTAATTTCAATTAAAAAGAGGTGACTTTTGTGGATATGAAATTTTGTTACAATTATCAACAGATTGATTATATAATACTGTTTTTATGGGCGTTTTAGAATTTTAATTTTTTGAGAAATTCTGTATGACACAAAACTAAACGTTCGCCTGCCTTGACGTCACTACAGGATGCGCGTAGCAGGCCAACTCCTAGCCCCGCCCCTCGGTGCGCGCGGCCCCGCGCGGTCAGTCAGGAACAACATGGCGCCGGGAGCGGGTTAGCCTCGGGTCCAGCTCAGCCTGAATCCCCGGTTCCGGTTCAGGATGAATCTCTGCGCACAGATCTTACGGTAAGAAGGCGCGGGTTCGACCACGGGAGCTGCTCTCGCGGGAGGAGCCTCCCCGGCGGCGCGTCCAGCTGAAGGAGCGCGTGTTTGTTTGTTAGCGCCGCAGCTAAGCGGAACCACCTCATTTAGCGCGAGCCTCTGTCCACAAACAAACAAGGCCCGCTCGCTGCCAGCATGCGCGCGACTCCACCAAAATGTGATAAAACTGTGTGCTTGCGGGCAGGTGAGCTGTGACGTATGCTGTTTTATCCGCCCGCGTGCCACTCAGAATGCTAGCATATTTCTGCGCATGCCTATCGGTTATAACTGGTTAGCTGCGGTAGTGTAAGTACTATTGGTCAGTGTTGACCCGCTGCACGGAGACTAGCTAAGGGTAGCACACTTGTTAGCCTCTTCCCGCGACAGCGCTGAGGGTGAGGAAGTGCCGCGCGACGGACTTTTGAAGTCAGCTGTTGGTTCACGCGCTCTGTTTACGTGTTTGTGCGCGCGTGCGCTGGTCCCGTCTAACCTGCTTTTCTGTTTCCGGTGCAGTCAGGCAGAAGCGCTGAAGGCGGACATGACAGGTGAGACTCCCGCCCACACACTCCAGTTTCATGAGTCCAGTTTCAAGCTGAGGGTTTTAGGCCAAACTCAGAATCCAGACTAAGTTCAGACTGATATGACAGAAGTACAGGCTCAACTGTTTCACAGAACTGGATAGTTCCAGTCTGAGTTTGTTGTGTTGTAACTTGGACTGTAAAGTTTACCTGAAACAGGTCCTCTCTGTAGAGAATCAGTGATTTACTTCCATATTCACAAAATGTATCTGGAAACCACAATCAGACGAGTTTTTGCTAAAGACGACGTGTGACAAAGATTTCCTTTCAGTTAATTTGATGATGTAGAAGAACAGAACATTTTATGAAGGTTTACATTTCAAATATTCTCTGGAATCTTCACCCCAGACCAACTTCTTATTCAATGTTTCCATAAGTCTCATTCTTGAAACAGATTTTTTCTCATTTTCTGGAGTTCATTAGAAGTTTACTAGAGTTGTGGTGAGACTGTTGGTGCTGAGAAAGCCTTCCCCATTTCCCATCATCCTTCAGTGTCCTAACATAACTTTACTGGTGTAACAAAAATGGCGAGCAGTATCGGAGCTATCCAGCCGCACAGTTGTAGTCCGATCCCAGCACAGACGAGGAAAACAAAGACGTTCATGGATCCATTTGTCATCAAGTGGATATATCAGAATGGAGTGGAGGGGGCTGGTGGCCTGCCTACAATAACACCAATGTAGCACCTACAAGCTTTTTAAGGCTTTTTTTGTCTGATTCACAACGATTTGAATAAATAAATACTTAAGCACAATTTGAAGCTTTATTCTCCTTATATATGTCCTCCATCATCAGAAAAATCCCACAAGAACAGGTTAAAAACACCAAAAACTTTGATTTTATTGGACTGGGTCTTTAAAAATTTATTTCTATAGATTCAAAATTATTATAATTGCAAATCAGCAGCCATACACCTATGAGAACTTTAGTGTGATGAAATGCAAAACATTATCCATTAAGAATAGAGGAAAATTACCTATATAAAAGCTGAACTTTATTTTTTGTTTCCTCATAATCAAACAGATTCTTCTTTGCTGGTTTTTTGTGTCAGAGATAATTTTGATCTTATTTCACAACAGAATAGCGTCATGATTCCCTTTAAAAGTTACATTAGTTCATGTTTTTACACAATTTTTTACATAACGCAGCTTTTGAACCGTCACTCTTTCTAGTTTGCTCCAACATGTATTTCTTTCTCTTGATTTCCATTAAACAGCAACATCTGCATATGTGTCCTTCTGCTGCCACATTATTAGGCTTTATTCTATTCTGGACTAACACACTCACATTGACGGGAAACGTCTGAATGTATTCTGAATGTCCTTTAGTCTTAGCATGTAAATGAGTGAGGATGTCCTGCAGCAGCTTCATTCATGTCTCCTGTCTTCATGAAAATTCACCAGTTATTTGTTGTTTCCACATAGTGTTGTTGTTGTTAGTTATTGTTTATCTGCTGGATTTTTCAGAACATTTTCATCCTGACTTGTGTTGAATCTGTGTCTGTGCGTTCAGACTCAAAGCTGGGGGCTGCAGAGGTGTGGACGTCCCGCCAGGCCCTGCAGGATCTGTACCAGAAGATGCTGGTCACAGACCTGGAGTACGCTCTGGACAAGAAGGTGGAGCAGGACCTGTAAGTGCCCCCCCTTTCCTCCATGCTCTCTCTCTCTGTATCACCACATGTCACTTAGCCCCCTGCCCTCTTTATCCTCTTTCTGTGCAGCTGGAACCATGCCTTTAAGAACCAGATCACCACACTGCAGAGCCAGGCCAAGAACCGGGCCAACCCCAATCGCAGCGAAGTCCAGGCCAACCTGTCCCTGTTTCTGGAAGCAGCGAGTGGCTTCTACACTCAGGTACCCTCCTCCCTTCCTCCCCCCGGTGCAGCTTCTGTCTGTGAGTGACCATGATGCTCTGCTTCCAGCTGCTGCAGGAGCTCTGCACCGTCTTCAATGTGGACCTGCCCTGCCGCGTTCGCTCCTCCCAGCTCGGCATCATCAGCAACAAGCAGAGCGGCGGCGGCGCCATCGTCACCCCCCAGCCCAGCTCCTGCTCCTACATCTGCCAGCACTGCCTCGTGCACCTTGGAGACATCGGTAAGTAAGGGGGTATGCTTTGAGCTTCAACCTCGGGTCCCATTTCAAACTTGGGAATCTTTTTATTATTGTCTTAATGAAAATAAGAAAAACCTCATAAGCGCATAAAGCTAGAACGGCCCTGTGCGCTACAACGGCACTCGCTGCGAATCTCCGGGCTGCCGGGCAGCTAACCGCTGGGGGGGCAAGCAAAGCGGGCCCCACTGCCCAGGGACCCACAGCCAGGGCAGTAGACCTCGCTAGAACCGCCGGGCGCCTGGAAAGCAGCGCTCGGTATAGGCTCTGCCGGAGCCTGAGTGGCGGCAACAACTATCAACTCTGCTGTGACCTGGGGAGCGGAGCTTACTAGCTCGCTAAGCTATCCACCGGGCGGCTGGCTAGCGTAGTCATCAATCCAGCTCAATGAGCTCTGTGACGGGCTGACCATCAATCCAGGGTGCATCCAACCTTCGCCCAACAGTAACTGGGACAGTTGCCAGGAACTTGGTGGTCCCTGTGGGTTGATAAAATGCATGGAAGATCATGACAAAAATCCTTGCATTGAACGTTTGTTCATACTCTTTGATCTAGTCACTGAAAACGTCGCATGCCCAAAGCTGGTTCCCTGATTTGTTGACGCGCCGCGTCAAGCTCGCTGCTGAAGCCGTTCCGCAGCAAATCACGCCTTTACATTGACTTAACATTGAGACTTGATGCCTTCGCCGCATCTGTGGCGTTTGGTGTGAAAGCACCATAAGAGTTACCATTTTTCTCACCTGTTGGGATGTCTGTAGCAGACACAGAACCACAGCTGTTCAGTTTAAAGTAGGACTGACCTTCACGCAGCAGATGTTCATGTCTCAGTCTCGGTGACCTTTGTGATCCACCTGAAACTGCAGCAGGATCCTGATCCTAAAGGTGGCAGAGTTTGAACTGAAAGTCAGGAGAGAACCTAGAAGATCAGGAAGCAGGAAGATGAGATGCAAGAAAAACACAGAAGGATAGGAAGGAAAGAGACATCCATAAAAAAAAATCTAAAAAAAATGATAAAAATCAATCTGAAGGAACTAAAACAAACAGTAGAACCAGAATAAATCGAGCTAAATGCTGTTTGTTGTCCCCCTGAGTAACCCCCCCCTTCCCCACAGCAGTCGTGAAACAATAACTTTATTGTCAAAGTTGTCTTAGTTGGAGAGCTGTTTCTGACTGTAACTCTGGTCTGAGGTGACCTCTGACCTCTTCTGTTGCAGCGCGTTACCGGAACCAGACCAGCCAGGCGGAGTCGTACTACCGTCATGCCGCTCAGCTGGTTCCTTCAAACGGTGAGTCAGAGTGTGGTGCTGAGCTGCAGCCATGTTTGTGCTTCTTGAGCCTGTTGTGCCCAAAATTTAACAGTCAGGTTGGCTAGAAGATTTAAAAAAAAATCTGCACGCCAAAGATATTTTATTGTTTTATTTTATTACACAGAAAAAGCTCATGTGCTTTGATTTATAAAATTATATTATGTTGAATCCAAATATAGAGGAAGTCTGAACAATGTTGGAACATTAGATTAAAAAAAAGTCTTTGTTTTCTTTTTTCTTTTTAACCTTTTAAAGAAACATTTTAAAGTTGCTCCCTGCTTTTCACACTGTCAATTAATTTTGTTGTTTTGTGAAAAAA
>NC_050528.1:13106798-13143617 GCF_002922805.2 Oryzias melastigma
CAGAAGTGAAGTAGCTCGCCTTAAAGTCCAGAGCTAAGTTGACAAGTGGAGCATTACATTAGCTGCATTAAGCTACAATTAAATGTAAGCTAGAGTCAAAAAGCAGCCGTAATAACCACAACATTAAAGAGGTAGCACAGATTTATGGGTGGTCCGCCAAACTGAAAAATATTCGGTCTGCGCAGGTGCAGTGGGTGTAGGTAGGAAGGACTTGTAGAACACCTGCAGGAGAAAAACCCTGCTCTGTTTGTGAGCAGTGATTGGAGCTTTTATTGCAGCATCAGCACAATGAAAGAATGAAATCAGTACATTCTAACATCTCCTGCTTCTCTTCCTTTTTTAAAAATATGAATTTTCCCTCTTATTTAAGAGCAATGTCTCAAAGCACTTTGTTTAAATAGCATCCTGAGGGTTTATTTATGTACAGGAATATATTGAGTCAAGATGTCATTAGTGTTTTACTTTTATAACTAAGCCTCAGTGAGCAAATATTTTGAGTGTGTTTATGTGTCTATACATTTTGAAATACTTTATGCAAGAATGTTTTATTGAATATATCTTTAAAGCTTTAAACAAGAATTGCAGGCTTTTATTTAGTTTATTGTTGTTGATTCCGATCGCCAGCTTCATTTGATTGAAGTTCTGTTGTTTTAATGCCAGAAACAATTGAAGGAGAAAAACTGCCTGATTAATTAAAGGCTTAATAAACTATTGTCTTTATTTTTAGTTGACATAGAGCTGAAGTTTAAAGTTAATGATGGTTAAGATGTATGTTTTACATCCAGTTCATGCCTTATCCGATTAGACGACTAATCGAAAAAATTAATTGGAGATCAGTCGATCATTAAAATAATCGTTTGTGGCAGCCCTACACAGGAGCAAGGAAAGCAGTGAGGTTGAGATAGAGACACCACGTCTTTTTTAAGTAACATCAAACAAAGTAGTTAATGCCATGTCTGCACTGTCGTCACGCCGGCACACCATTAATTGTTGGTCTGGTAAAAATTGATGATGGCACCAGACGCTACCAGTTTCAATTCCACATCTCGGCTAATGACAAACGCTACATGGTCTGATTTAAAAGAAGTGACTTGGGGGTTGTGTTGTAGTGTTGTGTTTGCTGACTCTTGTAAACTTCACGTGGGAGCAGCAGAGAAGGAGCGTAGAACAATGACCTAGAAGGAGGTGTAATGAACTTGAATACGTTGGTACAAACTTTTACTCGCCATGTGACAAGTAGCCCTCAAACCTTTACTTAAAATACTTCCAATTGGTGAGAGTTCATTCTGGACCCTGCATGTGTCTTACAGGTCAGCCCTACAACCAGCTGGCCATCCTGGCCTCCTCCAAAGGAGACCACCTCACCACCATCTTCTACTACTGCCGCAGCATCGCTGTCAAGTTCCCCTTCCCAGCCGCCTCCACCAACCTGCAGAAGGCGCTGTCCAAGGCCCTGGAGAGGTAACTGCTCCCCACCGGGCTTCAGGTTAGTTTGACGAGGAACCTGAGAGTAAGAAGATCTTCCTCCTCTGCAGTCGTGACGAGCTGAAGACCAAGTGGAGCGTGTCCGACTTCATCAAGGCCTTCATCAAGTTCCACGGTCACGTGTACCTGACCCGGAGCGTGGAGCAGCTGGACGCTCTGAGGCAGAAACTGGAGGAGCAGTTCCAGGTAGGAAGTCCACAGGTTACATCTGTGTTTACGGTATTTGATTTTTTTTCTTACTGTTTTTTGAGACTGCAGACTTTGTAAATGTGATCAGTTTGCTTTCACTGTAAAATTGACCTCAGAGGTCATTGTGGAGGTCTCTCCCTCTGCTGGCCGTCTTTCAGCACTTTGACTGTGTGTGCAGAGGCTGATCCTGCAGAAAGCCTTCAGCTCTCAGCAGCTCGTCCACATCAGCGTCATCAACCTGTTCGAGCTGCACCACCTCAGAGACCTGACGGGGGACGAGCGCAGCTTCAGCGGCGAGCAGCAGACCTGCTGGTTCCAGCTGCTCGGCCTCTTCAGTAAGACCGCAGACCTTCTTCTTTTTAAGATCTGAGTGCAGGTCGTGAGTTATCTTTGTCCCCTCAGTGTCCTTCCTGGGCCTCATGTGCAGCCGGGTTCTGCTCAACAAGAACCAGGGCGAGGAGATCATGGGCGAGTGTCCTCTGCCGGCCATCAAGGTGTCTTTGGACTGGCTCAGGTTAAGGCCCAGCATCTTCCAGGAGTCTGCTGTGGAGCAGAGGCAGCAGTGAGTTCCTCCTTCACTCACATGGATCTGTCCTGAGCTGCTGATTCTTTAACACCCCCTCCCTCTCTCTCTCAGTATCTGGGCTTGGCTGGTGTCCATTCTCAACAGCTTCCAGCCCAGAGAGGAGGACCTTTCCTGCCCCTCAGGTAGGACAGACTCCATCTTCAGTCTCACAGGTTCTCTGGAGAGCCTTCAGTGCCTCAACTCTCCACGGGGTGAAAACTTTGCCCCCCTCACCCCGGTAGAGTTGCAGGCCATGTGTCTCTGCTTATTTGTTAGCTTGATATTGGGGATGTTTGTTTTTTCCACAGCTGCCCCCCTGCCAGAGGAGTTTGAGCTGCAGGGTTTCCTGGCTCTGCGGCCCGCTCTCAGGTACCCCCCTCCTATTCCTCTCTGAGGTCAGAAGATGGAGAAGCCTTCCTGTGTTGATGCTGAGCCGTGTTTGTGTGTTCAGGTGTTTGGACTTCACTAAAGGCCATCAGGGTATCCTGGTGGACAGGGAGGGACTGCCGGTGCATGCCCGGCACCAGCGACTGGCCAGCCTGGGAAAGTGGGTGTGTGACACCCAACCGGGGTAAGAGTCCTTCCTCCAAGGGGGAGTTCTGTTTACTGTTCCTAAAGCTCCTCATTCGCCTCCTCCCTGCAGGCTGATGCAGTGCCATGTGAGTGAAGATGGGCTGCTTGTCTTCCTGACTGATATTCCGGAGCGGGCCATCGAGGAGCCGCAGGAGAAAGAGGCGCCGGTGCTGCAGGAGTCGTCCAACGGGGAGCAAAACGACGGCGGGAGCTCTGGCCTGAAGTCGGTGCTGTCTGCTGGGAGGACGCAGAGCTCGTGGTCGGATGGTGGCGAACGGCCTGTGGTCACCTTTAAGGAGAACATCAAACCCAGAGAGCAGAGCCGCGAGCCGGCCAGAACCCCGGTGCTGAAGGACGCCAGCAAAGAGCGCCGGGACTTCCTGAAAGCGAACACGGGGAAAATAGAGCCAAAGAGGGACGGCAAGAGGAAGAGCGAGGTGAAGAAGAGCACTCACGACAAGCCCCCAGACGCTGGCAAACAGGTGGGGGGCGGTCAGTCATACGATGCCACTGTTTTTGTTTTGGGGGGCCACATGCTGACCGATCGACTCTCCTGCAGGTGAAGGCGCAAACAGAGCTCAGGAAGACTCCGGTTTCCGAGGTCAAGAAGAGTCCTGGCACTCAGACGCAGACCACCTGCTCCTCTCAGTTCATCCCCATTCACCACCCCGGAGCCTTCCCCCCCCTGCCCAGCAGACCAGGTGGGTTTCTACTGCAGGGGCTGACTCCGCCCCCTCATCTCACTCAAGGAGAGTTCTCAGAGAAACTGAAGACAACTTGAAATGTATGAAACATAGGATTGGAACATTATTCACTCTGGGATGAAGCTTCCTCCTCTCACAGACGTTTCCTTAGAATAGAATAAAATAGAATAGAATAGGAAATACTTTATTAGTCCCTTTGGAAATCCTCAGGGAAATTCAGGTACCAGCGTCTGAACAGCACACAAATGGAGGAAAATAACAAAATAAAGTAAAATCGAATAACAAAATAAAGTAAAATAGACTGAATATAGTTAAATATGCAATAGAAAAAATTATAGAAAATGCAGAAAAAAATCCTTCTGCTCTTTCAAGCCAAGACCGTCCTCAGAAATAAACCCAACTTATGGTTAGAACAATTGTGCTGTTAGATCAAAGTTTTAAAGTAGAAAATCCCACAAACATCCATGCTAAGAATGAGACTGGCCTCTAACTCATGTCACCATTTGCATACAAATACTGAATAGCAAGTGGCGCTGTTTACTCCTGTCAGCTGCAGTCACTGAGATGCAGCCTTTATTTTTCTCAACATGGTTCAGGCGTCGTATTTCATTTAAAAATACATGAGTGCTTTGAAATAGATCTCTTGGTCTAGCGAAACCTCTACTTGCTACTTATATTAGGAACAAATTCTATTGATTCTCCTGAGCAGTAGTTATGGGATAGATGATGTTCTGGTTATGTGGGAATACGCTGGTTTTATCAGCATTAAACATTAGTTTAGTTTAAACAACTGAAACACACACAAAAACAATTCATCTTATAACCTGTACAATAAAGTACGATCAGAAATATATAACTTTCTCATCAGCATAAAAATGATTTGTGGGTTTTCAAGATAATTATACAGCTTCTTTTTGTAGATAGGGAATACAGTCAGTTTCAATACTGAGCCCTGTTGGACTCCTTTTGAAAATCTTATAAAGAAGAGATGAAGCCATCCATCAATTTGCTGATACATTTAATAGATAGTTTACAAACTATTATGCAGCGTTTTGACCTGAGACTTTAATGACAAAGTACCAGCGCCTTATGGAAGAGGAAACTTTGATAAATGAAGAGATTTTGACATTCTAGTGAGTCAGTGAGATGTTTGCTGTTAATAGATGTTTAAAAGCTGAATCGCACTGGTCTGTTTGTGGTGCGTCTCTGTTGCGTTGACGCACACAAAATAGAACGTTCATTAGTCAGTCTTAATGTTGACCTCGCCTCCGTCATGTCTTCTTCCAACATCCATCCATCCCTCTGCATGGACGCTTTATACAGGAGTTCTGTTCCGAACTAGAGATACAACTGAGATAAACTAACTGACAGTGGTGAGATGGACTCCCTACACATCGTTGATGGACTGCAGACAGACCGGTGTAAATATGGGTCAGAGGAGGGTCTGACTGGAAGGGATTTGTCGTCTGTAATGATACACAAAGAGTGTGATGCTCCATCCAAAGCTATTAACCTGTTTGCAGATATTCAGAATCCCGGTTTCTGCTTTGTTCTCTTCAGGTTTCCCGCCCTCAGCTTACGTCATTCCTCCCCCAGTGGCGTTCCCGGGGCTCCAGGTCAGTCCGGGATTCACCTTCTCCCCCGGAGTTTCTGTGCCCGGAAACTTCCTCCAGCAGGCCGTCCACACCCAGGCAGGAGCTCAGGTTCAGGGGGGGAAGCAGTCCCACATCCCCTACAGCCAGCAGAGGCCGTCGGTGCCGGGCCCCATCACCCCGGGCCCCCCCACATCGTCCCAGCAGGCCTTGCAGCTCCAGGTTCAGGCCATGAGCCAGCAGCAGTCACCCACCAAGCCGGTGCATCAGGTGGGGCTGGGGAAGAGCCCACCCCACCATCCAGGACTCCAGCAGGTCTGACCCCCCCATGTAGCTGTAGGACCCCCCCTCCCAGCTCAGTGCAAAGTTTAACATTGATGTTTCCTCTGAGCAGTTCATGCAGGTCCAGGATCAGCCCGCTCAGATGTGGAGCCAGGCCGCCCTGCAGAAGATCCCCCCCCTGCAGGTGTCCCCGAAGCAGCAGCCCCCCTTCTTCATGGCGCCTCAGGATCCCCTGAAGCTGTTTGAGCCCCCCCCACAGCTCTCCAGCGTGGACAACAAGTTCTCTGATGTAAAGATGTCCGACTTTCCCTGGGAGCCCTGGATGAGCGACATGAGGATGAAGAGACCCCCGCCGGGGGTCGTCTGTCCGGAGCAGGAGGCCTCGGTGGGGCCTCGAGGACCCCCCTTTGAGGTGAGCTGCAGAGGCGTGAGTTGGGTAGAGGGGGGGGGCGCTGTAACTTCCTGTTGCTCAGCTTCTAGAAAGCTTTCCTTCTTTTTCACTTTCGTCTTACCGGCTTCACTCTTTCTCTTGCCCCCCTCCCTGTCCTTCCTGTCCTCGCTTCATCTCTCACTAGGACAACAAGAGCTCGCCTCTTCTCCCCCCCGACCTGTTAAAAACTCTAGCAGACTTGGAGGCGGAGGAGGAGCTGCTCTTTGCTAAGCCTCCTGACTTCTTGCAGGCCTTGGCCGGTCCTCTGAGCTCTGCTCCGGGACCAAACATGTTTGTATGTAGACCTGCCGCCCTCGTCTCTGGCCCCGCCCACAGCGGAGCTGCTCTGTTCTGGTTGGTTGGTGTGAGCCCACGACTGCGGGCAAGCGTTCCCTGGATCACACCAAACATCCCGCTCCGGGCATGCTCGCATTGCTGTGGGGTCAGGATGTCAGAACTGCTGTGATTTTGAAGTGGGGGGGTTGTTCTGACCTCTGCTATCCTCGTCTGCAGTCGAACCAGAACAGGATGGAGAGCGGGCCCGAGCCCAGCAGCCAGTCTTCCTCCCTGCTGCCAATCCCAGGCTTCCCCATGCAGGTATTCTGCCCCCCCAGGAGTGAAGCTGAAGAGCAACACAGCTTCTTCTGCATGATTGACAGATGAAACTGACTCTGTGTTTCCAGGAGTTCAACCAGAAAAGCATCTTCAGTCAGTTTTATGGCAAAAACCTGCCCCCCAGCTCCAAGCCGGACACCCCTATGGTGCAGCAGGAGCCGTCCCTCTACTCCCTGTTTGAGGGCACGCCGTGGTCCCCCTCCCTGCCTGCCAGTTCAGGTAGGTGTCAGCTGCTGTTGATGGAGCTGTGGAGCGTTTTTCCTGAACACATGCTGCCCTCTGATTGGCAGATCACTCCACCCCCGCCAGTCAGTCTCCCCACTCCTCCAACCCCAGCAGCCTGCCCTCGTCCCCCCCCACTCACAGCCACGGAGGCGTGCCCTTCTCCAACTTTGGGCCCATTGGTACCCCAGACAGCCGGGACCGCCGGGGAGCAGACCGCTGGAAGGCAGACAAGAGCGGTGAGTCTCGCTTTGACCCCCCCAGAGCTCATGCTGGGGGGGGGCTCATGGATAATGAGGTCTTTTTATCCTCCAGGAACCGTCAGCGGCTTCGGCTTGGACTACTTACCGACTGCCCCCCCCTCCACGGCGCCTGACACCACTTGGCATCAGGGGGGGTCCACAGGCTCCTGGACCAATCAGGAGACTCCGATGGAAGAGTCATCCTCTACCGTGTTGCTCGACAGCTTGAAGGTTGGTGGGGGCACCGAGCTACACATGGGGAGGGGGCGGTCACACAAATAACCTGTGCTCTTACCCCCCCAGTCTATCTGGTCGAGCTCCATGATGCAGCCGGGCCCGTCGGCGCTGGAGCAGCTCCTCCTGCAGCAGAAGCAGAAGCAACAGCGGGGCCACGGCGCCATGAACCCCCCCCACTGAAGGCCGGCGCCGAGCGGCGCTTTGTCCAGATGTGATCAGTTCACCACCAGGAGAAACGGGGGGGCATGACACGACACGAAGTTTGAAGACGAGCTCCAAATAAAGTGGGAAATTAAACCTGAAGATGGTGAAGCTGGGGAGGCGACGACCCCCCCAACGCAGCTGAGTCACCACCCACACCGCCCTCAGCCGTTGAGGAGCAGTGGCGCCCCTCCCGGACCGGAGGGTGCAGGGATACCTTCCGCTGGGGTTTCCTTCTACTTGTGGAAATCTAAACTTTGAGGGACAGCCCCCCTCTAACTGGACAGCCCCCCCTCACCAGGTCGAACCCCCCTGATTTTATTAGACTTCAGAAGATCCCAGAAGGCGACGTATGCTCGGCTTTGACGAGCGCAGGTTTTTAGCGCCTCGTCGCTGCAGCCTGAAGCAGAGTCACTGTGGGAGGGCGAGGACCGTGTGGAGGTCAGGTTCAGGGGGAGGCGGAGAAAAAAAATAGATGGGACTTCTGCGACACACTATTTCTTTGGAGGATGGAGACAGCTTTGGTGTATCTGAGCTGGAAGGAGACGGTGTTGCTTAGTCTGATACGCTCGGCCTTCATGAAGGCGGGGAGGGTCACGGTGGGGGGGACTCAACCAAAACTGTCAATCTTAGCTGTAGCGCGTAGCTTCAAGAGGTTGCAGATTCTCCGAATAAAAAAAAAAGAAAAATGTGATTTGTTCGTAGCGATTTTAGCTTCTAGGCTTCTCTTCTATGTCTTCTTGTTACTAACGAGAAAAAAAAAGGAAAGGCTTAACCCCGCCCACTTAGCTAACCTGCATTTACACTCTTCGTTTGTGTTCGCTGCAACTCTGTCACCAGTTGGTGGCTCCGCCTTTTTTCCTGAAACGTAGATGAGTGTTTGTGCTGCGTGTTGGCAGCTTCCTCACTTCTGCCTGAGAAGTTCCTGACTGACGGCGGCGGGCGTTGACGCCGGTCCAGGAAACGCTGATGGGTAAAGGAAAGGCGGAGTCCTGTCCGGTTTTTTGCGGCGGTTCTGGACCTGCTGCTCGATCAGAGCCCGGTTCTTTCCAGCGGCGTTCAGAGACTCCTTGCTTGTTTTTAACCTTGAAATCCTTGTTTCTGTGTTTTAAGGAGGCAGATCATGTTTACCTGATGCTGGAGGTGTGCGAGGGGCGGGGTTTGAGAGGGTGTGATGCTTTCAGCGATCCCGTTTGTTGGAAAGCCAATCAGAGTGCAGCTTTTGGGACAGCTGACCAATCATTCTACTTCCTGTTTGAGCCAGCAGAAGTCACTTTTCCACCTGAAGAAGAACAGTTCTGGAGTTCAGCCCGGTTTCGTTTTCCCGCTGACGGGGGGCAGAGTGTATATTTTCCATGTGGTTGTGCTTTTTCTGTGCATTTACCAGCTGTATCTGAAACTTAATAAATCTCATGAATGTGAGGAAGCAGGTGTCTGTGTTTTACCTCCTGATCGGACCGGTTCTACTGGTGGGATTTTAGATTCAGAACTCGGTGAGAGTTAGAAATTACATTATATTATAAATGATGATCTGCTGCCCTCTGCTGTTCATTTATGGAAATTGCATCTTAAATCACAGCAGAATCACAGCAGCAGCTGTTCTGAATCAAAGGATAATTGGGTGATGAGTCATAATAATTAAAAAAAAATAAAAAATATTACCAAATAATTAAGTTTTATTTTTAAACGATGTTTATTATCAGAATCAGATTGTTGTACAGTGCAATGTAGAAAATTTACTCACAATTCTAACAATGAAAGATAAATTTAAAAGTTTTTTTTCTGTGATTTACTTTTAAGTAACTTTATTAATACTTTTGCTCAAGTACTTTAGCTCTGAGGCGCATTTCCACCATCACTCATACCTGCTGTGTTTGTGTTTCTCTTCCAGCTTCTGTCCACCAGTCGCCGCTGAAGATCCATCTTTCTTATACTGGACGATGCTTTGTTCAAACTGTCTGAATATTTCTTCAGCAGCAGTTAGTCGCTCGCTAATAAATTCTCTAAGAGACTGAACTAAAGACATCATTTCAAGGGAAAACTATGTATATTATTTGCGGATGACAACTTTTTTTTATGAAGGAACAAATTTAGTTGACGTTATGAAGGTGATACAAGCAGAATTAGAAAATATGATTTGATGTGAATAAATTATCTTTAAACTGAAAAATCCTATTTTATGTTATTCAGTAATAAAACTGTTGTTTCTGTAAACATAGGTGGTACCAGCATGAAAAGGGTAAATTAAATTAAGTTTTCTGGGTGTAATAATTGATGACACTTGTCCATGGGACCCACATATTGGTATTGTAAAAACAAAAATAGCTAAAGGAATAGCAATTTTACACAAGCGGAAATGGTCTCTAAACCAGAATGCATTACACTTACTTTATAACTGATCGCTCCACACCTTCAGTACTGAGGAAATTTGGGGTAATACGTATAAAACTTATCTAACTTCATAACATTACAAAAGAAGGCAATAAGAATCGTCACTGGAAGCAAATACAGAGATCCATCAGGACCACTATTCAATCACCTGAAAATTCTACAGTTTAGTGACATAGTCAGTTATAATATTCTCAAACTTATGTACAAAGCACACAGGTCATGGTTATCCCTCAATTTACAGGTTAGATTTAATAAAAGACAAAGTAATATCAACTTAAAAGGACATGCAATATTTAGAAAACCAAAAATTCGAACAAAAGTGTTGGGTCAGTGTACGGTCCCAACATAAGGAATCCACTGGATAGGGACATTAAAGATATAAAAACAATTGCTGCCTTTAACAGAGTTATCAAGGAGATGTTAAGCATATATTAGAGATAAGTTGTAGAAAAATAATTTCATAAATCTTATGTAGTTAATGCCAGTGGACACAGTGTGGGTAAATAGAATTAAAGGAGGGTTTCTTTAGACAACTGTTTATGTAAATGTGTATTTATTTATATATATTTATATATCTATGTAATACCTGGCAGGATTTGTAAATTCATTTTTCTGTTTGATACATTTTGATTTAATTTGGTTGATTTAGTAATAGCGGCAGATAATGTAAGTTTTCTTCTTTCTGCTCCTTGATATATATTAATACATATCAATGGTACTACTAAACTTTGTAGTTTTTGCTTTTATTTCACTGTTTTAATAATATACTTTCAGCAACTTTTATTTAATTAGATCCAATATGTGTAAACTCGTAGTTAGATTTTATTCTCCATGCATAATTTTTGTTGTTGTTTTTGTTTTTAAGTGGACCTTCTCCTCGAATCAGCTCTGACCTTCCAAACCTCAGCAGTGGACGAAAAAAATGATGATCTGCTGCCCTCTGCTGTTCATTTATGGAAATTGCATCTTAAATCACAGCAGAATCACAGCAGCAGCTGTTCTGAATCAAAGGATAATTGGGTGATAAGTCATATTAATTAAAAAAATAAAAAATATTACCAAATAATTAAGTTTTATTTTTAAACGATGTTTATTATCAGAATCAGATTGTTGTACAGTGCAATGTAGAAAATGTACTCACAATTCTAACAATGAAAGATAAATTTAAAAGTTTTTTTTCTGTGATTTACTTTTAAGTAACTTTATTAATACTTTTGCTCAAGTACTTTAGCCCTGAAGCGCACTACCACCATCACTCATACCTGCTGTGTTTGTGTTTCTCTTCCAGCTTCTGTCCACCAGTCGCCGCTGAAGATCCATCTTTCTTATACTGGACGATGCTTTGTTCAAACTGTCTGAATATTTCTTCAGCAGCAGTTAGTCGCTCGCTAATAAATTCTCTAAGAGACTGAACTAAAGACATCATTTCAAGGGAAAATCCACAACACTTTGGGCTAGCACTAAAGCTAAGCTAGAGTCACTTTATTTACTTGTTTTCCAATTGAAATCTTGTTCTTGTTTAGTACTGTGTTCAAAGACATTTATATTCACCAATAAGTGTATTTTTTACATCAGTGGGGGTCCTGGCACAGATGTCACCCTGGGCAAGCCACACCAGTAGTGTCCCCACCCCCCTAACCCCTTACGACCCAAAAATGTACAATTCAAATATTTTAAAAATACCAACTATAGAAAGTATTACAAGAAGCTTTTCAATCCTTATAGGACAACAAACAAAACTAAAAGTAATAACTTATAAGAAAAACTTCACACCATTACACATGTTTAATTGAGGCTTAAAAATGGAAAACAACCTACAAAATACACTATAAAATTGGTCTACTTCTCTCTGTAGGAACTAAAAAAAAGTGCCAGGAATAATTTGGAAGAGCATCTAATAATAGAACATTTTTGCTAAGTATATCATGGTAGAGGGGATTGAAGCAGCATATTTTGAATGCAATTTCTGAGAACAAGCTGAGGAGCCACAACTAAATAATTCTAATAATACTGAGAATAAAAGACAAAGTACTGAATAATATCTAAATAACATGATGGCAAGACATCCTTTCCTGTTATGCTATTTTAGTGAAACCATGAGTAAAGGAATAAACTTAAATTGGTTGGATATGACCAAATATTAAACTGTATTTAATTAGCTTAATGCACAAATACAGTGTACTGTCCTGCAATGTGATGAGGGCGCCAGTTTGAGCGTAAGCCAGCAGAGGGCGCTGTTGGACAGTTGTATTCACCTTCAGACAACGAGAACAGACGAGCTCTGCTATTCATATTACAGAAAAGAAATACTGAATTATTTTTTCCCCTCATCTGTGCCGCCCCCTGGAAAATGCCGCCCTGGTAAACTGCCCACGTCGCCCATATAAAAAACCACCACTGTTTTAAATATTTCATGTTGTATTTTTGAAATATTTTGTTTAAAAAAAGTTTACTTCCGCCGGATGTGGTACGGAAGATGTCGGGCGGGTTTTAACAAAATAAAAGCACAAACCAGGAAACGTTCATGAACGGGCAAAAAAAAAAAAAAAAAAAAAACTAACAATAAAAGTTGTGAAGTTTATTTGAAGCCTGCCACAGTGTTTTCTTATTATTATTACATTATGGTTAAACCATCATACAGAGTTCTTCTCCTTAGTGGACTCTATTCCCAGTCACTACATTCTACTAAATTAACTCATTTAGGTTTTTAAAGAGGACATTTGAGGTTTTTTGATGACACCAAAGGTTAAAGGGTGGGGCTCTGGGAATTGGAGCTTTTGTATAATTAAACAATGTTTTTTCTTAGGTGATGTGGAGGTAAATGCATGATGGAGTTTTAGAGTCATTGTACAGGAAAATAAATAAGTAACTTTACCTGAAGAAAATCACGGAATAAAGTCTAAATCTTTCAAGAATAAACTCATTGGCTACAATTATCAGAAAAAGTCAACATTTTTCTAAAGAAAAATTGTATTGTCCTATTACAATTTATAAAGTAGTTCTAAAAGTAAAAAGTTAAAGATTTTCAAACTTACATTTTTAGAAGAAAGAAAGAAACGTAGATTCAGCAACATCTCCGAGCTGTATGATGTCCATCTGATTTCTCTGAATTGTCCTCAGCATAAATTAAACAGGTAAAAATCTAATCTTTTCCTGGTAAAATTATAATGACATTTTTTGAATAATATACTTGTGACTTTATTCTCATCAATTTTTTTTTTTTTTATATTCGTATGCCCTTTTTTCTCAAAATTTAACAGCTTTCCCCCCATAAAATGTAGACTTTTTCTTCTTTATTTTGTGAATTTATTCTCCTTTGTTGTTTTTTTTCCTTATTTTTACAATACAATTAGTGGCTATAAAAATCCTGCAAAGCTGGTCATTTCTTTTGACAGGTTGGGTTGAGATATGTCTTTGGGAAAAAAAAGACATCTGTATAAAATACATAGAATAGCCTATGGCCTCCTGATACATTTTTGATAGAAAAATAAACCCAACTTTGATTTTGAATGGAGTTACACTGGAAAAAATTAACATTTTTGTGAAATGCTATATTTTTTGACATTTTAGAGAGTTTGCATTAAATATAAAATTACACAGAGTTATATGAAATGTAGAAGTAGTAAGTATAATTCATGTAGATGTCATTGATTTAGTAAAGATTTTCAGAATGAAATCTTCCATTCAATGCTTTTCTTTTATTCAAAATAAATATTTTTTGTAGTAATCTGCCCAAATAGCCTGTGTTATGTCATTGCTTCTTGTGTCCTCAACATTACATACATAGAAGTGTATTATAAACTTGGAAATAGTCCAAAAAAAAAACAGTAATGAAAACAACATGAAATTGAAGCAAGAGCTACGAGTTTGCTGACTCATCAAAAGTCTGATCTTTGTTTCTGAAAGCTGAAGTCATTCGAAGAGCACTCAGCTTATAGAGGATGAGAAGCCTTTTCCTTTCATTTTTAATAAACACAAAACAGCTTCATGTTCCAAAAACCACAAAGATGAAAAAGGCCTGAAAGCAGGAACCTCATAAAAGAACCGAACACCTCCAGAATGTAGAAGCAGCTGAAAGAGATCATTGGGAGGAGATTGTCAGATTGCTGGTGCTCTCTCATTCTTGACATCACGCTCCAGAAGTTCCACCTCTCCAACCCCTCCATCAGATAAGGTTTACTTTGAGGAAACCTCAAACCACGCTCACTTTCTGCTGCATGCTGCCATAGAAAAACAATTCAACAGTTTTTGTACGGGTGTTTTTCGCCGTGTCTACGTACCACAGTGACTGAGGAGGCCTCGCAGTCGTACAAAAACCCAGCAGGGCTCTTCAGCCCCCCGACAGAGATCCCATCTTTGTTTTCCTATCACTTTCTACGGCTTTTCCACACCAAAACCATCCATTTTCTTAAGCCAGAGTGAAACAAGAAAATCATCTGAATGGAAAATTAGTAAAAAATCCCGATAAACAAATTTTACAGCAAAAGAAGCAGCTGGAGAACCCAACAACACTGGAATATCTGTTCTGAGACAAAAGACATAGATTCTCCAGTCAAATTAGCAGTTAAAAACAAGGAAGCAGGCAAGGTCTTTTTATTTTCTTTACTCTAAAGAAGAAAATGAAGCAGACAAGCTGAAAACATCACTGGAACATTCGGACTGATGATCCACTTCAACTTTGTGAAACTCTTTAATGCTTTGAGCTTCCTCTGGCATCAAATAATTTGCTCTATCACGAAATTCCTGAGGTACTTTTGTGTCTTTTTCCTAATTTAATGTTTTAAAAAAGAACATATAAAGTTAAAAGCCTGCTGAAATCAAATAGAAGGGGTTTTAAACCAACTGCCCTTGGAGATCTTAGAAATGTAGAAAACTATCCGCTACCAGTCCTTCAGAGTTTTAAGAGTTAAATTAAAAAGGTTTTTTAAGATGAATAATTGGTTTAGACTCAGGGGTGTCTTTGGAAACTGCTTTTCCATTGATTAAATATTGTCATTTTAGTAATATTGTTGTGGGATAAATGTAATTTCTGTCCATCATTGATTTTAGATCTGTTCTAAAAATGAATGTGGCTTTGTTCTATAGAAAGGACAGGGAGACAAGGAGACTGGCAAAGGTCAAAATACAAGAAGGCCAAAGACAAAGTCAATACTCAGTATAGCTTGTGAACAAGGCAATGGTTCGCACAGAGCAGAGAGCAGACAGGGTATATATAGAAGGCTGATGAGGCTGATGGGAAGCAGCTGGAGATGACATGGAGGGGAGAGCATTGACTGATGGGATATGGAGTGAGGAAGTGGCTGACAAGATCAATACTCAGGAGAGGGCTCCCTCTGGCGGTCAAAGATGGAGCTGGGAGACCGAGCCCTGACAGAGCCCCCCCTTGCGAGGGGCTCCGGAAACGAGAAGGCCACCAGTGACGGGGACGGCCCCGGGGACAGGGAGCAGATCGATCAGGGTGAGCAATATGAAAGTCCGAGATCAGAGAGGGGTTGGAGATGTTGTCCGAGGTGACCCAGGAGTGTTCTTCCGGGCCGTACCTCTCCCAGTCTACGAGATATTAAAGCCAACCGCCCCTCCGTCGGGAATCCAGGATCCTATTGACGAGGTAGGCCTCCTCACCATCCACTATGAGAAGGGGCACTGTGGTGTTGACGGAGTCAGGAGGCATCACCCCCTCTGGAGGTCCGATGGCGGGTTTAAGCAGGGAGACGTGGAAGGTTGGAAAGACATGGTATTCTGGAGGCAAGGCGAGACGTAACGACACAGGCGTGACTTGGTTTATAATCTTGAAGGGACACACATACCTCGGATTGAGTTTCCTACAGGGCAGCTTCGTACGGAGATCCCGAGTCAAGAACCACACCTACTGGCTGGGCGTGAGGTTAGGCTCTGCACGACGCTACCGGTCAGCCCGAGCTTGAAAACGACAAACGGCATACCGTAGTTGGACGTGTGCCGCCTCCCAGGTCTCCTCGCTGCGTCCGAACCAGTCATCCACGGCTGGAAGTTCCGAGAGGCCCCCAGACCAGGGGAAGAAGGGTGGCTGGACACCCAAGACACACTGGAATGGGGTTAAGCCCGTGGATGCCTTTTTCAATGAGTTCTGGGCATATTCGGCCCAAACCAGAAACCTGCTCCAGTCCTCCTGATGTTGGCTGCAATAGGTCCTTAGGAACCGGGTGATGTCCTGGTTGAGCCGCTCTAATGTCCGTTGGACTGGGGGTGATAACCAGATGTTAAATTGACATTGATGCCCAACCCCTTGCAGAGGCCCTGGCAGACGCGGGAGATGAACTGAGGACCATGGTCAGAGACGATATCTTCTGAGATACTGTAGTGACGGAAAACATGGTTGAAGAGGTGCTCGGCGGTCTCCATAGCGGTGGGCAGCATGGACAAAGGGGGCAAGCGACAGGGTTTAGAGAAACGGTCAATGACAGTGAGTATGGCGGTGTTACCGTTGGTTCGAGGCAGATCCGTGATAAAGTCCACTGCTATGTGCGACCAGGGTCGTTGCGGTGTGGGTAACGGTTGTAGAAGTCCAGATGGGAGCTGACATGGGGTCTTGGCCATTTGACACTGGCTGCACGCGGTAATGAACTGAGCCACATCTGCCTGCATGGTAGGCCACCAGAAGGAGTTCTGCATTAGAGATTGGGTACCTGCCATACCTGGGTGACCCATTGCTGGAGTGTCATGCACCAGATGTAGGATCCATTGTCGATGAGTAGGAGGCACATAGAGTCAATCGACAGGACTGGATGGTGGGAGAGGTTCGTGCTGATTAGTCTCTGACAGTTCTGTGATTATACCCCACTGGATGGGGGCCAGGATGAGAGAGGCAGGTACCACGGGTTCAGCAGAAAGCACTTCCTCTCCTTTCGACTGATGCAGGTGGAAAGCCTTGCTGTTCTTGGACCCTAGTCGAAAAGTTATCTGAAAATGGAAGCGGGAGAAGAAAAGAGACCAACGTCCTTGACGGGGGTGTAACCTTTTGGCAGACTTGATGTACTCTAGGTTCTTGTGGTCAGTCAACACCAAAAATGGATGTATAGTCCCTCCAGCCATTGTCTCCACTCCGTGAAGGCCTCTTTCATGGCAAGCAACTCCCGATCCCCCACGTCGTAGTTCCTCTCTACATCACTGAGTTTCCTGGAATACAAAGCACATGGGAATAGTTTGGAGGGCTGACCATGGCATTGAGATAGCACTGCTCCTAGGCATGTGCTGGAGGTGTCCACCTCCACGACAAACTGAGTCGAGGGGTCAGGCTGTTGCAAAATGGGTGAGTGAGTGAAGAGTATCGTGAGTTTCTGGGAGACTGTGGTGGCTTCCTGGGTCCATTGTAGGCGCTTGGGTGCCCCCTTGAGGAGAGAGGTGAGTGGAGTTGCCACAGAGCTACAACAAAGGGTAAAACAGCGGTAAATATTGGCAAAACCAAGGAATTGTTGCAATTCTTTTACTGTAGAGGGTTCAGGCCACTGTAGCACGGCCTCCACCTTGCTGTCATCCATGGCTACGCCCTGGGCACTAATGATGTAGCCAAGGAAGGTGATGGGCGTTCGATGAAACTCACATTTTTCTCTTTTGGCGTACAAATGATTGTCGATAAGCCGCTGTAGGACCTGCCTGACATGAGAGATGTAATCATCGAAGGTAGGGGAGTAGACTAGGATGTTATCCAGGTAGACAATAACAAAGCACTGGAGCATGTCTCTGAAAACATCATTTATAAATGCCTGAAACACAGAGGGAGTGTTACAGAGACCAAAGTAATGCCCGGTTGTGGTTGAAAAACCCTTTTTCAATTCATCCCCCTCCCGGATGCGGATAAGGTTGTACGGGCTGCGCAGATCCAGCTTAGTGAAGAACCTGGCCTGACGCAGCTGCTCCAGGGCTGGGGGAACCAGAGGTATGGGGTATAGGATTTTGACGGTCCTTTCGTTAAGACTACGGTAATCAATGCAGGGGCGGAGACCTCTACCCTTCTTTTTAACAAAAAAGAAGCTGGTGGAAGTGGGTGACGTGGAGGGTCGGATGAACCCTTTTTGTAATTCTTCCCGAATGTAAGCCTGCATGGCTTCAGTGTCGGGTTGTGACTAAGGAAACACTCTTGCTCTAATTGGGGTGTGTCCAGGGAGGAGATCAATTACACAGTCATATGGGCGATGAGGAGGAAGGCGTGTGGCGTGTTGTTTATTGAACCCCTCCTCTATATCTTGATACTGAGAGGGTAGGAAGTCTGGAGTAGTGAAGGAGTTGTCCAAGGCGATGTCGGTAGTGGCCAGCTGACATAGCTGCTGCTGTGCAGAAGCTCCAGGCAGTTGGTGATTTTGACGACAGAATGGAGACTCGAACATGAGTGCCTTTGTGGACCATATGATGGTGGAGTCGTGGGTCTCAAGCCAAGGCAGAGATCCCAGACGGACGAGAAGCCTGGTCCGGATGGTCCAGATGAAAACGAGCTAGCAGGTCCTTGTCCAAGATGTCCTGCTCGGGCACCCACTGGTGATGTTACGGACCATAGCCTTCCCAGTCCACCAGGTATTGCAAACCGCGGCCCCCTCTCTGAGAAGACAGAAGTCTGTTGATGGTGTAGGCCAGACCACCATCCACATCACGTGGTGGGGAGGCGCTTCCTGTGATGCATGTAGAGAACTCTCCTTAGCAGGCTTCAACTTGCTCACGTGGAAGAAGGGATCTATCCTCAAGGAAGGAGGAAGAGCCAGTTTCACAGCAACTGGTTTGACGAGCTTGGAAATGAGGAAAAGTCCTATGAAACGGGGATGCAGCTTCCGTGGACCACCTTTCAGGGGTAAGTCAGTTGAGGACAGCCACACTTTGTCTCCAACTCTGTACCGTGGTGCAACAGACCGCCACTATGGTCAACCGGTCCTGGTTCTCCAGCAACCGAGCACAAAACGTCCTCCAAGTGCGCTGGCATCGTCGGATGAAGGCAGCAGGTCCTGATGTAGATGCCAGGCCCTCTTGATGGGGGAAGAGCGGGGGCTGGTAGCAATAAGCTGCCTGGAAGGGAGAAAAAAAACCACAGAAAAACCAGAGGCGTTGACTAGAGAGTTATGGACATAGTCTGCCCAGGGGAGCTGACCTGACCAAGTGGAGGGATTCTTGGAACACATGGCCCCCAATGTCGTTTCCAGATCTTTTTTGTAGAACTCGACCTGGCCATTGGTTTGTGGATGAAACCCTGAACTCAAACTGACCTTTATTCCCAGACCTTTATTCCAGAAGGCGGATACAAACTTAGGTCCCCGGTCAGATACTATATTTTCAGGAAGTCCATGCAGACAAAACACGTCTTTTGACATCACTGCTGTCAATTCTTCAGCCGAAGGAAGTTGTTGAAGAGGTACAGCATGCACTAACTTAGAAAAACGGTCCACTATGATTAGAATCACAGAGTTACCTTTGGAGTCTGGGAGCCCGGTAATAAAGTCCATAGTTATGTGAGACATCGGTCGTGAAGGTACTGGAAGAGGCTGAGGGAGTCCAGCAGGGAGATTCCGGGAAACCTTGACCCTGGCACAAAAAGGACACGAAGACACAAAAGCCCTAATGTCAGAGGACATCGTGGGCCACCAAAAATCACTGGGCCACTAAAAAGGCAGTCCGAGTTACTCCTGAATGACAGGCGAGTCGGGAACAGTGCCCCCACTTGAGTACCTGTGGACGCAGGCCAGAGGGAACAAACAGGCAACCAGCTGGGCAGCCAGCAGGAACAGAAAGGTTAGTAGTTACTGCAGCCTTGACCTTACGTTCTAAAGCCCAGCGAGTTGTGGTTAACACTAGCTCAGGGGGCAGAATAGTGCTGTCTTTTGTAGAGTCTACGGCTATATCTTCCTGGAATTGACGTGATAGGGCATCTGGCTTGATGTTCTTTGTGCCAGGTTGGTATGACAGGGAGAACCTAAACCTGTCAAAAAACAGAGCCCACCGTGCCTGGCGAGGGTTGTCTTTTAGCAGTTTATATGTATTCAAGGTTCTTATGGTCAGTCCAAATGAGAAATGGCTGCTCAGCACCCTCTAACCCAGGGGTAGGGAACCCTGGTCCTCGGGAGCCGCCTTCCTGCATGTTTTCCAATATACCCTGCTCTGGCATGTTCTTATTGGCTGGACACACCTGGACCAGGTAATTGTTTAAGTCCCTCCTCATGACAATTACCTGTCCAGCCAGGACAGGTAACGTGAGGAACGTGAGGTGGCAGCATTTAAGCAGTTCATTAAGCAAAAGGGACTCCAGGACAAAATTCTACCTGAGACCCAGTCAATATGGGGAATGTGTCTACACAGCCATGGGTAACCTAAGATAATGGGGGGCTTCATAGTCTTAACCACAAAAAAGGACATAAGTTCATTGTGGTTACCAGATAGTCACTTTCACAGGTACAGTGCGTGCAGTCACTTTGTGTAATAAAGATCCGTTAATTGCGTTGATAAGTAGAGCCGAACTCAGAGTTTAGAGGGGATCTTGAGTTTATCAACCACTTCTTGAGATATTAGATCTCCATCAGAGCCAGAGTCAATAAGAGTGTCACCCTGTCGCTGATTGTGTGACACGAGGAGGCTTAGAGGAGGTTCAGAGAGGACGAAAAGGAGGCGGGGACAAGGCTCACCAGTTGCCCTATCTCTGGGGAGCCCTGGTGTTTGATGAACAGCTCCTGATGAAATGACCAGACTGCCCGCAGTACAGACACAGACCTATCCTCATGCGTCTTTGCTGCTCAGCTGGTGAAAGTTGACCCAAACCCAGTTGCATGGGCTCCAAAGAAGGGCTGGAGATTGGAGTAGGGCTGACACTGGAGGGATGAGTAGGCACAGGTCCCACAGGCACTGATGAAAGACCTGCTCCACGGGTGGTGCCGGACCGCTCCTGGAATCTCTCCCTCATCAGTCGATCAATCGGAGTGGCCAGTCGATTAACCCCTCCAAGTCTTCAGGAAGCTCCCTAACTGCAAGTTCATCCTTGGGCCGGATGACCCCTTGCAAAACACATCCACTAGGGTCTCTTCTGGCCAACAAGTGCTGGCAGCCATGATGCGGAACTCCAGAGCAAAATCAGAAACAGTACGAGACCCCTGTGAGAGCTGGAGGAACTGGGAAATCAGCTGCCCCATGAGGTGTAGATGGGTTGAAAAGGACCCCCCAACACCCGTGGAGAGAAACCGCCCGCCGGGCAATCCCGCCAAGCACCAAGACCAGGGCACGCAGGGCCGCCGCAGAGGTTCCCCACACCCAAGAGCAGGAAGGCACAGAAACACAGAGAGTACAGGCCCCAGCCCAGCCAGAGGAGCAGCCCCCCACACTCCGCCAGGACGGCCAAGGTGGGACCCCACCCCCGGAGAGCCCCACAACCCCCGGAGAGCAGCCCACCACCACCCAGCGGTGCCGAGCATACCCCCGCCCCACCCCAGGTACGAGCCAGGGCCCCCCAAGTGCGACCCACTCCACGCTCCAGACAACCGCCCGCCCCCACTGCGAGAGGTCCAGGGGGGGAGCAAGGCAGGGGCCGCCCACCCCCGCCGAGAAGAGGGGCACCCAAGAGAAACGGAGGCCCCAAGAAGTGATGTAAACAAGGCCCGACAAGGCACACCCACTGATGGAGTTTTGGAGAGGACTAGTACTCGAGAGCAAGGACCGGAACTCGCACCACCGAGACCCGGACACCCCCAGGCTCCGATGTAGTTTGAACCCCTGCTAGATCTTAAATCTCGGGGATCCCACTCCTGGCATGGGGAGGAGACCGGCGGGCCCAGGAGACCGGCACCCAAGAGACAAGCCCACCAGGCCGAGGCCCCCCTGCCAGGGATGGGGTAGGGGACAGAAGGTCGAAGGTCCCACCTTCCTTGTGTGATGCATGCGTGTTTGTTTGTTAGAGTGTATATTTGTGGTGTTAGAGGTGTGTGTACTAAAGGGTGCAGTTAAAATTGGTGAGAAGGCCTTAACAGGACATCTCCTGATTGCTCGCAGAGATGCCCCATCACCCTCCCACCAGCGGCTCTACATGTCTATGGTGCGGTTAAAATTGGATGCAACTTAAATAGTCTTAATTACAAAGTGCAGGCAGGTGTGCACTTCTCCACAGAGAGCAGCAGGGAAGGAGGAACCCTTCAGGAGGAGTGACAGCGGACCTACAAAACTCAAAATGGCAGTGAAAACAGAAAAAACACCTCTCAACTGTGTCAGAGGGACTCTGATCAGTGGTGGTAAATGAGCATCAATGCTGAAAATTTTCACAATGAAAGAGCCAGAATCAAAAGTTGAGAGTTCAACATTCATCTGTCCTCACACAAAAACAGCAACTGCGTTTCACAGTTAGACTGAAGAATGCTCACTTCCTGCATTGAAATACTCTGAGTTTTGTGTTTAAAATGTGTCAAGCTTCAAGAAAACTCTTCATTTACTTTGTTGTTGCTGCTCCAAAACAAAAAACCAAACATATTTTTTGGCTGTCTTAAAACTGTGAGGTAAATTTCCAGGAAAACTGCCTTAAGTCCTTCTTCTGATTATTCCAACTTTTCTTCATCAGATTTCACACAAACTCTGGAATGAAGAAAAAAAGATTCAGGGCGTTTTTATTGTTAAATGATCAGAAACAACAAAGACAAGAAAATCTTCAATCCAAAGTTGTCAAATGAAGCAAAAAGACAGAAAACAAAATTGCAAATGTTCTTATTTCTACAAACACAATCTTCTCCTTCAGTTTCTTCTCTTGTCGTTTGTGTGTAAAACAAATGCAGAGAAAGTCTTTGATTGTGACGTCTCTGATTCCATTTGTGTTGCAGATTCCTTTAGTTCACATGACAACAACACAAAAACATGAACACAACATTTGCGGTACATTTAATTCAAACAGTCAAATCCCAAAGTTCAAAGAAATGACAAGAAAACAGATTTTACTTCAAAAAGTTTGAGATTCATCTTCAAAAATGTCTCAAATCCACATTCTAGAGATTTGTCATTTCTCTCTTTATTTCTGGCTACAAACTCGACTCCACAGAATATTAACAGTTAAAACGTTTAGTTCAAAATGATGGAAAGCAGAGAAATCACTAAAAACAAACATTTCACTTCTTTCAGGAACTATTTGAGTTTACACAACTCTGCTGAGGTTCCAACAGGATAATCCAGCAACACTCCAGCATGAAGCTTCTGAGTGAATGTGGTCTGGACTC
Organism: Oryzias melastigma; assembly: GCF_002922805.2. Classification (NCBI taxonomy): domain Eukaryota; kingdom Metazoa; phylum Chordata; class Actinopteri; order Beloniformes; family Adrianichthyidae; genus Oryzias; species Oryzias melastigma. The sequence goes on from NC_050528.1 coordinate 13,129,723, forward strand.
TGTGGAGGAGAGTCATGCTTTCAGAGACACTGTAGAAGGACAGAACACCTGCTCTGTGATCCAGGTACACTCCTACTCTGGAGGAACCAGGAGCTGAGATTGAGGTTTTTATGTTGTTGTGGTAAAATGAGAAACTGTCTGGATAACAACGTAATGCCCAAGATTTATCATTGAAACCAAATATACTTCCATCTCCAGATCTGCTGATGTTCTTGTAGGCGACTGCTACATAAACATATTTTCCTCTCCACTCCACCTCCCAGTAACAATGTCCAGTCAAACTCTCTCTACTCAGAACCTGAAAAAAATCAGTAAATCTGTCTGGATGATCAGAATCAGACTGAAGTTTTTCCATAAATGTCACCTTTCTGTTCTCCTGTGACAGTAACAGTTCTCTGTGTGCTGTGTTTGGATATAGTGTAATTTGACATGAATATTTCAAGAAGTCAGCTCTGTTCTTTGGTTCTGGTTCTGGTTCTGGCAGTAAAACATCCACACGAGTGACTGTCAGTGAGATGTTTGTCCATTGCTCTCTCAGAATCTCCTGCAGTTTGTCTCTGAGCTCTGACACAGTTGCTGTCACCTCCTCAAAGTATCTCAGAGGACGGACATTGATGCTGGATGAGTGTGTGGACTCACTGAGTGGTGGCAGTGAGGGGTAGTTGAGCAGAAACTGGCTGTGATCCTCTGTGAGTGAGAGCTGCTTCAGCTCAGCGTCTCTCCTTTTCAGCTCAGTGATCTCCTGCTCCAGCTCCTCCTGAAGATCTTTGACTCGACTCACTTCAGTTTGCTGCTGGGATCTGATCTGCTGCTTCACATCAAAGCTTCTTTTCTGGATGAGACGGATCATCTGAGTGAAGATCTTCTCACTGTCCTTCACTGTTTGATCAGCAGAGTGATTGATGGCCTCCACCTCCTGTTGAAGCAGCTTCACCTCTTTCTCTCTGTCCTGGATTCTCTGCTGGATTTGTTGTTGACTCTCCTCCAGATCTCTCTGCCTCTCAGTCCTTTCTGCTGCAGCTGAGACTGTGTCGTGTCCTCTATGTTCTTCCACAGAGCAGAGATAACAGATACACTTCTGATCAGTACGACAGAACATCTTCATCACCTCATCATGAATGGAGCAGATGTTCTCCTGCAGGTTCTTGGAGGGTTCCACCAGCTTGTGTTTCTTGAATGCAGCAACATCCAAATGAGGTTGAAGGTGTTTCTCACAGTAAGAGACCAGACAGACCAAACAAGACTTGATGGCTTTCAGTTTTCTTCCAGAGCAGAAATCACAGGACACATCTTCAGGTCCAGCATAGCAGTGATCAGCAGGAGCAGCTTGGAGTCCAGTCTTCTTCAGCTGCTCCACTAAAGCAGCTAACATGGTGTTTTTCACCAGAACAGGTCTCATTGTGAAGGTCTTCCTACACTGAGGACATCTGGGGATTTTCTCCTCTCCATCCCAGAATCCTTGAATACACTTCATGCAGTAGCTGTGTCCACAGGGAATAGTCACCGGATCCTTCAGCAGATCCAGACAGATGGAACAGCTGAAGGTTTCTTGATCCAGATCATTTGTGGCCATTTTTCTTCAGAGTTCCAGTTGAAGAAGCTGCTGTTCTTTCTGTAGTGAAAGTTTCTTTACAGCTTGTTTCCCTTTTAAGACTTTGAGCTTTCAAATGTTTCGTCATCAGGAGGAGGGATTTCAGGATTAGATTCCAGGATAATCTGTGACTTTACAGAAGACTTACTGCAACTCATAAACATTTAATGGTTTTAATGTCAGTCAATGATAATTAAAGTGACAAAGTACAAAGTTCTTTGTGGTTATCATCAAATGTTCATTAATTCATTTTCTTGTCCGCTTCTTCCCTTTCAGGGTCGAGGGGGTGCCAGGGCCTATCCCGGCTACTGATGGGCGAAGGCGGGGTTCACCCTTGACAGGTGGCCAGTCTGTTTCAGGACCTCACATACCTACAGACATACAGACATACAGACATACTCACAGTCACACCTAGGAGCAATTTAGAGTCACCAATTCACCTACAAAGCATTTTTTTGGACAGTGGGAGGAAGCCGGAGTCCCCCAAACAAAATACACTATTTTGGAATAAAAACAACCTAAACAGAAAATTAAATATACATTTTAAGAGCCTAACGTTTGGGTGAAGGTTTAGTACTCCATGGACAATTCAAATATTAACATTAAATAAAAAAAAAACAAACAAACCATTATCAAGACAACAAAGAATAATAGTAACGACTATAAAGCAACCAAATGTAATACAAAATATCAGCAACTACACGTACTGCAAGTTCAACACTTTGTGTCTTCTGGTAAAGATTCAAGTGTCATGCTATTGGAGTTATAAGTAATCTGCAGTTTTCATTGATTCAAGACCGACGATTAGGTCATAGAATAAAAAAGTTCCAAACCATGTTAAATTCCAAGGAAATTTTAAATTCATGCGATCACTTCTCTCATTACAATCAGCCAAAATATTCATGTACCCCATGTTTTTTTTCTCAAATATCATGTTGTCTCACAACCTGGTCACAAGCCAATAAAACACTAAAATCCATGGAGTCACTTTACAACCAGACAATTTAAAACATGTGTCCATTAGTCACATGCCCACATGTGTCAAACTCAATTGCACAAGGGGCCAAAATCCAAAACACACCTTAGGTCGCAGGGCAAACACGATAAACATTTATTGAACACTACAAAACTACAATTTTAAAACTTAAAACTGTAACTTTTTAATTATGAGCTCGATATATAGCATTACCTGCAATAATGCTAGCGTGAATGCTGTAAGCTAAATGTGGCCACTGAAGATGCTAGTGCTGAAAGATGCTGAATCTAATAGCTGAAAACACTCAAGCTGATAGCCAGCTAAAATATTAGCTAAATGCCTAAAAAAACCTAAAAAAACAAAAACAAAAAAACTTAGGTTAGCCAAAAGAGCTAGCATGTATCCAAAAAGAAAAAAACTGCTAAACTTCAAACTATCTTAAAAAACAAAAAAAAACTAAATTAGCCAAAACAGCTAGCTTGTCGCTGAATCATTAGCTGAAGTCCAAAATAGCCGAAAAATCATAGTAAATGTCAAAATAGTCCAACAAGCTAGCAGAATGCCAATTTTTAAAACTTTAAAACCATAACTTTTTAGCATAATTATGAGTAATAAACAGACAAATATTATTTCAGAATAAATCAAGTTAAACCTTAAACAATTTTCTAAATTTTACTCTCCATAAAATATGCTTCAGTTGTTCGTAGGATTACACACTGACCCAAATTTATATACAAGGGACTCCTTGGACTCCTTCCATCATATTTGAGTGTGGCTCTGCAGCACAGATCAGATGGACCTTATGCTCTCCGGTCTCGGAGCGTGTATTTGCTGTCTGTCCTGAGTGTTCGTACAGAAAAATTAAAGATGGCTTTTCAATACAGGGCACCTTAAGACTGGAACTTTCTCCAAAAAACAATCCAGCTTTCAAAGCTCACAACTTTGACTCAGTTTGATATTATTATGAAGGACCTAGAAACAAAATCACTAATCTGTAACTGTTTTAATTTAATGAAAATATTGCTTCTTGGTCCAGATCATATTTATTTATTTTTTGTGTATTTTAATTCTATGACTTGTTTTGCGTGTGTGTATTTTTGCCTCTTCACCAGGACTCCCTTGAAAAAGAGATCAATGGATCTCAATGGAATTATTTCCTGGTTAAATAATGGTTTAATAAATAAAAATAAATATGTTTTGTCCAAATTATACAAGTTAGAAATAAGCGTAAGATATCATCAGGTCATTGATAACAATAAAATAAAATGATTGGGAGGGCCAGATCCGGGCCTTGACTTTAACACATGTGCCGTAGGTTGTCCTGCTGTTACACAAACACTCCAATGATTGGAACAGAACTTTACCGTTTGTATTTTGTCACAGCTCTCTTTGCTGATTGGAGTTCAAGTGTTTCCAGAATTCTGTCAGCGTCTCTTTTCTTTGGTACAAAAGATCTTTGAGCAGCCCAACGATGGGTTCACTGTCATCTGTTCACTCAAGCTCACTCAAGGGAGAAACACAGATTTGATTGTTTGTGTGAAACTGGTTTTGTTATTATCAGATCAAATACAAAGATAAAAGAAAACAAAGACTGCATGAGTTTTACTTCCTCACAGACAGGTTGGACTCTGATCCTCCAGTCAGCTCTTTCTTCTCTACCTGTCTGTTACGCCTAGGATTGCACAATAGTATAGGTTACAAATAATTATTGACAAATATTGGCCATTATATCTCACACTGATGATTCTGATGATAAAAAAATTGTAGATAAAATGGACCGATAATTAAAAGCTTAAACTGCTCACTCACAACTCAGTCTTTACTTGTGTTATGTTGGGAAAATATACTCCTCACAAAAATTAAAGGAGCACTTTAAAGAAACACATTAGATACATCAGATCTCAATATGAAGTTGGATATCTATACAAATAACGACAGGGCAGTGTCTTAGGAACAAAAGGATGCCAAGTTTTGTAATGGAAATGAAAGTTGTAGACACCATAAAATCAGAGTGAAATGAAGATGTGGCAGGCTAGTCATTTTTTTCTAAAACTTAACTTCTGCAACTCAAAATGCTTTTCAGTATCTTGTGTGGCCCCCACGAGCTTGTATACATGCTTGACAACGTGGCGTCATGCTCCTAATGAGACGACGGATGATGTCTTATGGCATTTCCACCCAGATCTGTGTGAGGGCATCCCTGAGCTGTTGCACAGTCTGAGGAGCAACCTGGCGACGCCTAATGGACCCAAACATAATGTCCCAGAGATGTTCTATTGGGTTTAAGTCAGGGGATCGTGAAGGCCATTCAATTGTTTCAATTCCTTCATCCTCCAGGTACTGCCTGCATACTCTTGCCATGTGAGGCCGGGCATTGTCGTACATTAGGAGGAAACCAGGACCTACTGCACCAGTGTAGGGTCTGACAATGGTTCAAGGATTTCATCTGGATACCTTATGGCAGTCAGAGCACCATTTCCTAGGCAGTAGAGGTCTGTGCGTCCCTCCATGGATATGCCTCCCCAGACCATCACTGACCCACCACCAAACCTGTCATGTTGAACCACGTTGCAGGCAGCATAACGTTCTCCTTGTCTTCTCCAGACTCTTTCACGTCTATCACAGGTGCTCAGGGTGAACCTGCTCTCGTCTGTGAAAAGTACAGGGCGCCAGTGGTGGACTTGCCAATTCTGGTGTTCTTGAGCAAATGCCAGTGGAGCTCCACGGTGCTGGGCAGTGAGCACAGGGCCCACTACAGGACGTGGGGCCCTCAGGCCACCTTCATGAAGTCTGTTCCTGATTGTTTGGGTAGAGACATTCACACCAGTGGCCCTCTGGAGGTCATTCTGTAGGACACGAGCAGTGCTCAGCCTGTTCCGCCTTGCACAAAGGAGCAGGTATGGGTCCTGCTGAGGGGTTGAGGACCTTCTACGGCCCTGTCCAGCTCTCCGAGAATAACCACCAGTCTCCTGAAATCTCCTCCATGTTCTGGAGATTGTGCTGGGAGACACATTAAACCTACATGCTGCAGCACGTGTGGATGTGCCATCCTGGAGAAGTTGGTCAACCTGTGCAACTTCTGCAGGGTTAAGGAATCGCCTCATACTGCCAGTAGAGATAATTACACAAGCCAAAATCAGCACGAGTGGATAACCAGATCAAGAGGGAGAAACTTGAAATGACCTCCACATGTAACACCAGTCCTGTTTTGAGGGTTTTCTAATTGTTGCCACCGAAGTGCACCTGTTGTTAATTCCATGAACACCAATACAGCTGAAATTGATTAACAAGGTCCTCAGCTGCTGATAGAGTTGTACATACATTTATCTCATATTTACTTTGTATGATTTTAACCTCTTTTCTCTTTCTCCTCATTTGAGGTTGTGCTCAGCTGGTATCTGGAAGCTTGCAGTGATCCTAAGCTGAAGGCTGTCTGGAGGCTGACATATTACAGATACTCAAAGATGCTGACGCCGACCTATTGCATTGAACTATGACATTAATGATAGTAGAACCAGTTTGAGGCTGTTCTTCCTTTCACACCTTGAGAGCAGCAAATGTAAATAAAATAAGACCGCCCTTGAAAGGTTATAAATATGGAAACCCTGGACCAAGATCTTCAGAGCGGGTGGAGACTGGTTTGAACATTCTCTGTCTGTTCTCCTTGTGCAAGTAAAATCTGATTTAAGAACTGACCCCTCTCTTGTCTTCCTTTCAGAAAAATGTTTAAGGTTGTTTGAACCTAACAGCTGCTTAACCAACAAGAAAATTATCAGACAGGTTTAATTCACTTCATGTCAGGCCCAAAAAAAATAGTGTTTTTTTCAAATTTTGTGAGCAGTGTAGCTTCTCCTAATTAGAGAACTGCATTAGCTGTACCTGCGTACTAACTTTGAGTGTATGGAAAAGTATGTGTGGTGATGCAGAGTGATCAATGACCATGTAAAGTTTTCCTGTTATCAAATTTATTTAAAGGTTTACAGATCCAAAGACATCCGGGTTCTGCGGCTCCTGCGTAAGTCAGAACAACATTGTGAAAATCTGTGCTTCAATTTCTGCTGGATGTTGGCTAAGGTTCTGTGGCCAATAAATGTTCTAAGTTTTTAAAGCAATGTTTATAGATTCCAGAGGACGTTGCAGATGAAAGAGAATTTGTGTTGATGTGAAGTGATATTACAGTTATCTCTGCATTTCTCCTCAGCTGCACAGTGGAGCAGGCTTTAAGTGAATGTTTTAGCTAGATTGATATTTGGTGGATATGAGTTTGTGTGTTGTCTGCTGTCGGTGAACCAATAGCCTTCACCTTTGCACACTGAGTCTGGAAAAGAGAAGAAAGGAGAATTGACTCTCACTGCAGCAGGATACACAACAGAGGACGGAGGTCAAAGAGAGTTGAATTTGTTAGAGATAACTTATTGTGAGAGAAACACTTCAAACATTTAAAAAAACCAAATACTCATTTATTTAAGAAACTTAAATCTTTCTTTGGTACATATTTTCCAAAACGGCCCGAAAGCAAAGTTAAAATAAGTGTCTAATGTCATTAGTTCTGACTAAGTAGATCAAACATCATCATTAAAACTGTAAACTCCACGATGATTATTCAACTCATTCTAGAAACTAAGTTTAAGAGATCAGTTTTGACTTAGCTTTAATGTTGAAAAAGTACTGCTTATGTTTCATTGAAAGAAGTGGAATGATGACAAATATTACATTTGTTAGTTTTCACAAATAAAATTGTTAAGATTAAATATTTTAAAACTAAAGTCTAAAATAAATAACATGTATTGGAAGTAATTCTAGATTGCAGTAAAATAAAGTGAATCACAATAAAAAGACAAAATAACATTTAAAGGCACCTGCTCTCCTCTGTACATCCTGATTGGACCCAACTGCCAGCACTCATCTTACCAGCCACAGTCAGTTATTCAGGAGGGGCCTGTCCCAGCATTCTTCACCTGTTCCATACCTTACCTTGTAAAGCACCCCTGGCCTTGTGATTCAGCGTTTGAAGCTGAAAGCGCTTCTGCTTTATTTCCTTTTTCCAGGATCATCATACCATGTGCTGCCCTGGGTCCAACTTCTGTCATCACTGCCAAGAGCTCCATCATCTACCCTGCTACGATACAACACCGTCATCACCTCCTGGATCTTCGCTCCGCCATCCTGGTTCAGCTCACCCAAGACACGTTCTGGTTCCCGTCTGCCTCTTTCTACCACTCTGCTCCAGCATGTAAACTTGCTACGGACCATAAAACTTTTTATCAATACCTTCTGTGATCCTTCTAGGTTACAGCATCTGGGTCCGCTTCACTTTGCTAACATGACAAAAAATAAGATGCTTTAGAAAGTTTAATTTTAGATGAGACTCTTTTGCATTTGTGTAATGTCTATTTTGTTAAAACAAAGATCTTACAATTTAAGAGACTTTAAAAAATAAGTAAATATCCAATTCTTTGGTTTTGTGGTGATCTCAACGTAAATCCGATTGGGGAAAACTGACCAAATGTTAGAAATAAATTACAAATTTATTTGTGAGCTTGAATATGGGGGGGAATTCAAAACTCTTCCAAATACAACCAAGGAGTATTAAATTATATGAAAAAATAGGGTGGTGATGATTTCTAAATTGATAACAAATTGTATTTTGATAATAAATAATACTTTTGTAGCCCTGTGGTACTTTTAACAAATAAAGCAGAGTTGGGGGGAATTCATAGATAAAGTTGGTTTGAGTAAAAAATAGTGATTACATTTTCTATTTTGTTAAATAATCAGAGAGGGGAAAAAAGTAAGCTCACTTAGTTCATTTCCTTCAATTATTTCATTGGTTAATTTGTAAGTCCCTCTAATTAGTCAATTGTGATTGGTTGCTGGTATTTGAGAGGGCGGGCTTAAGAAAAAAGTTCGGGTGAAGAGACAGAAAGTTCGAGAAGAGCGACAGATTGTTTCTGCGCGGGCCTGTGTGGAATAGCAGAGGCTCGAATCTTTTGGAGCAAAGAACCTCACCAGATAGCGGTGAAATCTGAACGGGAAGTTCAGAATAAAGGCTGACTTGTGAGTGAAGAACTGCGGGTGAGTTTGGAAGCTGGAGTTCCGTTTTCTGGAATGGGGAGACAGAGCGGGAAGCAGCTAGCTAACGTGCCCCACGCTGGGTCGCATCGACGCGGAGCCGTTGTCTTTTCTCGTCCCACTGGATCTCGTTAGATTATTGCAACGCACTCGTTGTTTTGAAAGAGAAAAAAAACAGGCCTGCAACGTCCCCCCCCACCCCGTTTTATGGAGCCGGTACCGTGAGTAAACTGGACTGTGTGAGTGTGAGCGCGTGCATGAGGAAAAAAAGGACGAAAATAATGTTAAGTGTTGTATCGTTTTGATTTCTATACATGGCCTTTTTCATAAGATAAGGTGTGGTAATCTCTGGTAAATATTTTATTGGTTGAGGTTGTTTAATTTGTGTTCCCGTGTTTTTTCTTTTTTTTTGCCTAGATATAAAAGAGGCGACATTTTGTGTACATTTCAAGATGATTGGTGTTATTTATTTTCTGATATTTTTACTTAATTGTAGTGTTTATGTTTTTTGTTGGAGAATTATTCATATTTTACTTGCCAGATTATTATAATTTAATAAGCAACGCCTTTACTAATATTTGGCTAAACGTTTACCTTTCTCTGGGTCTCTATTTAATTTTTGGAGAGGAAAAAATTGAGAAAAAAGGTGCACCTTATTTGGTATCCACCTGAAGAAATCTGAACCCAAGCACCCATCATTCTTACTAACCAACACAGTGGCTATATGGGTGCTACACTTTTGAGAATAATCTTTGAGCACTTAATTTTGTGACTTGGAAAACAAAAATCTGCACTTGATCTTATCAGATCTAATCATGAAAACTTTGCTTACTTAAGAGCGCATTTGTTTTTGACTTTTTTTTCTTTGATCAATACATTTTATTATTTCTGTAACGAGTGTGATTTATCTAGGTGATGTTAATGCTTGAAATTAAACGGTCAATTAACTAATGCAGGGGTGCCTGTTCCTGGTCCTCGAGAGCTACCACCCTACCTGTCTTCCAGTTCTCCCTGCACTGCTTGCTGCTGATTACCTGGATCAGGTGTTTTCATTCAATCAGAATGTGAAGACATCTGACTGAGCTTGGAGATCTGGAAAACAGGCAGGGTGGTGGCTCTCGAGGACCAGGAATGGGCAGCCCTGAACTAATTAGGTTATAAAGCTTAAAGTCCCACTACAACATTTTTTAAAAAAAATTCTTTATATGTTCCCAGTGGGGTTTTAATTAGGACTGTGAAGTTTTTAACAAAAATTCCACATCCTAAATGTCTTAAAAAGCAAATTTTGTTGTTGATCTGAAGCCTTCTTTTCCAAAAAAAATAAAAATAAAAAATTTCTCTGTGTGGGTGTGGCTTATGGTGCTGATCTGTGTAACCCCACCCCTTATCCCCCCAGACATGCTAGCGAGACACACTTTGATAAGTCTGTCAAAGATAAATAAATAAATCATGACCATTTAGGCTGCATTCCACCTGTGAGCAGCACTATCTGGGGCTCATAACTGATTTCATGCTAGCGCATGCTGATGGTTGAATTCACTTGAACAAGAAATCAAATGAAATGCCATAATACAGAAAGTGTATAATTGCGCGTCATTTTCTAAAAGCGAGCAGACAGTGCTGACGTTTTTAGATGCAGACTTAGGGTTACGTTCAGGAGAACGGTTACAGTGTCCAGTTAAACCTGAGCGCTGCTGCTGTAGGTTGCCATTCCTCCGCGGGTTGGATCAAGCGTGGACAGAATAATTGTGACAGCTAATGGTATTTTACTTTTAGTTTCATTTTAAATACGTGAGGCCAACTTAAAAAAAATCCCATCTTGGACACAATTAAAATACGAGTGGGGAATGCAATACAATCACTGCACGTCTGACGGGGAGCCGACATGAATTGCAATCACTTTTTCTGCTCGTCAGATCTAAATATGTATAAAAACATCCCCCTAAATTAAAACCTGCAGGCTGTCCACTTGACGACTTGACGGTGTTTTGATACAGGATTATGCATCCTTCAAAAATAACTTCTTATAAAGCCCTGATTCTTTTTCCGTCCAGGTGAAAAATAACTCTTTTTTTTCCCGCAAAAAATGTAATGATTATTGACGTTGCTGTGACCAATAAATCCAATCAATTTTTTCCTCAGAGCAGATTCCTTTCCTAAATTATTCATTACGTTTTTTTCTCTTTCAGAAGAAAGATGCCACACATACATGTTAAAAAACTGATAAAACATTATTTTCATTGAAGTAGGACTTTAAAAGAAAATGCATAAATAAAAATAGCATTTGGAAATGCTTAAATCAAGACCTTTACAAATCACTTTATTATAAGATACTGAAAAATAAAATGTTTAAAGACACAAGTTTAAGATGGATTAAAGAATTAAGAGTGTGAAGAAAAAAGAAATCGTGGGTACAATCTGTACGCATTAACCTTTGGAGATCTGTAATGTAAGCAATGTCAGAAACATTTGTAAATAAAAAAAACTACATCTAAAATGGATCCTTCAAGTGGCTAGCCTTGTCTATTCTTCAGCAGTAAGGTAAATCTAGGAGAACACTTTTGAAATAGGTAGTGCAAATTGTTTTTTGAACAAATACAATTCTGTAAATGATGATGTGTGACAACTAAACTGATGCAAATCTGTCATTACAATGTCAGTTTATGAAGATCAGAGAATTTCTTGAATCTAAACTGATATCAAAATAAAGGTGAAGGTTTCAGAAAACTTTAAAGGGGGGAAAATTTGTTATGAAGTCCAGATGACAACTCTTTGGCAGATGAACTCAACAAATTCTACGCTTGCTTTGAAAATCCTCCTGTACCACCCTCCTTCACCAAACTCACTGATGTTATAGTTTGTGATGCATTTAATGTCCCACTACATACTCTGGAGGTCGTTAGAAGAGAAATGCTCCTCAATTTTCTGAGCATATGTGGATTTAACTCTTTTGATGGCAGCCGTCAGTTTTTTCTCTCGCTACTCTCAATGCAAATACCTCACCGGTCCTGAGTGCAGCATTCCTGGCTTTCGCTTGACCTGGGGATTCCTGGCTCTAGCCTCAGATAATTATCTTCAAGCTCCAAATGTTTTTTTTCGACTTAGAACTGCCTCATAACATTAATGATAATGGCAGTTTTGTATTTTCTTAGCTTTTTTAAAATTAACACATGCACAGCAGGCTGACCAATCAGAGAGGAGTAGAACAGAGAAAAAAAATCCTCAGTGTTTTATTGGCTGACAGTCCTGTTCTGCCCAACCCCACACCCACATATTTAGTCAAACTCCTGAACTTTTCTGGTGGACCCGACTTCCAACAACAAACGGACACCCAAAGGTTTTTGAGAGAAAGAAGCGGGTCAACTCTTCTGTTGTGGTGGCTGCAGCGGAGAGGAAGACTGTCTGAACACATGACACAGGTAAACGCTGGAAATATTCAAGTTATTTGAACACCTATGTGATCTGATGAGTTTTTTTTAGCTAAAGCGTTAGCCTAGCATCATTCAGAGCGATACCTCCATGACATGGAGATAAACTCACTAGAAAATGTCAGAACTTCTGTGTTACCACTAAGAAGAAGGTGATATGTTTTGATAACATTTGTTATTCAGATAGACGAAACATTTTATTGAAATCATGTTTTTTATTTGATTTTTAGAATGTTTTTAAAATCTACTAAAGGTGTTTTATGGAGCTGTTGCTCATTTTTCAGGCTTAGACTGCAGTTTGTATTTTTTCATGCAGAAATTCATTAGTATGATAATTGTTTAAGATCGGACTATTATTGCAACATTTGATTTGATCATTCGATTTACCTTAGATGCTCACTACTACATAGTTTTAGGACTTATGTCTCTGCATTTCCATAGATTTACTCACTTTTTGTTAGATCTCCATTTTGTATTGATCTATTTTATTTAAACACGTGTTTGCATGGAGTCCAAATATCCAAATAGAAGAGAGTTAATACTATTTAACCTTTCAGCATCATCTATTCTATTTCACAAAGAAAATTTGAATATTTAGAAAGTTTCTCTTTAATTAATACTTGAGTGTTATTTATTCTGCAGAGATTAGTTTACTGTTATGTTAATCTTTTGTGCACATCTATTATTCTAAAATCAATCTGATGTCATTCTTTCTTTACAGATGACTGAGATAGGACAGAGAATGAGGAGAAGAGAGCAGCAGAAGGATGGAAGAGTGACCAAGAGTCCAATGAGGAACACAACAACAGGTAGCAACCCTGCTGGAGTCAGTGATTTAAGGACTGCATTAACAGGACCATAGCAGGTCAATCAACTTTGCAACATTTGAGTGTCTGGAAGACACTGTAAGCACTGATGCAGCTTTCTGCTTTGGCCTGACTCTTGCCCTTTCAAAGAACTAAATAGACAGCAGTCACCTCTGGTGACCATCCAAAAACATGCCTCATAGGTTAATTGGTGACTCTAAATTGCCCCTAGGTGTGTGATTGAAGCCCTGCAACAGACTGGCAACCTGTCCAGGGTGAGCCCCGCCTTCGCCCATCAGCAGCCGGGTTAGGCTCCGGCACCTCCGCGACCCCGGAAGGGACAAAGCGGTCAGAAAAATGACTGAATTTAGATTTAGATTCAATCCAAGACAAGAAATGAAAATACAGTTCAGCAGGACATTTATAAAATAAATATTGTATTTTTTTCTGTTGAAATTGGTAAGGTTACCTTTTATTATTTATGTAAAATTGTGTCCAACAGCGTTTAGTTCTTTGGTTTCCCAGTCTAAATCCATTAACCGGAAGGTGCATATGAAATTCACGTCCCTGTCGCCATTTTTGTCTGACGTAACCAGGAAAAGGGTCTATTAGAGTATGATGACGAAAGAAAAACGAAAGTTGCAACTGAAAGAGAGAGAAAGACATCAGGATTAGCACATGGTAGAATGATAATAGCAGGGGCGGCGGGGAGCAAATGAGAGATGGAAAGAGGTAAAAAATGAGAAGAAAACGGTCACTGAAAGATAGGAGCAGTCTAGAAAAAGGAAAAGTAAGAGCACAGTACCGGATGAAATGTTTTTGCGGAGACAAGTCCACCATGCAACCTGACAGTAATGATGTTTCTAGTTGTAAGGGAGAAAAAAAAAACGCATAGTAATTGTCTGTAATATCACATATGATAATTTTGTCTTCCTTATAAGATCAATATTGGTGTATAAGATACTCTTTACAAAGGTCAGACTGGGAAAGTTTGGGGTGTATCGAGGAGGAGGGAGACACAA
>NC_050528.1:13143725-13150361 GCF_002922805.2 Oryzias melastigma
GAGTGAAGACCAGTTCTTTGAGATGCAGCACTTCCAATTTAGTTGTTTTCCATAAACGCTCAATTTTACGACAGTCTCCTAAAACTGCGTATCTCTTCATTCATCCAAGGAAATGACTATTTAGACACGGATGACTCTCTGACAGGTGCAATTATGTCTAAAATAGTCTCACAATGATTGTTAAAATACTGCATAAAAGAGTCAACATCATTAAAAATTATTAAAAGAATTGTAATCAAGGAGATCAATAAATCTTTTGGCAAGTTTAAATTCAAGATACGGTGCTGAGCTCTGAGAGGAGTGGGTAAAAGAGAGAGGAAAATTCACGTTGAAGAAAATCCAACAGTGATCACTGACGTAACTATCTCTAACACAGAGTTGCTCAATATCAAGCCCAAATGAAAAACCCAAATCCTAGGTATGTCCTTGGTCATGAGTAGGGCCAGAAACATGCAAAATAAAATTAAATGATTGAGTTAAAAATGATAACTCTGAACCAAACATACATGCTGCATTATTAATGTGAATATTAAAATCACCCAATAAAAGGACAGAATTAAGTAAAATTATGCTCGATAGAAACTCAAACTCATCTAAAAACGCTCGAGCAGGCCCAGGAGGACGGTAAACTAAAATAAGATAAAACGACGGGTCGGATCCAACCTTATTGATTTGCATTTCAAAAGAGCTGAATAAGTCTGGTCTCAGTCTGGTCTCAGATTCTTGCAGGGAAAAATGTCTTGGTGGATGAGAGCCGAGCTGACCACCAGCCGCTCACTTCCTGCATTGAAAGGACAATTACTCTTAAGTTTTTTGTTTAAAATGTGTTTTATTATTTGGTAGTAGTGGAGAATGTCAGCTTTTAGAAAACTCTTTAATTACTTTATTGTAGCTGATTCAAAAACAACATATTGTGACTGAATTATTCTGGATGAACTGAAAGATTGATGTCATTTAAGAAAAAAAAGACCAGGGACTCAGATGAATCTAAAGAATCGGAATCTAAAAAACTGTCTTTCAGCTTCAGTACAGTTCATTGTTATGTCTGAGCAGCTGATTCCACTGAAAACCAGAACTTTGGTGTTTTCAGCTTTTGAATCATTGAAGGGGAAAAACTTTTGGATCAAATCTTGAGAAAAAATTTTTTCTCTGACTGTAATGAAGCTGTTTTACTGCAGAAAGTCCAAAGGACACAGACTGACTGACAGAGAAGTTTCTGCTCTAAACATGAACTCTGTCATGACTGGAGTTCCAGGAAAACTGCCTCAGTCCTTCCTCAAATGATTCCCACTTTTCTTCCTCAGATTTCACACAAACTCTGGAATGAAGACAAAAGAATCAGGATGTTTTTATTGTCAAATGATCAGAAACAACAAAGACATAAAACACAATTCTTCAATCCAAAGTGAAAGCAAAAATACAGAAAACAAAATTGTAAATGTTCTCCTTTCTACAAACACAATCTTCTCTTTCAGTTTCTTCTCTTGTTGTTTCTGTGTAGAACAAACACAGAGAAAGTCTTTAATTGTGACGTCACTGATTCCATTTGTGTTGCAGCTTCCTTCAGTTCACATGACAACACAAAAACATGAACACAACATTTGTGTGACATTTAAATTCAAACAGTCAAATCCCAGAGTTGAAATAAACAACAAGAAAACAGTTTTTACTCCAAAAAGTTTGAGATTCATCTTTAAAAATGTGTCAAATACACATTCTAGAGATTTATCATTTCTCTCTTTATTTTTAAGTTTCCGGGTCACGAGCAGACATGTGTCTCTAGCTCTCCTCAACTCTTCGGCTTTTGAAGTCTATTAAAGTTGCTTTTTGCGATTTTCGTCACCAAGCTACTGCAAAACAACTACTGCAACAAGGAGAGTTGACACTGAAGAAAAAAATTTGAAGCTGATTTGACGGAGCTCAAAATCACACTCGCAGATATTCAAGCTAAGCTTTCTTCTGCTCTTTTGAATGATGCTAAGCTATCAGCTCTGATGGAGCTTGAGGCTAAGCTGTCTTCAGTGTTACAACTTGTGGATGATTTCCGACAAGAAAAGGCAGATAACGAACAACGAGATAATCACCAAGATCTCCTAGAGAAAAGGATACATGACATGGATCAACAAGCACAAATTAATAATGTGATTCTCACTGGACTTCAACTACAACCCCGGGCGCGGCCTGGAGCTACCAATGTTAGCATGGATGCTAACGCAGCTGTGATGGATGCTAACGATACCGTGGAGAATCAAGTTGGAGTATTTCTTGTGTCTAAAGGGATTGCCTTGGACCTAAATACTGTTGAGATCTGTCATCCCCTTCCTCAAAGGATACAGATAAACCCGCAATCCTGATCAGGTTTGTGAATAGAAAGCACAGATGGCTCTGATGAAACAACGCAAACACCTGAATGGATCAAATGTCTTTAATGATCGTTTATCCAAATATCACACTGATCTGGTGAAGCATGTGAGAATTCTCTGCGAAAGGAAACAGATCCACGTGGGATTACGCACGTTTGAACCTTTAATTGAAGCAAAATGTGAACTCAACAAACCGCTGAAGGTGAACTTTGACCTGATTCTGAGCTGCAGAATTTGAGCACTATTCCCTTGAAATGAGACCTTCAGTCTCTGTCATAACAATGATGAGCGATTACGTGGCCTCAAACTGCTCCTAAACTCTGATGTAGCACTGATTCTGCTCAAATTACTGATCTTTTTTTCTTTTCAAATGATTTATTTTTGTATTATTATAATCATTCTTTGATGAAAACAATCTGCACAAATGGTCCTTTTTTAATTAGAATATTGGGAATTTTTTTGCATTAACAAATTAAGATTATTTTTAATAATTACTTTTGTATTATTACTATAATTCTTTGAATACAATCTGCAAAAATTGTCTTTTAATGAGAATATTTAGATTATTGTTTGTTGATTAAAATAAATTATTTTTCTGTGGATGTTTTGAAATTTGATTCTATCAATATTAAGGATCCTTTATAACTTGAATCTATTATTGTAGAGTATAAATATTTCATATTAAGTGAAGAGAAAATGATATGGCCGGGGTGGGATTATATAAGTTTGCTTCCTTTCAACTTTCAAGCAATCTACTTGTGATTTAATGTGATATGTTTTTTTTCATGTATTATTCCTGATTGGTTAAAAAAAAACACCCATTAAAAAAAAACATTACTGACTACAAACTCGACTCCAAAGAATAACAGTTAAAAAGTTTAGTTCAAAATGATGGAAAGCAGAAAAATCACTAAAAACAAACATTTCACTTCTTTTGGAAACTATTTGAGTTTACAGAACTCTGCTGAGGTTCCAACAGCATAATCCAGCAACACTCCAACATGAAGTTTCTGAGAGAATTTGGTCTGGACTTTGTGGATTAGAGTCATGCTTTTAGAGACGCTGTAGAAGGACAGAACACCTGCTCTGTGATCCAGGTACACTCCTACTCTGGAGGAAACAGGAGCTGAGATGGAGGTTTTTATGCTGTTGTGGAAAAATGAAAAACTTTCTGGAGAACTATCTAATGACCAAGATTTTTCATTTAAACCAAATCCACTTTCTTTTCCAGATCTACTGATGTTCTTGTATGCGACTGCTACATCCACATATTTTCCTTTCAACTCCACCTCCCAGTAACAACGTCCAGTCAGACTCTCTTTACTTAGAACCTGAAGATAATCAGTAAATTTGTCAGAATGATCAGAATCAGACTGAAGTTTTTCCATAAATGTCACTTTTCTGTTCTCCTCTGACAGTAACAGTCGCCTGTGAGCTGTGTTTGGATCAAGTGTGATTTGACATGAATATTTGAAGAAGTCAGCTCTGCTCTTTGGTTCTGGTTCTGCTTCTGGCAGTAAAACATCCACACGAGTGACTGTCAGTGAGATGTTTGTCCATTGCTCTCTCAGAATCTCCTGCAGTTTGTCTGTGAGCTCTGACACAGCTGCTGTCACATCCTCAAAGTATCTCAGAGGACGGACATTGATGCTGGATGAGTGTGTGGACTCACTGAGTGGTGGCAGTGAGGGGTAGTTGAGCAGAAACTGGATGTGATCCTCTGTGAATGAGAGCTGCTTCAGGTCAGCATCTCTCCTCTTCAGCTCAGTGATCTCCTCCTCCAGCTCCTCCTGAAGATCTTTGACTCGACTCACTTCAGTTTGCTGCTGGGATCTGATCTGCTGCTTCACATCAAAGCTTCTTTTCTGGATGAGATGGATCATCTGAGTGAAGATCTCCTCACTGTCCTTCACTGTTTGATCAGCAGAGTGATTGATGGCCTCCACCTCCTGTTGAAGCAGCTTCACCTCTTTCTCTCTGTCCTGGATTCTCTGCTGGATTTGTTGTTGACTCTCCTCCAGATCTCTCTGTCTCTCAGTCCTTTCTGCTGCCGCTGAGACTGTGTCGTGTCCTCTATGTTCATCCACAGAGCAGAGATAACAGATACACTTATGATCAGTGCGACAGAACATCTTCATCACCTCATCATGAATGGAGCAGATGTTCTCCTGCAGGTTCTTGGAGGGTTCCACCAGCTTGTGTTTCTTGAATGCAGCTTCATCCAAATGAGGCTGAAGGTGTTTCTCACAGTAAGAGGCCAGACAGATCAAACAAGATTTGATAGTTTTACGTTTTCTTCCAAAGCAGAAATCACAGGACACATCTTCAGGTCCAGCAGCTTGGAGTCCAGTCTTCTTCAGATGCTCCACTAAGGCTTCTAACATGGTGCTCTTCTCCAGAACAGGCCTCGGTGTGAAGGTCTTCCTGCACTGAGGACAGCTGTGGATTTTCTCCTCTTCATCCCAGAATCCTTGAATACACTTCATACAGTAGCTGTGTCCACAGGGAATAGTCGCCGGATCCTTCAGCAGATCCAGACAGATGGAACAGCTGAAGATTTTTTGATCCAGATCATTCGTGGCCATTTTTCTTCAGAGTTCCAGTTGAAGAAGCTGCTGTTCTTTCTGTAGTGAAGGTTTCCTCACAGCTTGTTTCCCTACAAGACTTTGAACTTTCAAATGTTTCGTCATCAGGAGGAGGGATTTCAGGATCATATTTCAAGGTAATCTGTGACTTTACAGAAGATTTTACTGCAACTCATAAACATATAATGGTTTTAATGTCAGCCAAAGATTGTGAAAGTGAAAAAGTATAAAGTTCTTCATGGTTATCAACAAATGTGTTTTGCCAAAAACAATTAGAAGTTGTTTGGAATAAATTTAAAGAGACTTTAGATCTATAAAGTAGTATTAGTGCTGAGAACAAATACATTATTTTAGAATACAAACAACCTAAACAGCAAATTAAATATACATTTTAAGAGCCTAACCTGTCTACTTTTGGGTGAAGGTTTAGTAATTCAAGGGGGCAGTCAAATATTAAGCCGGAAAAACATCAAAACAAACAAACCACTATCAAGACAACAAAGAATAATAGTAATCATTATAATGCAACCAAATGCATTTCAAAATGTCAGCAACTACAAAAACTGCAAGTTCAATCAAATAAATGGAAACTTTAACTGTGTCTTTTGTTAAAGATTAAAGTGTCACGTTGTTGGAGTTGGAAGTAGTTTGCAGTTTTCATTGATTCAAGACTGACATTTAGGTCAGTCTTGAATCTAATCACTTTAACTGTGTCTTTTGTTAAAGATTAAAGTGTCACGTTGTTGGAGTTGGAAGTAGTTTGCAGTTTTCATTGATTCAAGACTGACATTTAGGTCATAGAATAAAAAATGTCCAAATCATGTTAAATTCCAATTAGCAAATTCTAAATTAATCCGATCACTTCTCTCATTACAAGCAGCCAAAATGCTCATGTACGCCATGGTTTTCTCTCAAATAACATGTCTCACAACCTGGTCACAAGCCAATAAAACACTAAAATCCTTTACCCTCCATAAAAATATATTTTGTCAAAATGATCTTCTTCACCTTTTGGCTTATACCATTTGGGGTCACTACAGCGAAACTAGCGCCTACTGTTTCGCAGCAGTGATTTGGCAGAGTTTTTATACCGGATGCCCTTCCTGACACAACCCTGTACTTGAAGGGCACAGGGACCCAATCTGGATGGAGATCAGGACACCCCAGAGATTGAACGCAGGTCTCCTGGGTGCAAACCCAATACTTAGCCCACTGAGCCATCCAGCCGCCATTTGTCAAAATTATACAAGTTAGAAATAAGCGTAAGAAGTCATCGGGTCATTGGTAACAAGAAAATACAATGATCTGGAGGTCCGGTTAATTACCCGGAGGCCCGGATCTGGCCCCCGGGCCTTGACTTTGACACATGTGCCTTAGGCGGTCCTGCTGTTACACAAACACTTCAATGATTGGAACAGAACTTTACCGTTCGTATTTTGTCACAGCTTTCTTTGCTGTTTAGAGTTCAAGTGTTTCCAGAATTCTGTCAGCGTCTCTTTTCTTTGGTACAAAAGATCTTTGAGGAGCCAAACGATGGGTTCACTGTCATCTGTTCACTCAAGCTCTTAACCAAAGCTGCATTAAAGGGAGAAACACAGATTCGATTGTTTGTGTGAAACTGGTTTTGTTGTCAGATCAAATAAAAAGATGAAGGAGTAGTGATGGGAATTATGATTCCTTTTACTGAC
>NC_050528.1:13150468-13153763 GCF_002922805.2 Oryzias melastigma
TTGAACGATTCGTTCACGACTCGCACATCACTATGAAGGAGTTTCATTTATGGGAATATATTGTTGGAAAATATTGAAGTTTCTTGATCCAGATCAACTCTGTTCTGAGCCATTTCTCCTCTTAGACACAAAGACTGTGTGAGTTTCACTATCTCACAAACAGGTTGGACTCTGATCCTTCAATCAGCTGGTTTCTTACGCCTAGAATTGCACAATAGTATAGGTTGCCAAAAATTATCGACCAATATTTTCCATTATGTCTCATGCTGATAGTGTGTATGACAACGCAGAGTTATCAATGACCATGCGAAGTTTTCCTATTAACAAATTTATTTAAAGGTTTACAGATCCAAAGACATCCCGGTTTTGCGGCCCTTATGTAAATCACAATAACATTGTGAAAATCTGTGCTTTATTTTTATAAATTCTTAAAATATTTTGTTTTGAATTTTTGCTGGATGTTGGCTAAGGTTTTGTGGCCAATAAATGCTATAAGTTTGTAAAGCGATGTTTTTATAGATTCCAGAGGATGTAGCAGATGAAAGGGAATTTGTGTTGACGTGAAAACTGTAGAAGTTGTGTTCATCCTTCTTATTTAAACTATTAGAATGTGTAGTTTTGGTGAAAGATTCCAAAAAATTCAAGACCCTGTTGTTTACGGCTAATATTGTGTCTTAGAAATTATAGCACAGTTATCTCTGCATTTCTCCTCAGCTGCACAGTGGAGCAGGCTGTAAGTGAATGTCTGAGCTAGATTAGAGAACAGTGACGTTTGGTGGATATGAGTTTGTGTGTTGTCTGCTTTCGGCGAGCCAGTAGCCTTCACCTTTGCACACCGAGTCTGGAAAAGAGAAGAAAGGAGAAATGACTCACACTGCAGCTGGATACATGGCAGAGGAGGGAGGTCAAAGAGAATTCAATTAGTTGAGATATCTTATTGTGAAAGAAACATTTTTAACATTTAACTAGTTGAAAGAGCCTAATATTCATTTGTTTAAGAAACGTTAACCTTTCTTTGATAAAATAATTTGGCAAAACCAGCTGAAAATCTAAATCAAAATAAGTGTCTTATGTCATTAGTTCTGACTAAGTAGATTAAATATCATCATTAAAACTGTAAACTCCACAATGATTGGTTGACTCATTCTAGAAACTAAGTTCAAGAGATCAGTTTTGACTTGACTTTAAAGTTAAAAAAGTAGTGCTTATGTTTCATTGAAACAAGTGGATTGTTTCAAAACATTACATTTGTTAGTTTTCACAAATAAAATGGTTAAGATCAAATATGTTATAATTATAGTCTAAAGTAAATAACTTGTATTGAAAGTAATTGACTATTGAAAGTAAAATAACCTCGAATTACTTTTGAGGTTGCAGTAAAATAAAGTGTATCGCAATGAAATCAACAGACCACAACAACACTTAAAAGTAAAAAAGACAATCAAGCAACCAACCAAATAAGCAAATTAATCCAACCCTCCAAGCAAGGTTGTTTGGTTGCTTGCAAGCAAGTAAGCAACCAACCATCCAAGCAAGCAAGCAACCAACCAAGCAATTCAAGTCCCCCTCCAATGAAAATCAGGTTTTTTGAGTTTTTAACATATTTGTGGCATTTTTCTTCTGAAAGAGAAAAAATATAATAAGAAATCATTTCGTATTTGCATTTCCGAGTATTTCTCCTTTTGAGTCGCTGTCACTCAAAGTCCCTGAGAAAAACTTAGTTTGAATTCCTGAAACTTTCATACATCACAGTAGCTAGTTAACCCGGATATAGCTGTAGGGGCTGGACAAGATATTATGTCCCACTTCTGTGCTGTAAAGGATTGTTATTCAGTGAAAGGCCATACTGATGTTAGCTTTTATTATTTTGTGATTGAAATTCATGTCCGTTCCCCTGCATGCAGTGAACCGAAGGTTTTTTTTTTTTTTTTTTTTTTTTTAGTTGGCCTCACGTATTTATTGAAACTGAAGGTAAAATCCAATCAGCTGTCACAAATATGCTGTCCTTCCGCGTTTGATCCAATCCGCGGAGGAACGCCGAGCTGCAGCGGGCAGCCGGTGGCAACTGTGAGCAGCGGCGGGCCGCGAGGGGCTGCCGCGAGTAGCTATAAGGAGCAGCGCTGCAACAGCAGCTTTGCTCAGAAATCACCGGGTGGTTTCACCGGACACTGGAACCATTCTCCTGATTGTAACCCTTCTTCTGCATCTAAATACTTCAGCACTGTCTGCATGCATTTACAAAATGACGCGCGATTAGACCCGTTCTGTATTCTGGCATTTCATTAGATTTCTTGTTCAAGTGAATTCAACAATCAGCAAGTGCTAGCATGAAATCAGTTATGAGCTCCAGCTAGTGCTGCTGCTGTTGCAATGCAGCCTAAATGGTCATGTTTGATTTATTTTACTTTTTTCTTTTCATGGGCTTATCAAAGTCTTCGTCTCGCTAGGATTTCTGGGGGGATAAGGGGTGGGGTTACACTGCTCAGCACCATCAGCCACGCCCACACAGAGGGATTTCTTTTGGAAACAATTGTTCAGATCAACAGGAAAAACGGCTTTTTAGAACTTCACAGTCCTAATTAAAACCCCACTGGGAACGTTTAAAGAAAATAAAAAAAAATGTTGCAGGGGGACTTTAAACAACCAACCAAATAAGCTAATTAATATAAAATAAAATTTGGAAATACTTGAATCAAGAGCTTTACGAATCACTTTATAATAAGATACTGAAAAATAAAAGATTTAAAGATGCAAGTTGAAGCTGGACAAAAAAATGTGGGTACATTCACTGAAATAAGTGAAACATTCAATTAAGAAAATCTCTGTACTTTGTTACACTTGAAATTATTAGTTTTCATCCAATAAAAATTTTGAATCGATGGTTTACGCAACTTAAAATGTAATTTGATAGAACCTAATATTTTTAAACATAACAAATTACAGAGCTTTTGTTAATTGATCCAATGTTTCTTTTTACAGTTTTCTGTACGCATTAAGCTTTGAAGATGTGTAATGAAGTCCATCATCTATTGCAGGGGTCGGCAACCCAAAGAGTTGAAAGAGCCACTTTGGACCAATACAATAGAAAGCAAATGTGTCTGGAGCCGCATAAATTGAGACGGCTTATAAAAGCCTTACGCTATAAGTAACACATGGAGAATGTGTCGAATAAACGATTATTTCTCCTGCTGTGTGTCCTCGTGTCATATAAGCTTCATTTTTGGCCACATGACAATTGGTGAGACATTGCAGCGTCTAACAATCTGACAAAAGCTGAATAGCCTCATAATGATCA
>NC_050528.1:13154825-13165438 GCF_002922805.2 Oryzias melastigma
TTTTTGAAAAAGCGCCAATGAGCCGCAAGGGAGTGCTTGAAGAGCCGCATGCGGCTCCGGAGCCGCAGGTTGCCGACCCCCGATCTATTGTAAATGAAAAATAGCAGCCCCTCATAAACCTTCTAAATTCATAAGGATTTGTAATACCCATTTTTTTAACACTGATCTTTTTATACGTGATCTGCAAGAAATAAATTGGAAAAGACTTAACCTGATACTTGATATTGAAACTGCTTTGAACTTTTTTTAACTCAGAACTAAATCAAGTTATTGATAAACAAGCCCCTTGGAATTCTATTGAGGTTAAAGAACATCATCTACTTTGGGTGAATGGTGACCTTATCAGCCTTTTTAAACAGAGGGATAGAGCTTGGTGTAAACGTATGCAGTCTAAACTGCCAGGTGATTGTGAGGAATAAAAGCATGTGTGCAATATGTGTACAACTAAGATAAGAAATGCTAAAGCAAATTACTACGGCAACTGTTTATCTAATGACTTCAACAGCCCAAAACAATTCTGGAAAAAAATGAATACCTTATTTAAAGCATCTCTCCAAAGTAGTCTGCAATTGACCCTTCAGGGATGAGGACAGAAACTATTCTTTAAAGACCTTTTAGGATAAATCCCTGTTTCCGTTAGGGGTGTGCCAAAATATCAATATTGCGATATATCGCGATATTTAGTCCTGCGATCAATTCTCAATGGGTTCTCATCAAGTATTGATATTATATTTTCATTTGAAGAGGCTGTTGTGCTAAGCGTCTGAGTCACGTGTGGGAACTGTTGAGCAGTTGGGCGCGCTGGGTCTGGCATTTAATAGCGATCCACACACTTCATTCGGGAGAAAGCATCGGCGGGTTACAGACTTGGCAGCATGTGTGTAAAGCATGCCTATCTTTAAGCATTTATCATCCATCTGTAGAAGAGGCAGCCGGTAAGAAGTGACTTTGTCTGAGCGCTAGAATGACCATGATCGCTTATTTCCTGTTTGATCAGTGCTCTATGGAAACTAGGCACTTGCTTCGCAGTTGTTTGTGTATACTTCAGGTACCGACCGGTCGGAATTTTCGTTTTCAAGCACTTCGATGTTTAACCTGCTGGTGTACGGTGTAACTCTGGTAAATTTATGGTGTGAAGTTTTCAAACAATGTAATTACTTTTTCCTAATGTTAATTTAAAGTAATTCTTAAATAAAAAATTCAGGATTTGATGTATGAACTTAAATAAAAATGTAATTAAAATAAAGTACATTAATTCAGCGTAAAATTAAGGAGGTTTCTAATTAATTGAAGCACTTAAAATTATATTTATTTCCAATATTGTGTATTTTAAGGTTTTTGTACCTATTGACTGCTGACTGACCAAATGGAAAACATAAAGGTAGGAAAAATAACCTCAAGTGTCTATAAGTTGTTGCACAAAATAAGTAAAGTTGTTCATTATGATTGTGTTTAAGCTAAAAAAGATCAATGGGGATATATTTTCCCAAAAACATGTTCTTCTATATAATGTTAGTCATTAGAGGGGATTTTTACAATTATCGCGGTATCGCTATACTATGGATATCCTGAGCCATGTATCGCATCATATCGAGAGGTACCCAGGGATTCCCAGCCCTAGTTTCCGTAAATTCTTGATAAGTGTTGTTCTGTGTTTTCCTTATCAAGAAATGGGGCTTGGGAGGTAACAGACCTTTAAGGCTTCAGGTCACATTTGGGCATCTTAGCATCCAAAGTGAAGCCAGATTCTCAAATGTCTTGATAAAATCTCCACAGAGGGTATTTTATGGCCTTGGAAGGTCTGAGTCTTGGAATGTATTCCTGATTATAGTGGACTTGTAGTTTTTCCCTAATTTCTCATTCTTTGAGAAATTAAACAAGCCAGAAGGCATCATAGCATGATACATTGCTTAGTATTAATGATCATTTCAATAATTTAGGTTTCAAATAAATCCAAGTTTAAACATAAATAAATGAATTGGTTGGGACCTTGATGACTTAGTATCTTATCATTGGAGAATGCAGGTTGGTGACTGAGATTATGTCTAGTTTAGTCATTTAAGTTTTGATTTAAGTATTTCTGTACTTTAGTGGAGTGTGATTACAGTGAATGCGCGTAAATTACAAGTTCTAGGGCAATATTTATAGTTAAATTTTTTAGTGTTCGAAAATAATCAATAATCCCTTCTAAGTTAAGTTTTTAGGTCAACAATTTACTGTTGTTTGATTCATCCTTTACTAAAGTCTATTTTAACTGGGAGAGTATAAATTAAGATCAACAATCTTTTTCCAGAAGTCCTGCCCCATAGAGGGGTACTAATTTTTGACTGTCAATCTTTCAAAAATGTTCCAATCTAATTGTGGAAAGATAAAAATATGTGCATATTTATTGATTACTTTTCTCACTATCACTTATCAATAACATTTCTGAGGATATTTGATGATTTGGATTTGTCACTTAGACGCTCTGCCATAAGTGTGGCGCTCACTTGTATTTTCGTCAGAAACTGCTTTTCCACAGATTAAGTCATGTGGAATAAATGTGATTTCTTTGCATTATTGTTCTTTATCTGTTCTAAAAATGACCATGGCTTTGTTCTTTTGAAAGTAGCACCTGGACCGCAGCGCTCTGAGAACATGACTGTGGAGAAAGTAGAATCGCCTCATGGACCAGCAGGTGATTACAAAATCAGAAACCAGAGTTTCAGCTTGTTTGTGGTCTTTGTGAATGTAACTTAGACGAATTGAATAAATAAAATGATGCTCTTTTCTAAATACATTTTTTTAAGTAGATGATAAAATTATCAGCAGTGATGAAGACTGAGACTTTGCTCACACAAAAACAGCAACTGTATGTCACAATTAGACTAAAGAAAGATCACTTCCTGCATCGAAAGGACAATTTTTTGGGATTCCTCTTTGTTGTGCCGGGTGGGCAGATCATCATCAGTTACTCAGCTACCTCGAATCACCTGCTTAGACTTCTGTATATAAACCCCTCCTCTGTACTCCTAGCCCAGTTAAACTAAGCCCGCCCGCTTGCCTGTCAAGCTCCAGCTCTCAGCCCCAGTCTCGCCTCACCCCTTGACACTAAAACTACCCTACATTCTCTTTGCCCGTGTCTGATGCGTTGACCGTACAGGCTCCCTCTTCATCGCAACACAATTACTGAGAGTTTTGTGTTTAAAATGTTTTTTTCTTTATTTTTCCCCAACTTCATGGTTGTGGTTTATTAGTTCTGCTGCTTGGAGAATAAATAAATGTACCTGCCATACATTTCCTTGCTGTATAAATTATCATCCATGGACTACGGGGAGAAACCAAAGGGATTTCCGGTTCCGGGTCGCGAGCAGGCGTGTCTCCAGCTCTCCTCAACTCTTTGGCTTTTAAAGTTGCTCACAAGCGACTTTAATCACCAAGCCACTGCAAAACACCTACTGCAATGAGGATAGTTGAACATGGCACTGAAGAAAAATTTTAAAGAAGATTTGACGGAGCTCAAAATCGCACTTGCAGCAGACGGGCTTAGCTATCTCCGGCTCTTCTGATTGATGCTAAGCTATCAGCTCTAATGGAGCTTGAGGCTAAGCTATCACCGCTTCTACAACTCGTGGAAGATTTACAACTGGAAATGGCATGTAATGAACAATGAGATAATCGCCAAGATCTCCTGGAGAGAAGGTTGCATCACATGGATCAACAAGTACGGATGAATAATGTGATTCTCACTGAACTACAACCCAGGGCGCGGCCTGGTTTTATTAATGTTAGCATGGATGCTAACGGAGCTATGATGGATGCTAATACGACCGTGGAGAATCAAGTTGGAGTATTTCTTGCGTCTAAAGGGATTTCCTTGGATCTAAATACCGTTGAGGTCTGTCATCTGCTTCCTCAAAGAATACGGATAAACCAGCGATCCTGATCAGGTTTGTGAATCGAAAGCACCAGATCGATCTGATGAAACACGCAAACACCTGAAGGGTACATCTGTGTATCTTAATGAACATCTCTCCAAATATTGAGAAATCCAAAATTAATACTGATCAGGCTAAGCACGCGAGAATTCTACACAAAAGGAAGCAGATCCATTCAGCATGGAGCCAGAACTCCAGAATCTTTGTCAAACTACTCGGACCACTCGGAGAATGACAGCTTCTGTAAAACTATTCAATTACATTCCGAAGACAAGAAATTGTCTTTTTTTTCTGGCTGAACTGAGAGATTGATGTAATTAAAAAAAGACCAGAAACACTAAACATTACTTCAAATAATCAGTATAAAAAAACTTTCAGGTTCATTACAATTCTCTATTCTGTCTGACCAACTGATTCAATTGAAAACCAGAACTTTGGTAAATTCAGCTTTTGAATCATTGAAGGAGAAAATCTTTTGGATCAATCTTGAGGAAAACTTCTCCTGTAACTGTAATGAAGCTATTTTACTGCAGAAAGTCAAAAGGACACAGACAGACTGACAGAGATGTTTCTGCTCTAAAAATGAACTCTGTTATTTCAGGAGTAACTGGAAAACTGCCTCAGTTCTTCCTCAGATTATTCCAGCTTTTCTTCCTCAGATTTCTCACAAACTCTGGAATGAAGACCAAAGAATCAGGATGTTTTTATTGTCAAATGATCAGAAACAACAAAGACGTGAAAAGACAGATCTTCAATCCAAAGTTGTCAAATGAAGCAAAAAGACAGAAAACAAATTGTAAATGTTCTTCTTTCTACAAACACAATCTTCTTCAGTTTGTTCTCTTGTAGTTTCTGTGTAGAACAAACAGACAGAAAGTCTTTGATTGTGATGTCACTGATTCCATCTTTGTTGCAGCTTCCTTCAGGTCACATGACAACAACACAAAAACATGAAGACAACATTTGTGTGACATTTAAATTCAAGCAGTCAAATCCCAAAGTTCAAAGAAACAACAAGAAAACAGATTTTACTCAAACTTTGAGATTCATTTTTCAAAAATGTCTCAAATCTACATTTTAGAGATTCGTCATTTCTCTCTTTATTTCTGACTACAAACTCGACTCCACAGAATAACAGTTAAAAGGTTTAGTTCAAAATGATGGAAAGCAGAGAAATCACTAAAAACAAAATATTTCCCTTCTTTCAGGAACTATTTAAGTTTACAGAACTCTGCTGAGGTTCCAACAGGATAACCCAATCTCACTCCAGCATGGAGGTTCTGAGTGAATGTGGTCTGGACTCTGTGGAGGAGAGTCATGCTTTCAGAGATGCTGTAGAAGGACAGAACACCTGCTCTGTGATCCAGGTACACTCCTACTCTGGAGGAAACAGGAGCTGAGATTGAGGTTTTTATGTTTTTGTGGACAAAGAAGAATCTGTCTGGATAACAAATTAATGCCCAAGATTTATCATTTAAACCAAATCCACTTTCATCTCCAGATCTACTGATGTTCTTGTATGCGACTGCTACATCCACATATTTTCCTTTCAACTCCACTTCCCAGTAACAACGTCCAGTAAGACTCTCTCTACTCAGAACCTGAAGGTATTTCGTTAATCTGTCTGGATGATCAGAATTGGACTGAAGTTTTTCCATCACTGTCACTTTTCTGTCCTCCTCTGACAGTAAAAGTTGTCTGTGTGCTGTGTTTGGATCCAGTGTGATTTGACATGAATATCTTAAGAAGTCAGCTCTGCTCTTTGGTTCTTGGTCTGCTTCTGGTAGTAAAAGATCCACATGAGTGACTGCCTGTAAGATGTTTGTCCATTCCGCTGTCAGAATGTCCTGCAGTTTGTCTGTGAGCTCTGACACAGCTGCTGTCACATCCTCAAAGTATCTCAGAGGACGGACATTGATGCTGGATGAGTGTGTGGACTCACTGAGTGGTGGCAGTGAGGGGTAGTTGAGCAGAAACTGGCTGTGATCCTCTGTGAGTGAGAGCTGCTTCAGCTCAGCGTCTTTGCTCTTCAGCTCAGTGATCTCCTGCTCCAGCTCCTCCTGAACATATTTGACTCGACTCACTTCAGTTTGCTGCTGGGATCTGATCTGCTGCTTCACATCACAGCTTCTTTTCTGGATGAGATGGATCATCTGAGTGAAGATCTTCTCACTGTCCTTCACTGTTTGATCAGCAGAGTGATTGATGGCCTCCACCTCCTGTTGAAGCAGCTTCACCTCTTTCTCTCTGTCCTGGATTCTCTGCTGGATTTGTTGTTGACTCTCCTCCAGATCTCTCTGCCTCTCAGTCCTTTCTGCTGCAGCTGAGACTGTGTCGTGTCCTCTATGTTCATCCACAGAGCAGAGATAACAGATACACTTCTGATCAGTGCGACAGAACATCTTCATCACCTCATCATGAATGGAGCAGATGTTCTCCTGCAGGTTCTTGGAGGGTTCCACCAGCTTATGTTTCTTAAATACAGCTTCATCTAAATGAGGCTGAAGGTGTTTCTCACAGTAAGAAACCAGACAGATCAAACAGTACTTGAGGGCTTTCAGTTTTCTTCCAGAGCAGAAATCACAGGACACATCTTCAGGTCCAGCATAGCAGTGATCAGCAGGAGCAGCTTGGAGTCCAGTCTTCTTCAGATGCTCCACTAAAGCTTCTAACATGGTGCTTTTTTCCAGAACAGGCCTCGTTGTGAAGGTCTTACTGCACTGAGGACAGCTGGGGATTTTCTCCTCTTCATCCCAGAATCCTTGAATACACTTCATGCAGTAGCTGTGTCCACAGGGAATAGTCGCCGGATCCTTCAGCAGATCCAGACAGATGGAACAGCTGAAGATTTTTTGATCCAGATCATTCGTGGCCATTTTTCTTCAGAGTTCCAGTTGAAGAAGCTTCAGTTCTTTCTACAGTGAAGGTTTCCTCACAGCTTGTTTTCCTATAAGACTTTGAACTCTCAAATGTTTCGTCATCAGGAGGAGGGATTTCAGGATCATATTCCAGGATAGTCTAAGACTTTACAGACGATTTTAGTGTAACTCGTAAACATTTAATGGCTTTAATCTCAGTCAAAGATCATGAAAGTGACAAAGTACAAAATTCTACATGGTTATCGACAAATGTGTTTTGGTAAAAACAATCATAAGTTGTTTGGAATAAATCTAAAGAGACTTTAGATCTAAGTGAGTTTTTCCTGCATAGAAAATTTGGTGGCGGCCCCCTACCTAATTTACGAACAACGCCAGCTCATTCCCTGTAATTGCAGTTACTCACATCCGGGTGCATTTTACTGTGAAACACACAGATACTGATGACAACGCAATCAAAAGGGCTGAGCATTAAGACTGTAACGGATCATGGATGATCCATGGTCCATACGGAGCCACGGTTCGGGCCACAAGCATAACCCCCCCCCCCTCCTCCTCCTCCTACCCTGCTGCTGCGTTCCTCGCGTACACATTATTTAAATCATCTTTGTTTTAACATGCATCCAAGTTGCTTCTTGACGGTTATCCAAAACCGGAAGCTCCCGCCGTGTGTGGGAGGAGAGATCAGGTTTATTTATTTTGAAGAGCTGAATAAAATCATCGGTACGTGTCTCCCAGTTTGAGTTCTGATCTCCGGGTGAAGAGCAGCCACGGCTCAGTTTCGGGAGGAACGCGCCGTCAGGGGATGACTGTATGGCAAGCCATAAGGATCAAAAATTGCTTGGAAAAGCTGGCATGGGCTTCACCTGTGCATATACCACGGATAATAATCCGTATTTGAAATATTTAAATGTTCCCACATTTAGTTTCAAT
Source organism: Oryzias melastigma (assembly GCF_002922805.2). Taxonomy (NCBI): domain Eukaryota; kingdom Metazoa; phylum Chordata; class Actinopteri; order Beloniformes; family Adrianichthyidae; genus Oryzias; species Oryzias melastigma. The sequence continues at coordinate 13,162,552 of NC_050528.1, forward strand.
ACTACAATTAATAAAAAAAAAAAGAAAGTTTGATTTTAATATTTTCTTTGAAGATTTAAATTGGACGGGGGATATTGCATATGAATCATTCTTTTTCTCTCAGTTTTTGTAGATTTGGTCTCCAGATGTGTAAATGTAATCAGAAACTACATGTTTTTACATTTTTGTTTATGTTCAAAGTTCAAGGATCTGTGAGTGTATATTTATGCTTTAAAGTTCTTTATACGTTTTCTCAATTATGTTTTAAAGCTTTTCAACAATGTAATTTTAGGCAATTTTTTTTCCTTGTTTCTTCCTGTTTTCTTTTACTTGTTATTAATTTGAAAAATAATCTGAATCGTGACCCTAAACCCCTACATTTTAAGAGCCTAACCCAGCTACTTTTGGGTGAAGGTTTATTATTCCATGCACATTTCAAATATTACGCCAGAAAAATATCATAACAAACAAACCATTATCAAGACAACAAAGAATAATCGTAACAACTATAATGCAATCAAATTCAAATCAATTTTATTTATATAGCACCTTTCATGTAATAAAACATCTCTAAGTGCTGTACATAAAACAAATAAAAATACTACAAAAAGCATGATAAACAGAGAAACAAACAGATATAATAGAAAATAATAAAAGATTATGAGCAAACCCAAAGCAAGCAGTACACAGAGGAGTAACCTGAAGGCACTGTCCACCCTGCCCTGTCTTATTGGCTGGGGTGTTAGCATCCAAGCAACACGAGCATGTCATGTTTATCCCTAGTAGCCTCCGGCCCAAAGCCCCCAGCCACCCAGGCCCAGTGCGCCCAACTGAGCACACAAGGCTACAGTTCAACATGAGTAACAGGCTTAAAACAAATAAATACATGGTAAAATACAAAATATAAGAGCAAAATGCTAAATCCCAAATGCCATCTACTTAAAAGCTGAGTTAAATAAATGTGTCTTAAGCTTCTTTTTAAAAACCTCAACAGTGGATGAGGCCCATAATATCTCAAAGAGGCCTCGCTGTGGATTTTTGTCTTCACTCTAGGGACCTTCAGCAAGCCCGCACCCGTAGACCTGAGACCTCTGGGAGGTTCATAAGTTAAAAGTAAATCTGACATAAAAGAAGAACTAGGACCATTAACACTTCTGTAAACTATTAAAAGAATCTTAAAATCAATCCCTAAGCTGACAGGGAGCCAATGGACTCCCTCTGCCTTGATTCGTGTGTTGTTCAAAGCTGAGATCTTCAGAGATCACAACGAGGTTCCTTACTGTGTTACAAACATTTATACAGTTGGAAGGCGGATAAACTTGAACCCTTTCTCTCCCAGCTTCAGAACCAATAACCAAGACCTCAGTTTTGTCTTGGTTGAGCTGCAGGAAGTTCTTTGCCATCCACTTTTTAATATCTATAATACAGTTTAAAAGCCTGTCCATGGGAGCCATGTCATTAGGAGACATAGCTACATACAGTTGTGTGTCATCAGCATAGCTATAAAAGTTAATGCCCTGTCTCCTGATGACTCACCGAGTGGAAGCATGTACAGATTAAAAAGTGTGAGACCCAGGACAGAGCCTTGATGCACCCCACATGTCAGTTTCTGGCTTTCAGATGAAAATTCATTTAAGTTAACAGTCAGATATCTGTCTGTGAGGAAGGATTTAAACCATTTCAAAGCCGTCCTGGTGTTATCAACCATGTCATGAAGTCTACGTAACCCATCCGCTCTCCTTGGTTTGTTTACATTAAAAGTGGGGTCATCTGGACAGTGCGCTGAACTTTTTTTTTCAGTGATTGTCGATCTTCACTGGTGTCCAATGACAGACATGAAGTCTTGTCCACTTTTGTCCACATTGTCATGAAAGGAATCACACATCAATATATGGGTGGAGTCATCTGGACCCTAAAGATAGCAGAAGGGTTTAAAAGGTTAGGATGGTCAACTGTGTTGAAGGCTGCACTCAGGTTCAGTAAGACTAAAACAGATACTTTTTCCATGTCTGTATTGGACCTGAGATCATTTGAGACCCTGACAAGTGCCATCTCTGTTGAGTGGTGTGGTCTAAAACCCAACAGAAACTTTTCTAAAATATTATTTTCACTAATAAAATCATTAATTTGAGTAAATGCAAACTTTTCTAAAATTTTACTTAAAAATGACAGGTTGGATACTGGCCGGTAGTTGTTTAATTTGGAGACATCTTAACCGCCCTTCTTCAGAATGGGTCTCACCATAGCAGTTTTTGGGGATGCAGGGAAGACACCAGTCTGAAGAGAGAAGTTCAAGATGCTCAGTAGCTCTTTGTCACAGGATGTGAAAACTGACATAACCCTTCCACTATCCTTGGGGTCCAGATGACTCCAACCATATACTGATGTATGATTCCCTCCATGACAAATGTGGACAAAGGTGGACAGGATTTTATGTCTGCCATGGACATTAGTGAAACTCAAAAATCAAAGATAAAAAAAAAGTTCAGCGCACTGTCTTGTGGGGTCTATTTTATCTATTGTGGCAAAGATGATCTTTGACTTTGACCTATTTTTGCAATTAACTTTGAGAGCTAATCCTGTCTTGCCTTTTTAATTGAGTTATTGGAGTATAATGTATTTCTATACATTTGGTAGTGTATTGTGAGTTTTGTTTTGCGGAATTGTCGTTCTGCCTTTCCTGCCATCCTTTTAAGCTTCTTAATGTCTTCAGTTTTCCATGGAGACTGAGCTTTGTCTTCGACAGTTTTTAATTTTAATGGGGCAACTTCATTGGGGTGCGCGCTAGAGGCTGACATTTTTCCGGGATTCCCACGGGTCACGGGATTCCCGCGGGATGGGAGTCATCTCTGCCATTAATCACGGGACCGGGACAGGACGGGATTAACTTCTGACGGGAGCGGGACGG
>NC_050528.1:13165454-13184145 GCF_002922805.2 Oryzias melastigma
AAAAAAAAAAAAAAAAAAAAAAAGGTGGAGCCATGTTGTAGTTTGTGACAGCATGACTACAATGTAAATCAGTTACAAGATAACATTACCCAGAAGGCATCAGTTCTCATGGTTTTCCCGGCTGAATGCGCAGTGATGGCGGCGATAGGGAGAACTTCAACGAGCGGCAAATCCAATTCCGAAGAAATTAAAAATGACATCCAGCGACGGGTACGATCGAAAGACACATCTGTTAAGTTTAGTGAGCTGGAAGGAAAATCCGATGTTTTAAAAAAATTCACGAGAGTCGAGTGCGATTGTGTTGCAACACCGTATGCAGCTTGCAGAAAATGCTTCACTGTTGTGAAATACGGCAGTGATTCCAGGACGAGCGGTCTAAAGAGACACAATTGCAAGGGAACTTTTGGGTCAAATCAACCAAGCATCTCTTCGTTTGTCAAGCGGAAATTGCCTTCTGGTGTAAAGTCTCATTTGGCCGACAAAATTGCACGCAAGTGCAGCCAAGACCTCAGGCGCTCCGATTGTGGAGGGAAAGGGTTTCATTAAGGTAGCACAAAAGATGTTCGACATCGGCGCGAAATACGGGAGTAACATACAGGTGGAAGACATTTTGCCCAGTGCACGGACAGTTTCCCGTCATGTGGAAGGGGAATATGACAAAGTCAAGCGGCTGGTTCTGGAGGAGCTTCAGCAGGTGTGTCCTGTTTGTTTGTTTGTTTGACTAAAATTGTTCTTTTCATGCAGATTGCAGACTATGCTGTGAGCACAGACCTCTGGACAGAGCAAAGAACCAACACACACTACATCACTGTTACTGTTCACTACATTCTCGACTGGAAAATAGTGAACCGGATTTTGGCCACAAGAGAGATGGAAGGAGTTAAATCGAGTGAACACATCAGAAGGACTGTGGAGGGAATCCTGCAGGTATATCACTGTGTCTATGTCTAATATCAGATCATCTTTATGTGCCAGTATTATTACCAACTAAAGACAGGGAACATATGAGACTTTTTGGCAACAGTAGCAACAACATATAACTTGTTTATAGAAGAGACATGTCATTTATACTACAGAAGCCAAATGTGTGTTATTATACATTTGTGTGTGTTGCAGGGAGCAACACAGATGATTTGTAGGAACATTAAAGACTCACTCCAATGAAAATTCTTTTTGGTGTTTTTAACATGTTCTTGAAGCATTTTATTAATTTTGGAGGACACGTAAAATTGTTTAAGATTGAAATGACATATTTCTTTATTCAAATCGAATTGAATTGGGTTCAGATGAAATCTCACTCAGGTTAGTGAAGCATATATTGCTATTGGCAGGCCAAAATCTTTCTTCTCCATTTCATTATGAATCATTCACTCACAGACAAATAGATCTATGAACGTTTTTGTTTTCCTCGTCTGAGCTGAAATCTGGATCAGAACTGTATAGCTGGATAGCTACAAAATTGCTTGCCATTTTTTTGCTACACTAATGCTAGATTGGGCTTGTGAGGTTCTTGTTGCTAGCAGAAGAGACTGTAAACAAAGGAATGCTTGGAAATTAGCCACACTAGGCTAACTTCTGCTCCAACTGTCAGAATCCAGAAGTAAATTTCTAATGAGCTCCGCTTCTCTGCTGAAACTGTGTCCTAAAAAACATAACATGTTTTTTGATTTTGGCTAAAAACTAAATAATCATAACTAAAGACAACTGGGGACAATTTGAAAATAGAAAAAGGTATTTAGAGTTTGTATTTAGAATAAATAACTTAATTTAAAAATTGTGTATAAAAACAATTTTCTTTTTAAAATCTTTTATTTTATTTGAATATTTCCTCTTATTTTACACAGGAATTTGGCGCCCTGAACAACAACAATGTTTTTGTTACTGATAATGGCTCAAATGTGGTTGCAGCCTTCAAAGATTATGTCCGACTCTCCTGTGCTGGCCATAATATCCATTTAGTAGTAAAACATGTATTTGACCACTTGAACGAGGACAATCCAGAGCACAGCAGAATCATCAAGCTGTTTAAGGAGACGAAGACCCTCGTCACACACTTTAAAAGAGCAGGGTAAGATACCATTAAATGTGGTCATTTATTTTTGGAAAAGCTGCTTGATAATGAAATATATAAGGAACTAATTTAAAGATCCTGTAACAACTATTTCTCCTGTGTCCTCTTTATGTTTTAGATTACAAAAAGAACTGGACCAGTCACTGAAGCAAGCTGTCGAGACAAGGTGGAACACCAGACTAGCAATGCTCCAGTCTGTTAATGATGCTTTAAGATCTGGGAAGCTGCATGACATCCTGCTTCGTAGAAATGAACTTCGTTACCTCAACAACATAGACTCTGAACTTCTTGAAAATCTCATCCATCTCTTGAAACCTTTTGATGAGGCTACAAGGCATCTTTCAACTGATCAGACACCTACCCTTCACCTTGTCCTACCAACTAAGGCTACCCTTCTGAGAGGTTTGTTGATCCAAGATGGAGACGGCAAGATTGTGGCAGAGGTAATAAAAAACATTTCTTATTCTTATTTACTTGGTGGACACAGCTGGTTGTTCAAGTAGCAAACATGAGCTTGGTCCTATTCTATAGACTGTGGATGTGGGCCTCATGTTTTTCAAGAGAAATAATGTACTTTATAGATACTAATGTAATGTTGTTAATTACTTTAATTATTTGCGGGATATAAACTTCACCACACCTTAAGCCCAGTCTGTGTGTCTATGAAGCTCTTTTTCTTGTCATGACGATATTGAATATGTTGTCATGATATCATTATATGTATGTTATCTGATGTCACTCATCCTCCCCTAGCTGAAAGAGAAGTTAGCCCAGGCAGTGGAGATTAAGTTCAAGGTCCACCTGTACCATAAGGTAGCCACAGCACTCTCTCCTAGCCTGAGAACTTTCTTAAAGAAAACTCTCAACGGCGAGGAATATGAGGAGGTCATCAGCACTCTGACGACATTCACAGAAACAACAGGGAAAGAGAAGACAGTGACAGGCCTTGTGGAGAAAGAGGGTGAATAACACTAGCATCAACAGAGCACTCTCAGAGCATTTCTATATCTAATCACAAAAAGAGGTTTTCATTAATTTAGAGGTACACATAATCATTCATAGTCGCCTGTATTACATTATAGGTAGTGATATATAGGTATGTTAGAGTAATAAGTATCTTTAGCTACAAAATCTAAAAAGTACTATATTGTAAATTAAGGAAGCTGAAAACGGCCTGCCCTACTTATTTTTCATTTTGTTTTTGTTGTTATGGTGAGATAATATCTTGTTATAACGAGAAAACGAACTTTGTTTTCTTGTTATAAGGAGATCATCAAGAACGGAAAATGTAGTGTCCCTCTCTCCCTTTCCTGTACAGAGATGCGGAGACTTCACTTGATTAAAGTCTCTTCGGTTTGTCATTCACAACAAAAACAGTAGAAAAAAAACACTCGACAAATGTTTTTTAGTCTATTTTTTATTTATTAATGGATCTACACTCCTCAAACCTCTTAACTCCATCTCATCCACCCCTCCCTTTATTTTACTAAAACCCCCGAACAAACATGTTGATTGATAGAACCCAGGGCTGACCAGTGTGCCTGCATGGTGCGTTCACTGAACTCTGGACTTAGCTGACCCAAACAGCCACTCGGCCCAACTCAGTCCACTTCTGTCATTTTTATAAAATCATCAACAAAACAAAGCAGTTTTTCAGAAAAAATGTCAACACTATTGAATCAATCAATTACAGTTCTGATGTTTGACATTTTCTCTGATGAACTGCTTTGTTTTTCTGCTGATGAGCTGCATGCAGACATGCTCGACAGCCCTGGGTTCTATCAACCAACCTGCTGTCGGGAGTTTAGGGAAATGAAAAGAGTGGGGCTGTGTGCATGAGACAGAATTAAGACGTTTAAGGAGCATAGATCCACTAATAAATAAAATATAGACTCAAAGCAGTGTTTTCTCCTCATGTTTTGTTGTTAACCACAAAATAAAGAGAGTTAAATCAAGTACAGTCTGTGTCCATGCGGGATAGGGAGAGAGGTTCTTCATTATCTAGTTATAACGATAAAACAAACTCTATTTTCTCTTTATAACAAGGTAGTGGATCTCGTTATAATGAGAAAACAATCCAAAAAATAGGTAGGGGAGGCTGTTTCGGCTTCCGTATTAAATGACAACGTCTTACAACAATTTATTTTGTCTGAAGGTGCAAGCCCGATGCAAGGAGTGTCAAAAGAGCACAACTTCTTTTCGAGTTGTGTTGAAGAGGAGAGCAAGGACACTAGGGATGAGGAGTCACAGGGGCGACAGTAGGACACTAGGGATGAGGAGTCACAGGGGCGACAGTCGGTGGTCCAATATCTGAATGACACCAAATTAACACGTCTTCTGTCTCTTCTTGACTTCTAGAGGGAAATGTCAGGTGGTCTTGAAAAAGTCGCCAAGAGACTACTAGCCATACCTGCGACAAGCACGTCATCAGAACGTTGCTTCAGTGTTGCTGGCAGGCTCATAGAGGAGAGGCGTTCCACACTTGCACCGGAAAATGTGGATGCACTAATATTTCTCCACAGCAACTCATGAACTGAACTTATTACAGCTGTGGTGTTGTGTTTGCCTGTTGCTTGTTCTTTGTTCTTCTAAACAGGCAGAGGTGCAGTGTTTCTTGAAAAAAACATTTAATGTTTTTCCCTTTGGGCTCCAAAGGAGTTTCACTCTTGATGTTTGAACTTTGCAATAAATAATTGAAGTGTAACTTTACGTTTGTGTTTATTTATTTATGAGGCTTTTTTTTAAATTCTCTTTCTGTTTATTCCCTGGTGTGGTTCGATGGTGCTGGAGAAACTTGGTGGCTACTGGTTGGAAGTGGGTTTGTTTCCAGCTCATCACAGTGCTTCATGCAGGGACAGAGACAATATTCTGCACACACCAATTTGCAGTATCCAATTAACATGCCAGGATCTTTGGACGGTATGAAAAACAGGGATGCCTACTGCTTAGTTAATCCACGCATGAACGTCAGATTATGACCTCCACGCAGAAAGATTATCATTCCCAGCTGGGGAATCAGGCAGGTGACCTGGAGCCTGACTCACCACAACACTACAGTGCTTGAAAATGTAGAAACAGAATAAGCTACTGCTCTAAAACATGTTGGAAGCAGATGCAATTAAATTTAATGTTTTACATTATGACAAAAAAAAAAATAAGGGACCGGGACAGAAGCGGGATCATTTTGAACGGGAGTGGGACAGGAGTGGGAGTCAGATGGCTGGGAACGGGATGGGACAGGATCATTTTTTTAACTTTGGTCCGGGAGCGGGACGGGACAGGATTATTCTTTGTGGGAGCGGGACGGGACGGGAGTGAAAATCCCCTCCCGTGTCATCCTCTAGTGCGCGCGTGTGGATTCTGCGTGTCTCTGGTCCTCAACCACCGCTAATAAGGGAAATACTGTATGTTAATAATGTAGTATCCTTTGCAAGAAGATTGCGGGTGTTGTGAAATGAGAGTGCGTGCTTCAAAATGTGCGTTTTAGCTCAGGAGAGGGCTGGGGAAAGAGGGAAGCAGCACGCGCTGCGAGGAGAGAAAGAAATAAAAGCAGCGCGTCAGCGTGGCGAACAGTTGCTGTCAATTGTCAGTGCAAGGAATAGTAATAAAGAAAATTTCTCTAAGAACTGAGACGGATTCTTTATCTCCACGCGCTCCGGAGGCTCTGAAGCTTCAAACATGGAGGAGAACCCTGGAGGAAGAGCATAAACCAGCGATCCTGATCAGTTTTGTGAATCAAAAGCACAAGATAACTCTGATGAAGCAACGCAAACACCTGAAGGGTACATCTGTGTATCTTAATGAATCTCTGCATATATCACACTGATCTGGGAAAGCACGCGAGAATTCTACGCTAAAGGAAAAAGATCCATCCAACATGGATCCAGAACTCCAGAATAGTTGTCAAAACCATTGACTGTATATAAGAACTACTATTATAACTTATTTTTGTAACTATTTTTACAGTCAATGGTCAAAACATTTTGACCACTCAGACTTGGACCACTTGGAGACTGAAAGCTTTTAGAAAACTCTTCAATTACATTCAGAAAACAAGATATGATCTGAATTTATTTCTGGCTGAACTGAGAGATTGATGTAATTTTAAAAAAAGACCAGAAACACTGAATATTTCTACAAATAATCAGTATCTAAAAACTTTCATCTTCATTACAGTTCACTGTTCTGTCTGAGCAACTGATTCCATTGAAAACCAGAACTTCGGTAAATTCAGCTTTTGAATCAATGAAGGATACACTTTTGGATCAAATCTTGAAGAAAACTTCTGCTTTGACTGTAATAAAGCTGTTTTACTACAGAAAGTCAAAAGGACACAGACAGACTGATAGAGATGTTTCTGCTCTAAACATGAACTCTGTCATTTCTGGAGTTCAAGGAAAACTGCCAGTTTTTCCTGTCAGTTCTTCCTCAGATTATTTCCACTTTTCTTCCTCAGATTTCCAACAAACTCTGGAATGAAGACAAAAGAATCAGGATGTTTTATTGTCAAATGATCAGAAACAACAAAGACATGAAAACACATATCTTCAATCCAAAGTTGTCAAATTAAGCAAAAAGACAGAAAACAAAATTGTAAATGTTCTCCTTTCTGCAAACACAATCTTCTCTTTCAGTTTCTTCTCTTGTAGTTTCTGTGTAGAACAAACACAGAGAAAGTCTTTGATTGTGACGTCACTGATTCCATTTGTGCTGCAGCTTCCTTCAATTCACATTACAACACAAAAGCATGAATGAAACATTTGTGTGACATTTTAATTCAAACAGTCAAATCCCAGAGTTCAAAGAAATGACAAGAAATCAGATTTTACACAAAAAACTTTGAGATTCATCTTCAAAAATGTCTCAAATCCACATTCTAGAGATTTTTCATTTCTCTCTTTATTTCTGAGAACAAACTCGACTCCACCGAATATTAACAGTTAAAAAGTTTAGATGAAAATGATGGAAAGCAGAGAAATCACTAATATCAAAACATTTCACTTCTTTCAGGAACTATTTAAGTTTACAGAACTCTGCTGAGGCTCCAACAGCATAACCCAACCTCACTCCAGCATGGAGCATCTGAGTGAATGTGGTCTGGACTCTGTGGAGGAGAATCATGCCTTCACAGATGCTGTAGAAGGACAGAACACCTGCTCTGTGATCCAGGTACACTCCTACTTTGGAGGAAACAGGAGCTGAGATGGAGGTTTCAGTGTTGTTGTGGTAAAATGAGAAACTGCCTGGAGAACAAAGTAATGTCCAAGATTTGTCATTAGAACCAAATAAGCTTTCTCTTCCAGATCTGCTGATGTTCTTGTATGCGACTGATGCACAAACATATTTTCCTTTCCACTCCACCTCCCAGTAACAACGTCCAGTCAGACTCTCTCTACTCAGAACCTGAGCGTAAGTAATAAATCTGTCTGGATGGTCAGAATCAGACTGAAGTTGTCTCATTACTGTCACCTTTCTGTTCACCTGTGACAGTAACAAACGTTCATTTGCTGTGTTTGGATCCAGTGTGATTTGACATGAATATCTTAAGAAGTCAGCTCTGCTCTTTGGTTCTGGTTCTGGCAGTAAAACATCCACACGAGTGACTGTTGGTGAGATGTTTGTCCATTGCTCTCTCAGAATGTCCTGCATTATGTCTCTGAGCTCTGACACAGTTGCTGTCACCTCCTCAAAGTATCTCAGAGGACGGACATTGATGCTGGATGAGTGTGTGGACTCACTGAGTGGTGGCAGTGAGGGGTAGTTGAGCAGAAACTGGCTGTGATCCTCTGTGAGTGAGAGCTTCTTCAGCTCAGCGTCTCTCCTTTTCAGCTCAGTGATCTCCTGCTCCAGCTCCTCCTGAAGATCTTTGACTCGACTCACTTCAGTTTGCTGCTGGGATCTGATCTGCTGCTTCACATCACAGCTTCTTTTCTGGATGAGATGGATCATCTGAGTGAAGATCTTCTCACTGTCCTTCACTGTTTGATCAGCAGAGTGATTGATGGCCTCCACCTCCTGTTGAAGCAGCTTCACCTCTTTCTCTCTGTCCTTTATTCTCTGCTGGATTTGTTGTTGACTCTCCTCCAGATCTCTCTGCCTCTCAGTCCTTTCTGCTGCAGCTAAGACTGTGTCGTGTCCTCTATGTTCATCCACAGAGCAGAGATAACAGATACACTTCTGATCAGTGCGACAGAACATCTTCATCACCTCATCATGAATGGAGCAGATGTTCTCCTGCAGGTTCTTGGAGGGTTCCACCAGCTTGTGTTTCTTGAATGCAGCTTCATCCAAATGAGGCTGAAGGTGTTTCTCACAGTAAGAGGCCAGACAGATCAAACAGGACTTGATGGCTTTCAGTTTTCTTCCAGAGCAGAAATCACAGGACACATCTTCAGGTCCAGCATAGCAGTGATCAGCAGGAGCAGATTGGAGTCCAGTCTTCTTCAGCTGATCCACTAAAGAGGCAAACATGAAGTTTTTCACCAGAACAGGCCTCGGTGTAAAGGTCTTCCTACACTGAGGACAGCTGGGGATTTTCTCCTCTCCATCCCAGAATCCTTGAATACACTTCATGCAGTAGCTGTGTCCACAGGGAATAGTCACCGGATCCTTCAGCAGATCCAGACAGATGGAACAGCTGAAGGTTTCTTGATCCAGATCAACTTCTTTCTGCGCCATTTCTCCTCTCAGATACAAAGACCGTGTGAGTTCCACTTCCTCATAAACAGGTTGGACTCTGATCTTCCATTCAGCTTCTCTCTTCTCTGCTGGTTACGCCCATCATGATAAAGCAGATGTAAACAAAACATATGGGCAAACCGGAGCTGCAGATCAGGAGGAGGAGAACTGAAGATGACTTTTAAACAGTTCATCATTCATCTTCCAGTCCGCCTCTTCCCTTTCGGGGTCGCGGGGGTGCCGGAGCCTATCCCGGCTACTGATGGGCGAAGGCGGGGTACACCCTGGACAGTTCGCCAGTCTGTCGCAGGGCCTCAATCACACACACATTCACTCTCACATTCACACCTAGGGGCAATTTAGGGTCACCAATGAACCTATGAAGCATGTTTTTGGACGGTGGGAGGAAGCCGGAGTCCCCGGTGAAAACCCACGCATGCACGGGGAGAACATGCAAACTCCACACAGAAAGGTCCCAGCCGGGATTTGAACCGGGGCCTTCTCGCTGTGAGGCTAGAGCGCTAACCACTGCGCCACCGTGCAGCCCTTTTAAACAGTTTCTTTCAGAAATATTTTTTAGTAAAATACAGAGGTAGTACAGGACATTCAGCTGTATGGCCTTCCACTTTGCTGTTCTTATTTGCCAACCTTCCACCCCCCCCAAATAAAATATTCTAGCTCCTCCCCTATTTACACTCACTGGCCACTTTATTAGGTCAGGGGTCTGTAACCTGCGGCTCCAGAGCCACATGTAGCTCTTTTATCTCTCCATGGTGGCTGCTCGGCTTAAGGGAAATAAAAAAGTAATTTTCAAAAGTTTGGAGATTAGCTATTATTTTAGCAAAATGCTAACGTTTTTGGCAAAATTGTTATCTACTGCAATTTTTAGGTTAATTTAGAGTTTAGCTTCAATTTTAGCTACAGGCAAACATTTTTGACTAATTTACTGAGGAGTTTTATACTAATTTGGGGTTTAGCTAATAATTTAGCAACATGCTGATGTTCTGTGCTAATTTGTTATCTACAGAAGTTTTTTGGGATAATTTAGAATTTACATTCTATTTTAGAAACATACTAGCTTTTTTAGACTGATTTAATTTACTGGGCTGCACGGTGGCGCAGTGGTTAGCGCTCTTGCCTCACAGCAAGAAGGCCCCGGTTCAAATCCCGGCTGGGGGATCTGAAAAACATCAACTGGAGACCTTTTTGTGTGGAGTTTGCATGTTCTCCCCGTGCATGCGTGGGTTTTCACCGGGGACTCCCGCTTCCTCCCACCGTCCAAAAACATGCTTCATAGGTTAATTGGTGCCTCTAAATTGCCCCTAGGTGTAAATCTGAATGTGATTGAGGCCCTGCGACAGACTGGCGACCTCTCCAGGGTGTACCCCGCCTTCGCCCTTCAGTCGGCCGGGTTAGGCTCCGGCACCCCCGCGACCCCGAAAGGGATAAAGCAGACAAAAAAATGAATGAATGAATGAGTCCCTGTACTAATCCACAGTGGTGAAGAAAGAGCTCAGCAAAATAGCAAAACTCTCAATTTACTGGTCAATCATTGTTTCAAAACTCAACTATGGTCATGAGCTCTGGGTCATGACTGAAAGAACAAGGTCCGAAATACAAGCGGCTGAAATGAGATTCCTTTGTAAGGTGGCTTACTTAGAGATATGACGAGAAGCTCCGTCATCCGAAGAAAACTTACACCTGGTTCACACTGTGTACTGGCAAGAAATTGCATCAAGATACATGAAAAAAAGCAAAAAACAAATTAAAATGCCTGTTCTCATCCATCGCTTTTAATCACTTATTGGTGTGTTTTTATTCAGATAATTATGATTTTTTTTGGAAAAAGTGAACTTGGAAAATTGTATTTTGTTTTACATTTCTGGAATGTTGATAGTTTGCGAATATGTGTAATGCAAACGTAGCTATTGTTGTGCAACAGAAGGTAAGAATATGTGGTTCAAATAATAAACCCCTCTGACAGTAGATTATACCTTTCACCATCATTTAACAGAGTTACCTCGCATGCTAAAAAAAATTTAGTATAAATACCCAAACTTGATTAACTTGAACGAATTACCCAAAACTACAACACATTAGGTATATTAAAGAAAGACAAAAAAGAAAAAAAAAGATACATGAAAAAAACCTGTTTATTTTCAAAATATAACCATTTTTTACAATTAAACACAGCAATTGACAAATGCGATGTTGTTTTTGTATCCAAGCAGACTGTAGAAATGAAAATAAACATACATTCCCAGCACCCACACACCCCCACAGCCCGACACACAGAGAGACGGATACGCACAGATCAACTTAGTGGGCTGACTCCGGAGCAGGGCGTGGGGCTGGGTTTTGGGTGTAAAAAAACAACAGAGAGGCAGAGAGCTGTTCTTCTTAGCAGAAACATGTGGTAATATTTTTAGGTTATTAATTTACCCATGATAGCAAAAGTGAAAAAGCTCTAGCAGAAGCCCCTGCCGATCATTGTGGAAAAATGCATGTCTGCTGTGAATTGCAGGAGAGACCAGACGCCATGCGCAATCCGCTCTGTGTTCAGTGCGAACCAGGCGTTAGAGTAGAGCTGCTGCTCCTCCACGTCGAGTGGAGACAGTTGAGGTGGCTCGCTGAGCATCTCCATGGTGTGGTATTCTGGTCAAGGCCCACCATCTGGAGACTCCAGGATAGACCCAAGAAGAGACTATGTCTCTTGGCTGCCCTTGAAATGCCTCAGGGGCCTCCTAGAAGAGCTGTGGAAGGAGAGTGTGTGTTCAGACTGAACACAATTACAGAATTCCCCTCTTATTTGTGGGGGTTATGGACCGGAGACACCTGCAATCACATTGAATCCGCAGACCCCTCCGGAGTTTGCATCTCATCCATCCCCAACAGCCCTAGAATGTCTGTTATCGATCCATGCTCGTCAGAAACACTTCTGATCATGATTTGTAAACATTTATAAAATACCATTGGAGTATTGCTCAACATAAAGAGTTTTATTTAATCAGAACAAAAGACTGTACAACAGAGTACTTTGTGACGCACAGAGGAACCGTCTCTGTGTCTTTAAACCAATGCAGCGTGCTTCCTCCTTCAACAAATAAGTGTGCGAGGGTATCTACTTTCAGTCGGCCGACCACAAGCTTCCTGCTTCGCTCCATTCTGATGACACTTGTAGACGACTAGGACAATGTACATCTTCAATTTCCTCATCTGAGTTGGCATCTGGCTCAAAGCTGTATTTTTGTTGAACCCCTAATATTAGCTTGTATTCGTGAGGGGCTGTAAGCTAGAGGGAGAGAATGTAAACAAAGACGTGATGGGAAATGAGGAGGGACTTAGTCTGTGGCAACAGGTTTCCCACAGCCCACAATTTCTGATGAACTGCCACTCTGCACATGAACATGATTAAAAGACCACTGGGAACAATTTTGCAAAGCTCAAAAGATCAATGGAGTGGTAAAAAAAAAACTAAAAATAGACCATGTAGAAAATATAACACAAAACAAATCAAAGGACACATTCAACATATTTTAAAAACACAAAAGCCTCTTTATGAAAGGAACAGAAGACATCATGATCCAACAGACTCGAAGAAGCGACATCACCAGATTTCAACCATCTCACCTTTTGGGACTGTCGTGGTGCAAAGGTAAAGCACTTTGGACCTTAAACTAAGGCAGGAAGGGCATTTACCATGAAACTTTCTGAACATCTGTGCTTCCCTCTTTTGTCTGGACCAAAGAATCTTACACTTTCTGGTTTTTGACCTTCTTGTGTGACTAAGATTTCGGAATTTGCTGCGAAGATTAAAAACCTCTTAAAGGGACTCCTCTCCTTCGGATGAAAAGAAAGGAGTTCAAGTCTGTGATCATCTCGCTACCAAATTCCCCAGACAGGATTTGGTTTGTGAGCTGTAGGAAGCCAGTGAGATCAGCAGCTTCCTGTAGCTGCAAGTTTTAGAAAGACCAGTTTTTTTAGTGAATGGGCTGGCAACACCATGACTGAACCTACACTCAGAGCCAAGAAAAAACCTGCAGCTTCTTCTGCTTCTCTCCTGAAACCCAGGAATCCTGCAGAAGAGGCAAAACTCAGGAGCAGAAACTGTTCAAGTTTCTGACACTCATCGCTTCTGGAAAACTCAGCCACATCTTTAGCTTCAGGATTCTGGACTTAGTGTTCTCCTGCTGCAAAAAACTCCTTCTGCTCATTGACTGTATTTTTTACAGTCAATGCTTCTGCTTCACAGCTGTGAAATCCAAACACTGTCTCTCCCAGTTTATTCCTCAGGTTTCCAGCTCTATATGGATCTAATAAAAGAAAATCCTGTCAGGCTTTTGTTGTGCTACTTCCAGGAAGTTTGATAGCTCTGAGGTTTTTGCACGAGGCTGCAGCACCGTGCTGCTCTCACGTTTGGAAATCCAATTAAGCTGACCGTCGTCCCTGAAGGTAAGAAAAAACACGTTCTTCTCAACGTTTTAGAGAGAATGGCCTCCTATTGCTGTATGTTGGTTTCAGAATTTAGTTTTTGTGTTTGAAACTTAAACTTGATCATCGGTGATACATTTTTACTTTTGCTTCCAGAGCAAAATGTTAGAGCAAAAACAAGAATCATCAGATGGTGTTGGTGTCAGGGTGTTGCCACAATCATAATTTCAGTTCATTCAGGCCCTTCAGAAGATCAGAGTCCTGCAGCGTTTGGATGCAGACAACTGGAACATGCAGCCGCTTTTTCTCAGCGAGAACTGCCTAAACCAGTTTTAGTTTTAGGCGAACAATAAAACAAGAAAAGAATCCTGAGAGAAAACAAATTAAGTTTAATAGCTTTAAATCTGTCTTCGGAACTTTGAGAAATTCCTGACCAAAGTTACTCTGTTTAATGAAACTGGCTTCATGTGCAGTTTGTGTCGCTTAACCGCCTTCTTTTGTTGAGGTCTGGTTTTAGTTTTAAACACATAAAAAACAACAATTTCTAATTTATTGTATCAAATCATCCTGAATTTGTCAGTAATGTCATTTTCATCAAAGCTAAACGTTTTTAATTTCTTTAAATTTGTCCCTAATGAGCCAAATAGAAAATGTGTAAACTGCCTCCATAGAGGCAAATGTTTTGAAACAGTTCATTTATAAATAAGAAAAAGTGTTTTTCATTTTTATGATATCATACATATACAACAAAATATTTAAGTGTCATCATTATAGTCATTCAAGTTTGATTAGATCAAACTTAGATGTCTGAAAAATAATCTAAAAACTCAAGAGAGCTTTGATTTGGTGACAGCAAAACACTTCTAAGTAGTAATTCATCTGTTAGATATTTTTAGTCTGTTTTCCCATCATTGGACTGACCGCTTTAGATCAAACAGAGTTTCACGTGAAGGATGAGCATATCAGAACATAGGTTACGGATCACCTGCACAACAGGGAGGTCAGCATAAGCCAGTGGGCACACCTGACTAATGACTAGAGTATTGCGTAAAGGTCACCATAGGACAGCATCACCCGTACTTCATAGGTGCGTGCAACCGACATTATCCTTACAAATACTTTGCATACACTTCAGACACATGACAATGGCATGTTCCATTTTTCCAACATTCCATAAGCCTAAAGGGAACTGCAAAACATACCTGCATCACCCTTAAGATTGTTAAGATACCGTTGCGCTCCTACGACAAGCCTAAACAACCGAAAAACTTCAGAACCTATAGGGGTCAAGCCCTTCCCTAAAGACTAAAGACTAAAGCTTTAGGAAGCAAAAAAATTGTTTTAAATGGGGGTATTCTGGAAGTTAAGAATCAAGCACAAAAAAGGTGACTGCTGAGGTTGAACTGTGCCCGGGGAGGCTGTGAAGTCCAAGTTTTTACTGTAGCCGTGATACACTGTTACTGTGGTAACCACGGTAACCCAATTATGTCCAGTAAGAGCAGCATTTCAATGCTTTTATGATGACAAATTTTAAATATTAGTCTTTTTATTTTCCGATAAAAGGGTAAACTTGTTCATGCACGCAAAAAGTTTAACTGTGACATCTGAACTTTCATCGACGCCATCTAAATAACACACGCTCTTTGATGCATTGCAATAATTTGACAGTTAACGTGATCAATGGGAATCATTTGATTCTGACCAGCTTCTTATTTCAGCTTTGTGCAAAGATTTTGTCTCACATTTGCTTGAAATCTTTTTAATAACAAACAAACCTAAAAGAAGATAAAACTATTGGCCAATATTTTGGTTCAAAAGATTTACAGAGTGCAGGCCTTTTTAGTGTAATGTCAGTAGATAAACTTTGCAGTTTGTTTTACAGTTTCAGGAGATTGTTAGCTATAAATTCACAAATCTGATTAAATAAAATTGCATCAATACTTAAATAAAGCATAAATTATTTTTTAAAATAAATTTTCTTCAGCCAAAGAGGCAAAATTAGATAATAGTTAAATATAGTTAGTATAATTAGTTAGATAAATATAAGAATTTGATTGGCTAGAATCTAGACCAGCATGAACCCTCATGTCTCTGATTGGCTGTTTGGTTTCAGATATTATGCTAAACTGAAAGGTAGTGAGAAAATGCGATGAGAGACAACACGTCCGAAAACATTTGTAAAACAAACGCAAAAATGTATTCTGAAAGTAAATAAAAAGATTTCAAATGCAAACATTTAATACACTTGGGAATTTTTTTAAAATGAAGCATTTAATTGCAATTTAATTTAGGACATTTTGATCTTAAAACTGCGACTTTTGTTCTCAGTGTGGTGGCACAAGTATAACTTCAAAGATGATGGCTTAAGGGATAACACGTTAACTTGCTGAGGCATTTCCAACAACAAGGAGGCTCCGCCCAGACCCAGTACACACCTCCATGTTGTTTTGGAGGAATCCTTAAGTGACTGCATACTGATCTACCAAGTTTTGGCTTGATTATTTAAAATATTGGATGGATGGATGGATGGATGGACAGGATTTCGAATTGGTTTTGGAAAAGTTATTAAAATCTGCTGTCCCCTGTGAGTCCCTGTGATTAATTTGTTGGATGTGGCTCTTTGATCTTCTGCAGCTAGTTCTACAGTTCTCCCCACACTGTTCATCCTGCGCCCCCAGTTGAGGCCCAACGCACCCCCCACGCCAACAAGCTCCAAGTCTCCAGAAGTATGTCTGGCACTTGACTTCCGTCCCAGTGGATACATGAGGCTGAATGGGGATAAGGCTTTGAGCACCAGCAATGCCCCCGTGTCCACCAAAAGTAAAACGTACTTCTTTGCTGGTATCAGCGATGAGCCCATCAACACCTGTGAGATGAATGGAGTGACTGCCGATCCCAAAAGTGGTGAGAAGCTCTCCAGGTCTACTGGTCTGAAGCTAACTGCTAGCATTAAAACTGATTTTTTCTAAAAACACAAAATGATCATGAGCATTCTCACTTGAGAAGGGCTGCCATCCATTTAACATTGTGTTCTTTGTTCCCATAGACCCCAGCAACGGCGGAGATGCAGGTCAGTGGTCTTAGCCCAGGAAAACATCCATAGTATAGCCATACCTGAACATGGACAAACATATCCCAAGAATCTAAGCATACTTGAACATACCTAAGGACACTTGCATGCACCTGAACATAACTAGACCATACACCACTTAACATAACTGATGTCCGCACCTGTTACACTATTATACATCCGGGTACACCTGTATACACCTGTTACAGTTATATACACCTGTTACACCTGTATGTACAGTACCTGAGCAAAAATCAAAACACCTGTATGCACCTGAATACACCTAATATACCTGAACACACCTGGATGCACCTGTTTACCTTAGATAAACTGGTCCAGGTAACTTAGAATGAGAGGACTTGAAAATAATTCCAATTCTAGGACCCTGACGGCTGATTTTTCTGTGCCTCTCACAGCCCCAACGTCTACAACAACCAAGGTGAAACCTACTGTTAAACCAACAAAACCGACTGTTGTCCCACGTAAGTTACAAACTCCTCTCAACTCTGACAAACTGAATTCAGAAGTCTCTTCTAAACATGACTCCATAGATGATTCTCTGAATGTATCTAAAGAGATTCTGAAATTAACAGAAATCTGAAAAGAAGCTTGAAACATCCACAATGATGGTAATAAGATGTAATGTTCTGTTAACCTCCGTTTTTCTCTCATTATTGCTCTGCTGTCTTTTAATTTTTTCATTCTGTCTTTTTATATTTTTCTGTGTTTCTTATCACTTGTTCTGTCATGTTCTTAAAGTTATTACGGGGCGGCCGTGGTGCAGCGGTAGGGCGGTCGACTCCTGCTCGGAAGCGAGCGGGTTCAACTCCCGCCTTGCCCGCCCATGTGTCGAAGTGTCCTTGGGCAAAACACTGAACCCCAACTTGCCTCTGGTGGAAGATTGGCGCCAGTGTTTGGCAGCAGAGTCGCCACCAGTGTATGAATGTGTTTATGAATGGGTGAATGGGTCTGTGACTGTGAAGCGCTTTGGGCCCTCAAAGGAGAGTAGAAGGCGCTATACTGTACGAGTATACACCATTTATTTTGAAATTGTATGTAAAAAAAAAACTAAATTTGATTTGCTTTTAACATACAAATCGTTCATGTAGGCCATGCTGAAAAGCACAGCCCCCCCCCCCCCCCCCCGCATCACTACAAGTTTGATTGATTAATTTAGCATACATAATACTCTCATGTTTTTTTTTTTTGTTTTTTTTTTTATGAGAAGAGGATTTGGGGTTCAAATCTCAGGATTGTCCCTGCTTGTGTTCATTGCTCTAAAATTCTATAAACTGCTACAAATAAACATTTTTGCTAAAGTTTGCAAAGTGTGCTAAACCTAATCTTGTCAAAAACTTTGAGTTAGTTCTGAGAGTTCCCAACTGATCCAAAACTTTCCAAAACTTGTCTTCCTTTAAAAAACAAATCAAATTTTAAACATTCTCCAAACCCTCTTCAAGTTCTGTCACATGCCTAAAAATTCTTCAATATTTCCTTTTTTTTTCTTATTCACAGCAGTTGTGGAAGATGTTTATCCAAGTGAGTTCCCAAGCACACCTCAGTGCACCACACAATAACATTTGGATTGAAGGATCCAGAGTCCATCAGATCTGACTGACCTGTTTGTCTGCTTCCAGAGAGGAGCAGGCTGAACCTGTACACGGTGGTGATGAACGGCGTGCGCCTGCTGCTCACAAAGGCTCTGGCCTTCAGCACCATCCTGACCGTCAAAGCCCTGATCTTCTGACCACGGCCTCTGTCATTTTTTTACAGTTTCTATTAAAATCTTTTTCAGAAATATAAATGATTGGAACTTTTCTTTCCTGCTTTCACAAACAACGTATTCTGTAAAATAACTGTAATCATGTTTTTTTTTGTTGTTTTTAACCAAATATATTTAGACATTTATTTTTTGCGGTGTCTCTGTTTCCCTCACATCATGCACCAATATTTTTAATCCAATGATTTTGTTTTTAGGTTTTTTTTGTCATGTCATTTAGTTTCTACTATTAAATAAACTTTTTCTGCTCTGAGTTCGATTGCCGTATTTTGCTTGTGTTTAAAAGCATTTTTCAGTGTTTTAGACCAGTGTTTTTCAACCTTTTTTGAGCCAAGGTACACTTTTTTCATGAAAAAAATCCTGCGACACACTAGCATCCAAAAAGGTAAAAAAAATTGTCTCTTGATGTACAGTCCCTCCACAATCTAGTGTACATTTTTTTTATATAAGTGGGAAGCATCATTAATCAATTTGCTAAAGTTAAACATGTATCTCGTCAAAACAGTCTACATTTATTATCATTAATGAATGATTTAAAAAAATACTTCTAAATAATCAGTTTTTATGAATGTTTTTTTTTTCTCTCTTTTTTTAAATACTTCCAAAACTATCAGACAAAGTAAAAACAATGTTCTTTTCTTGTTTCCCTCCACAATAGTGA
>NC_050528.1:13184245-13190808 GCF_002922805.2 Oryzias melastigma
ATTGTTTCCCAAGAGCTCAACTTGTCAGAATCTCTGACTGTTAAACTGCTTACACACCGGCCATGTCGGAGCATTTTCAATGGAAAGTCAATGCAAACATGCACTCCAGAATTCCAGGCCCATGCGTACAGAGCACACATGAGTGTACGTTGCTAAGCAAGTTTTTAAGTCGGGCTTCGAGCTTTACGTACAAATCGGGCCCACACTGAATCTTCAACACGGGTAACATTTTCACGCACAGATGCGGCAACTCAACGCAGTGACCAACCGGGGATTCAGATTTGGGAGCCGCTGGTGAGTTGTGAGTTTCAAAGCACAGAAGTGCCAAACATGATCATGAAAGAGAAATTATTGATTGCAGTGTGTGCCCTGTCGGGTTAACATTACACCCACACAGACATTTTAAAGGACAGAGTCGTGAAACAAAAAAGCTGGAGTTAAATTTGGGGGATTTTCAACCACTTTAACTCTTTGCTCCGAGGTTCTCCCTGTAGTAGGTAGTGGAGGAGCACTAATGAACAGTTACTATATAATAGAGACCAGGTGTGTTCTTTCTATCAGAACCAGAAGACATCTGACTGAGCTAAACAGCAGCTGGCAGAGCTTGGAGATCTGAAAAACACACACGGTGGAAGCTCTCCAGAACCAGGAAAGAGATAGCCCTGGTTTAAATGCTGGATGTACTGATGAGCTGATCAGCTGAGCTGGAAGGAAGTCTGGGCGGTGGCTAATGGGATATGTAGAGAGACAGTGGAGGTCAAAACTCTAGTGAGGCTCCTTCTGATGGATAGAGGTCACTGCTGCTGACAGTTGAATCATGACAGATATTTTTGAAAATCATCATGAAAACTATCACCTCCTTTTGTTCTAATTTATTCTTACTTACTTACTTATTCTTTAACAAAAACACATATATGGTTTCCACGCTATTTTTTCACATTAAATGTGTTGATATACTGTAAATGTTGGATTTAATCCTCCACTTTAAAAATATATTTTTATATATTTTAACTTGATGTGAAACCCAGAAAAATACCTGTGACTTCAAAACTGATTCAAACAAAATACATCTGTCTTTGGTTGTTTAATTCATCTTAGGCCATTTTAGACCAACAATGACAATATCTTAAACATGGTACTAATCTGTCTTCACCGTTTGGTGCAAATATGCTTTAAACCACTTCTGGTTGAAATTTACTTTAATTTGGCATTTCCCTAAAAGGAAAGATGACAATCAGCTCTTGTACCCCCTCTAGTGGATGTTGTGCAGTATTGTGTTTTCTCTGCAGGTTTTTGTACAGAGTTTTATTGTTTCCTGTCACTGTGGGCTTCACAGCACAGTAGTACACAGCAGAGTCTGTCACTGCAGCAGAGGAGATCTGTAGATTTATCAGTTTATCAGCAGCTTTCACTTCATGAGAAAATCTAGGATCAAAACTTTGTATTTTCTCTTCTGATCCCAAGTGAGAGTAGAAGAACTCTGGGGGTTTTCCAGGAAACTGTCGATACCAAAAGTAAGAATCACTTCTTGACAGTTTGGGATATTTGTAGGACAGAGTGACAGAAGCTCCTTCCAAAGTGGACTCTTCCTTCTTGACTGCAGTGAGTTCTTCACAGCTGACATCTAAAGGAAGAGAGAAGTCAGATCAGTGATGGACAAACATCAAATGCTGAAATGTATCTTTGAAAGAATCCATCAACCTGTTCCAATGACTAGAAGCAGCAGAGTGAACACAGATGTCTGCACAGACAGCATGTTGGAGAAAGATGATGTTTGGCTTTTGTGTGTTGAACTGTGTTAAAGTGGAAGTTTGTGTCTCTTCTATAGTTCACTAACAGCTCAGCTCCTCCCTCAATCTCTCTGTCTGTTCTTTCATCTGTTCTTCTTCTTCTCTCAGCTCCTCTTCCTCCTGGTTAACAGTCTGCTCACAAGTTGAATGTTCTTTATTGATGGAAACTCAAATATTTTATGTGTTCTCAAGTTTTTTCTGTGTAGATAATTCTTCATTGAGGAAGATTAACTTTTAAAAGTATATCTATGTCTTTCCTTATAGATCCTTTAAAACTGAACATGATAACATTTGCAGTTTAAACTGACCTCTGAAACATTTATATTCTCTAATTTGGCACACATTTAGAAATAAATAAACCACATTCAGCACAGTTAGCTAACTTTATCAGGGATGGGGTAATTAGCTTTTAGTGACAGTTAACTTTGACTGAAACGCTAATTGAATACAGTATTCACTCCTCCTAAACTCACTCATGACCCTTCACTAAAATTACACCAGAAAAATTCACATCAGGGCTGAGATTTTATTTCAAGTCTCCTTTTTCAGAAAGCCTGTAAATATTAAAAGTGAGAAACTCCAAATGCAAACCAGATTTTTAATAGTTTTTGTAATCCAGTTTAGTCCAGATTATTTCAATAAAACATGATTGTCTTAACATTATCTTGGAACTGTTTTTAAAAGAGAACAACAGGTTACATGAAGGGTTTTGGTGTAATCTCTGTACTGAAAAATCAAGAGGTGATAGAGGAGAGAAAAAACGCCTTCAAATAAACGTCCAATTCAAGTTTGCTTGTTTATTGATAAATAAAGCACTTTAACAATTTCCTTAGACCTAAAATCCTATGCAATTACATGAACAGAAAAATATATTTTGCTAAAAAGTATATGAAACATCTACAGAAGTAATCGTGTTAAAATCAAATACCATGTAAAAAAAAATTGTAAAAGTCCCCGTTACTGTTTTAAAGCTAAAATTGATTTAAAAAGTTTAGAAATACTTATAAATGGACAATAAGAGGACCTGNAAGTATATGAAACATCTACAGAAGTAATCGTGTTAAAATCAAATACCATGTAAAAAAAAATTGTAAAAATCCCCGTTAATGTTTTAAAGCTAAAATTAATTTAAAAAGTTTAGAAATACTTATAAATGGACAATAAGAGGACCTGGAGTCACAGATTGTTCTAAAGTTAATAGTTTCTTTTAACCCTCAACCGTTTCACATGGCTCTGTCCTTGGTCCACTTCTTTTCATCACTTACCTCTTACCTCTTGGCAATATTTTCTTCAAATGTAATATCAGTTGAATTGACACCCAGCTCTATTTGTCCAGTAAGCCCCCTTCATAACCTGGCTCCTCCCTACCTCGCCGATCTTCTCCATATTCACACTCTCTGGTCCTCTGCTTCTCTCCAGCTCACTGTACCCACTGCCAGTCTGGTTACCAGGGAGCCGGGCCTTCAGCCGCTCTGGAACTCTCTTCTCCATGACCTCCGTAATATCAACTCTTTTACCTTATTCAAATCCAGACTCAACAGCCACCTGTTTAAATCTGCCTTTGTACTTTGACCCAGTACCCAATTTTCTCTCTGTTGATTTTATTGCGCCTTGCTTTTATGTGTACTATTTGTATTATTTTAATGCTATTTTGCTGTTAAGTGTCTTTGGGTGGTTTGAAAGGCACTTTGAATCAATTTTTTTTATTAAAGATTTGGATCTGCTTTAGCTGGAGTGCAGCAAGTCCCCCTCTATCTAGAAGTGGAATGCATGAAACTGTTTCACTGTGTGACGCCCTCTAGTGGACGCTTGGGAGTAGTGCAGGTTTTTGTTCAGAGTTTTGCTGCTTCCTGTCACTGTGGGCTGCAGAGCACAGTAGTACACAGCAGAGTCTGACACATGAAGATTCTGGATCGTCAGAGGAACTGATTTGTCTTCTTTGAGTTCAGCATTAAATCTGTCTTCATTGAATTCTGGAGCCTTTTCTCCTGTTTTTAAGTAACGTTTCAACATGTACTTTGGGTAACTGTTCACTTCTTGTTTGTACCAGAACAAATACGGGGTGCCTGCTGAACTGGTCTCAAAGGTACAGTTGAGTGTGACAGAGTCTCCTTCAGCAGCAACGACTTCTCCTCCTGGTTGGATCACTTTGTCTTCTCCTTTACACTCTGAGGAAGAACAGAACATGCAGAGGAAGAGATGAATCAATAAAGATGATTGATTGAAGGACAACAATCAGCAGCTTGAACAGCTCTTCATGTACAGCTCAGTAATGTGTTGAAGTGTTTGAAGAGGAAACATGTTGATCTTTGTGTCTTACCAAAGAAAAGAGCAGCAAGAAGAATCCACAGCCAATGTTCCATCTGTACAACAAGGTTTCAATCAACAGGAGAAACTAGCTGATGTTCAACATTCACTCTGACAATTGTTCTCTTCACAGCACCACTTCTTATTGACTGAATGTTGAACAGGAGGAGAGCCCCGCCCACTTCACTATGTCGCCCTCTGGTGGAGGAACAGAAGCCGACTTCAGCAAAGGAGGAAAAGGTTCTTTATGTCTTCTTCAAAAAGATGAGCTGGTTGATAATAATGTCAGATAGTTGTAGATAGATAAGGACAGTTTTTGAATTTCTTATAATGAGCTGGATCACATATGGACTGAAAAGTCTTTGGAGCAGAAACTAGTGGAAAGTTTATGTGGAACCTGGAAGCAGCTTTGTCTATAGACAAAAATCCCTGAATATATTCAGGGATTTTCAGCACATTAGTGATGGAAATGAAATATTTCTGCTAGATGTTCAGATAATGCTGCTGCTAGAACCACAATTTCAAATGATTTCTTCCTTGAAAATGAGGAAGATGATGTTTAATTTTCTCCCAGCTCTGGATTGGCATCCAGGGTCCCCCTTGTGGCTACATAGTTAGGCAGTAGCATGAAGGAACTAAGCCAAGGACCCACAGTGGAGGAGGCTCATTGTGTCCCCTGTGCTCTGGTTTCCCATGTAGCAGTCTTACACTTAACCAACTGAGGAATCCAGCCTCTATCTTATCTGATGCTTGTCTGGAGTTTTGTTCTTTATTTCTGTGGGTGTTCTTCTCTCAAAACTTCAAATGCCCAAACTTCCTCAGCTGGTCTTATTTCTCTAAAGCAGAGGTGTGCAGGCAAAAAGATCAAACCTAGGAGAGACAATTGGGACTGTTTCTGACTGGCCAAGAGTCCTACTTCATCCTTTAAAAAAATACAACAGTTCTTTAAGTTTTTGTTACAATTGTGATCTAAATAAAACATATTTGTGCTTGAAAAACATATTGAGAATATGTATACAGAAATGAGAATATAGTGTTTATTTTCTAAGTAAAGTCATGATTTCTTGGTGCCGTGTCCTTACAGTAACAAATTTTTTTACAAAATACATTGAATCCTAATATGGTTTAAAATAATCTAGAAACTCCATCATGGACAGACTCAGAGCAGTTTATGTGAACGGGTTTCATACCTTTCCTTCTACACTCAATAACATTATGCTACCGGTATATTCTAATGAACAGATGCCCCTTAAAAACACAGAAGTGTGTTTGTGTACTGACATGGCTGATGTATGAAATATGTATGTAGTACACATAAAAGCATTCATCCAGCTATTTTCTAAACCTGCTGAATTCATTTTAGGGTCTTGGGGCTGCTGGAGCCTATCCCAGCTTCTGTTGGCCAAAGGTGGAGTACCCCTCGTCAGATTGCAAGTATGTCACAGAATCGAACTACCAGATGTATGAAGTAGGAATGTCTGTGCTCAGAAATGCATCTTTTTATCCATTTTCCAAACCCTCAGTCTGTGTGGACTGGATGTAAAAACTCCAAAGATCATTTAAGGAATCTGGAGATAGAAAAGTAGCCCAGTTTTTAAAGAGAAGAATACAGAAATCACACTGTTCTCCCTGAATCTGAGCTTTAAATATTGACCGGGTTCTCTTCTTAGGAACTTCATCATAGACTTTATATTTAAAGAGTTTTTTCTGTGATTAAAGGCATCCTTCAGTCTCTTCTTAAACTTGATGGTTTCTCTAGATTTTATTTTTCATATCTGTATCTCTGTGATCATCAGAGCTGAAGACATTGTTAGTTTGATCTATCTGTCTTATTCAACATCAAATATCAGCTTCTTCAATTCATGTAGACAAACTTGTAAGAACCGTGACATAGTATAGAGCATTTTCTGTGGATGAATCCATGGATTAAGTCTTCTGATTTGTCTCCTTTTTGGTAAAACGAAAGTAAACACACTCTTTCTGAAGCTCTGCTAACATCGGATACAAAAACATCTGCAGCCGAAAACCAAAGTCCTGCAGGTTTGTTTGAAAATATCAGACAAATATGTGATGATGAGGACAAAGACAAGAAACATGGATGAGAACCTCAAACTGTTCCAAACTCAGATTCCAACCAAGAAACAGAATCTGCAGTTCTGCTATGACCTCACAGAATGATGATGAGGATGTCCTGAGTGATGAAGACCTGCAGGTTTCACTCCACTAATGAAAACATGAGAACAATTCTGGACTGAACGTCTTCAGGCTTCAATCCATTCACCAGCAGGTTCTGTTTATCTGAACTAAACTCTGGGTTGTAATTATTGTAAAGTTAGCTATTAGTGTTTATGTTATAAAAACAGACATAGAAAATATGTAAAAAATATTAACTGTTGCTAAAATGATATCTATGATGGTTTTAACCCTTTACATGACATTTAATGTTTTATGTTTTCCATGATTAGC
>NC_050528.1:13190860-13191195 GCF_002922805.2 Oryzias melastigma
ACAGGATAAAGTGAGTGCCATACGTCAATTATGTTATATATATATAACATGACATGCTTTAATGCTCACATACACACACCAATAACACACATACAAACATGTGAAATCCACACAACTTTTTACAAGTCTTAAGCATATAAATTTACTGTCAGTAGAAGTCTTCCTGTCACTAATCTGTGGCCAGCATCTCCTCGTGCACACAGAAATGAATACATGGGATTACATGTTGTCCAACAAATAAACTGTCCAAAACCAGCAACAAGCCTAAAAAACATCCATCGTCTTCTTCTTGACCGCTTTGTCCCTTTTGGGGTCGCGGGGGTGCCGGAGCCTAT